>NW_006399870.1:0-6885 GCF_000299155.1 Elephantulus edwardii
TTCTCCATATTTCTTGGCACAACTTGGTGAGCACGTCCAGGGCAACATCTGTTAGCTGAAATATGTCAATTGGTATACCATCTATTCCTGGGGCCTTAGTTTTGCTATTTCCTTCAAAGCAGCTTGAACTTCTTCCTTCATCACCATAGTCTCTTGCTCATATGTTGTATAGTTAGAATATTTTTTTAAAAAAATCATTTTCTATCTGTTGAATAAGGTTTATCCATCATTTTTGTTGTACATCTATACCACCAGGCCTATAGTTATAATCTCATTTAGAAATAGGTTGTCTATTTTAACAATGAGGCACAATTAGTATAGTGTATCTTGATTCAATCTCTGTTCATATGTAAAAGCAGTTAAGTAAGAGACTAGAAGAGATGGATTTAAACAGACATATGGAGATATTCAAAGACACAAGAAAAGGAACTGGGGGAAAAAGAATGTTTCTTGAGAGAGAGTCTCTTCTTCAGTCAGTACTTTGAATTAAACTTCTAGTCCACTAGATTGTGAGACAATACATTTTCATTTGTGAAAGACATCACTCATGGAATTGCTTATTTCAGACTTCACCTTTTCTTGAAACCAACTTAATTCAACTATTAAATCCTGACATTTCTGTAGAAATGATGATGAGTTTATCTTTAAAATATATTATTGTTGAGTACCATTGTGTTAGTTCTAGTTACAACACTAGACCCTATGTGTCATAGAAAATGATACTTCCTGTTCTTGCACCACCTTCACAGTTAATTTTTTTTTCACAGTTAATTTTTGAACAGTTTTTCAGACAGTATTTCATCCTTTCTATTTGAGGTACTGTGTCTATTTTCCTGACATTCTACAAATATTATTGTTGTTGTTGTTGTTGTTATGTGTCATCGTGTGGCCTGCGACTCATAGCAACCCTATGTGCAACAGCCCTAAATGTTGTTCTCTCCTTTGACAAGCTTATTGTCTCCTATACACCTATCCCCATTAACCCAGTTACTGAAACAATCTATTAATAGAGAGTCTTTCTCTCCTGCTCTGTCTTTCCACCATCCCAAGCATGATGTCCCTCTCCAAGGGTTGATCTCGCCACCTTGCAACATGTCCAAAGTATGTCAGATGAAGCTTCAGAACCCTTGCCTCCAAGGAGTAGCCTAGCTTTACCCTCTCCAGGATGAACTTGTTTGTTCTCCTAGCAGTATATTCAGTACTCTTCTCTAGCATCTCAGCTCAAAGGCATCAATTCTCCTTCTATTTTCCCTAACCGTTGTCCATCTTTCTGATGCATACCAAGTAATTGCAAAGACCATGGCCTGGGCCTGGATCAGGCACACCTTAGTCTCCCGACTGACATTGTTGCTCTTTAGTACTCTGGAGAGGTCTGACAGCAGATTTTCCCAATGCAATTCATCTTTTAATTTCCTGGCTACTGTTACAAAGAGTGTTGATTGTAGAGCCAAGGAAACTGAAGTTGTTAGCAATCTCTTCACAATCTATCATGATGCTGCCACTCGGCTCAGTGGTGAAAATCTTTGTTTTCTTGATGTTGATCTCCAATCCATATTGCAGGCTGCTGTCCTTGACCTTTTGCATCAGGCAGTCTGGTCCTCCTCCATTTCAGCAAGCAGGGTTGAGTTATCTGCATAATGCAGATTGTTGATGAGTCTACCTTCAATTCTGATGCCACATTTCTCATAGAGCTCAGCCTCCTGGATAATCTATTCCACATATAGACTGAAATTATATGAAGATAGGACACATCTTTGGCACATATCCTTCCCAATTGTGAACCATGTAGTGTTTTCTTGCTCTGTTCTGACAATTGCCTCCTGGTCCATGCATAAGCACAATCAAGTGTTCTGGGATTCCCATTCTTCTCAGAGTCAGCCACAGTTTGTTGTAATCTACACAGTCAAATGTCTTTGCATAGCCAATGAAACACAGATAGACATTCCTTTGGTACCCTCTGCTTTCAGCCAAGATCTATCTGACATTAGATATAATATCCTTCGTGCCACGGCCTCTTCTAAACCCAGCCTGCAGTTCAGGCAGTTCTCTGTTGATGTGCTGTTCCAGTCATTTTGGGGTAATCTTCAGAAGAACCTTTCTTGCATGTGATATCAATGATACTCTTTGATAATTTTTACACTCTGTCGGATCACCTTTCTTTGGAATGGGAACAAATATAAATCTCTTCCAGACAGCTGGCCAGGTGGTTGTCCTCCACACTTCTTGACACAACTTGGTGAGCACATCCAGGGCAGCATCTGTTTATTAAAATTTGTCAATCAGTACGCCATCCATTCCTGGGGCCTTGTGTTTTGCCAATTTATTCAGAGCAGTTTGAACTTCTTCTTTCATCACCATAGGCTCTTGCTCATATGTTGTTATGAAATTCTTTTATGTCTGTCAATTCCTTTTGGTACAATGTCTTTGTATATTATTTCCATCTTCTTTTAATGCTTCCTGGGTCATTAAATAGTCTGCCCAAAGCATCCTTAAGTATTGCAACTCGAGGTTTTCATTTGTTCTCCAGTTCCTTCAGCTTAAGAAATACTGAGCGAGTTTGGCCCTCTTGATTTTCTGACTCCAGCTCCTTGCCCATTTCATTGTAATACTTTACTTTGTCTTCCCGTGCTGCTCTTTGTAATCTTCTGTTTAACTCTTTAATATCTAGATTGCTTTGCTTTGCTTTGGTTTCTTGGTGCTCAAGTGCAATATTCAGAGTTTCTTCTGACATCCATTTTGGTCATTTCTTCCTCCTTTGTCTTTGTAGTGATCTTTTGCGTTTTTCCTGGATGATTTTCTTGATATTCTCCTACAGATCATCCGGTCTTCACTCATTAATGCCGAAGGCCTCAAACCTGTTCCTAAGAAGGTTTTTAAATTCAGATGGGATAGACTCTAGGTCAAATTTTGGTTCCTGTGGACTTGATATAATTTTTCCTTAGCTTTAGCTTGAACTTGCATGTGAGTTAATTGGTGTTCTATTGCCCAATCAGTACCTGGCCTACAAATACGATATATTCCCTAAAATGGGAAAATGTACAATAAAAACTGGAGTTGATTTTTTTTATTACTTTCACACTTTGCTGGGAATATGCTTACTATATTATCAATAGCAGAAGTCATAAGACAAAAATATTCGTAAAATTTCTAATCAAATCCTCATTCTGAGTCTCTCATTAATATTACTTTTGTTGGGGATAGGATTTCTTTTCTTATCATTAGTACTTAGGGTTTCAGGTTTTGATTTTGTCTTGATGTTTTAAGAATACTAAATCCACTGCATTCTCTGCCAATACCCACATGTTGCTGAATCTTATTATCCCAGGTCCCTGCATAGCTGCCTAAAGCTGATTGAAGAAAAAAAACTGTCTCATGCTCACCATCCAATTGCACATCTGATAACTTTCCTCACTGAGATTTCTCTCATTTTCTTGAATCTTTCTCCTTAGAGGTGTCATTTGGTTTTTTTAGCTTTTCCTGAAATCAAAGACACAAAAACAGTAAATCAAAGCACCAGTGGAACACATATTTCATATTTCAAAGCTAAGATTGGTCAAAGGTAAGACATTTTAGACAAATGTACAGATAACTAGTTCGGGAGATTCAGTCCGCAATGCCTCCTGTTGTTGTAATTTTCCTTTACATATCTTGTCACAAAATCTGATTGCAATTGTATCACTCCCCTGTTTACGGTCTATAATATTATATTTTTGTGCAAGATTATTATATATGCTTTCATAGAAGAACGCCTAAAATCTATACATTAGGAAACCGGAGATTACTTCCAAAAACATGTTTTATAATTCTCTGCCCTAACCAGCAATTCCAAAGTAGAGAACAATTGCAGTGTACTTCTGCAATGACATATGGCCTTGAAAATTCTACGAGGGGTAGTTCTACTATGCCTTACCAAGTATTCTTCTAAGTCTGCTACTTAGGTCTGCTATGAGGTAGAATGGACCTGACCTGGTGGAAGTAAATTGTTATTTTTCTTTTGTTTGGGGCTGTGAAGGATGGTTGGTGCTTTATTTTACGTAAACAATTATTATCATTGATTGAATCACTCTCTTCTTTGAATGCAATTTCCAGGAAGGCAACTTGTCTTTTTCCCCTCATGAATGGAAAATATCTGGCATACAGCATACTCACAGAATCCTGTAGTTTATCATTTTAAGAATCACTTTCCTTCACCATATATGTCCTGAGTAGTATTAAACCATCATGGCAAAGTGACTAACATAATAAAGCTAGTCTCAATCTTTGTTTTCCATTACATATAAAAATTATGTTCACTCTAGTCTGTTAAATGTAAACAGTATTATCAGTAAGTTTCAAGTACTACAAGAATTAGGGAGCTCTGACCTAGTGGCAGGAAGTTGTGCTACAATTCCCAAAGGCATGTGGTTTGAGTTCACTATCTGCTCTGTGGGAGAAGGGTGGGCAATCTTTTCCCAGGGAATTAAGTGCAACTGAAAACCCACTACCCACAGGCTTTGGGTCAGTTCTGACTCGATGGTACACCAGAACAACATTGAAAGAATTACCACACTGTGACTTAGACAACTAAGTATACAAAAGTTTCCATAAAAAAAAACAAACACACACACACACAAAAAAAGGTCAACACACGACTTCAATTTGTCGAAACGGAAAAAAAACCTGCACCCTTTCTAAACAGAAGACAGAACAGAATGAGACATGCCAAAATTCTCTCTCTGTCCAGTTTTCAAAGTCCTTTTGATGGATCACTTACCCTGTATTCTTTCACAGTACTTTGCATGGAGGAGTGTCTGTGAAGTTTATTTCTATTTGCAAATTTTTGAGAAAGTGCCATATTGCCTTCCATAGTGTTTGCACCATTTTACACTCCCACCAACAGTGAATAAGGGTGCCAATTTCTCCACAACCTTACCAGCATTTTTTGTTTGATTTGTTAAATTTTACTATTCATACGGGGGTGAGATGATATCTCATAGTTGTTTTGATTTGCATCTCTCTTATAGCTAGGTATTTTGAACATTTCTTCATGTGTTTGTTTGCCATCTGAATGTCCTTTATTGCTGAAGTGTCTGTTCCTATCCTGTGCCCATTTTTCAATTGCATTGTTTACCTTTATCTTGTTGTGGTGCTCAAGTATTTTATAAATTCTAGATATAAGTCCCTTTTATGATATGTCATTAACAAATCTTTTTTTCCCCCAGTATGTGGCTTTCCTTTTTATGCTGTTGGAGAAGTTTTGGGATATGCATAGGGATTTGATTCTTAGAAGGTCCCATTTATCAATTTCATCCTCTTCTGGTTGCATTCAAGATGCTTGGAAGACTGCTTATGCTGTGGATTAGGACTTCTAGAGTTCTTCCAAGCTTTTTTAAAAATTAATTTAGTTTCTTTATTTTTCATTTCAATGAATATCTACAGAGATTTTGGAATTCCATTCATTCATTATTGCACCCTTCTCCCAGCACAAACCCTTCCCCCCCTCCCAGTTTACTCCTCTCCCTGAAAAGCAAAAGAAAAACACCCTCATGGGTACACAATCCCCGCCGCATCTCCCTAAACCCCACCACCTACCCCCAAATATAATTCACTCTGCAACCCTCATTGCATACTCCTACGATAAAAATAATGCCCTAAAATATAATACTTTTAGACTATTCTCTCCCCCATAGACTTCAATGCCGTAAACATATTTCATCCAGTTTGTTTTTTTTTTAAATTAAGTTTATAGTCCTTGGTTTCAGTCCTACGTCCATGATCCACTTTGAGTTTTTGGTTTTTTTTTTTGTGTATGGAGTGAGGTGTGGATCTTGCTTGCATTTTCTGCAGATAGTTTTTCAATTTTGCCAGCACCATTAGCAAAAAAGGCTGTCAAATCCCCACTTAACTGATATCGTCTCCTGGTCAAAAATTAGTTTTCCATTGGTAGGTGGGCTGATTTCTGGCTTCTCAACTCTATTCCATTGATCGATGTGTCTGTCATTGTACCCATACCGTGCTGTGTTGACCACCATGGCAGTATAGGAGGATCTGAAATCAGGGAGTGAGATGCCTCTTACTTGTTTCTCTTTAAGGAATGCTTTGCTTATTCTGGGTCTCTTTCCATTCCAAATTAAACTGGAGACTGCCTTTTCCACCTCGTTAAAGAAGAGAATTGGTATTTGTATTGGCATTACACTGAACATGTAAATTGCCTTTGGTAGTATTGTAATTTTCACAATATTGAGTCTTCTTATCCAAGAACAAGACATATTCTTCCATTTCTCTAGGTCTCTTTTTGTTTCTTGTAATAATATTTTGTAATTTTCTTTGAAGAAATCATTTGTGCTTCTGGATAGATTTACTCCCAAGTATTTAATCTTATGCTTAGCCATTGTGAATGGTGTTGTTTCCTTAGCTCCAGTTCTGTATTTTCTTTGTCATGATAGAGAATTCCAATTGATATTTGTATGTGGATCTTGTATTCTGCCACTTTGCTGAACTGATTAACTATGCTGAGTCTTTAAGGATTTCTAAGTATACTATCATATCATCCATATATAGAGATAATTTTACCTCATCTTTGCCAATATGGATAACTCTTATTTCCTTCTCTTGTCTTATTGCTATCACTAAGACAGTTGGTTCTGTTGTGACATTGCCCATTTCATCTTTTATCTGGGCTATTTGTTTCTTTTACTTCTTTTCCTATGTTAGTTTTGCTAGTGGTTTGTAAATTTTATTGACCTTATCAAAGAATCAGCTCCTGGATTTGTTGAAGACCCCTATGAGGTGGATTGATTCAGTGACTGGGGTAATCGTGATGGGTGTGTCAGAGATGGTGTGATTGGCACAGAACAGAGCAGAGTTTAGGGATGTTGTACATAGGGTTGCTATGAGTCGCAAGCG
>NW_006399870.1:37196-42531 GCF_000299155.1 Elephantulus edwardii
ACTGGGCCAATTGGCAGCATCAGGGTGGATGGTGAAGAGATTGAGATTGTTCACAGTTTTAGTTTGGTTAGCTCCACAGTCAACAGTCATGTATAGCTTTGGTATATAAATTTTATTCCTGTTAAAAGTGTGATAGTATTTCTCCTATTCAATATTGTATTGGAAGTCTTAGCGATAGCAATAATACAAAAGAAGGAAATAAGAGGAATCCAAATAGGCAAAGAGGAGGTAAAATTATCTCTCTATGCAGATAATAAGATAGTATACCTAGAAAACCCTAAAGGCTCAGCAGGAAAACTACTGGACATAGTTGACCAATTCAGCAAAGTAGCAGGATACAAGAACAACATAGTAAAATCAGTTGGATTCCTCTACAGTGACAAAGAGAACACAGAGCCAGAGCTAAGATAAACAATACCCTTTGCAATAGCTAATCACAAGATTAAGTATTTGGGAATAAATCTAACCAGAACCACAAAGGATCTATTCAAAGAAAATTACAAAACATTACTACAGAAAGCAAAAAGAGACCTGGAGAAGTGGAAGAATATTCCTTGCTCATGAATAGGAAGACTCAATATTGTGAAAATGACAATACTACCAATGGCAATTTACACGTTCAATGCAATCCCAATACAAACACCAATCCCATTCTTCAACGAGATGGAAAAGGTCATCTCCAGTTTTATATGGAATGGAAAGAAATCCCAAATAAGCGAAGTACTCCTTAAAAATAGAAAAAAGTAGGAGGCATCTCCCTCCCTGATTTCAAATCCTACTACACTGCCGTGGTGGTTAAGACAGCATGGTACTGGTACAATGACAGACACATAGATCAATGGAATAGAGTTGAGAACCCAGAAATCAGCCCATCTACCTATGGTCAACTGATTTTTTATAAGGAGATGAAATCAGTTAAGTAGGGAAATGACAGCCTTTTTAACAAATGGTGTTGGCAAAATTGGAAAGCTATCTGCAAAAGACTCAAGCAAGATCCACACCTCACTCCATGTACAAAAACCAACTCAAGGCAGATCATGGACCTAGGACTAAAACCAAGGACTTTAAACTTCATTAAAGAAATGCTTGGAAGCATTCTGGTGGTAGTCCTAATCCACAACATAAACAGTCTTCCAAGTATCCTAAAAAATCTACAACCAGGAGAAGATAAAAGAGATGAACAGGACCGTCCAAGAATCAAATCCCTATGCACATCCAAAAGCTTCTCCAAAAGAGTAAAAATGGAAGCCACAGATTCGGAAAGAAAAGTATTTGGTAATGACATATCAGATAAGGGACTTAAACTTATTTATAAAATACATGAGCACCACAATAAGATAAAGGTAAATAATCCAACTGAAAAATGGGCACAGGACATAAACAGACACTTCACCAAAGAAGAAATTCAGATGGCCAACAACACATGAAGAAATGTTCAAAATCCCTAGCTCTAAGAGAGATGCAAATCAAAACATCTATGAGATATCATCTCACCCCAGTCAGAATAGCAAAATTTAACAGGACAGCAAGCAAGAAATGCTGGCGAGGTTGTGGAGAAACTGGAACCCTTATTCACTGTTGGTGGGAAGGTAAAATGGTGAAACCACAGTGGATGGCGTTATGGCACTTTCTCAAAAAGTTGCAAATAGAGATACCATTTGACCCAGCAATTCCATTACTGGGAATATTCCATTCAAGTAGATATATGCACACCCATGTTTATCATGGCTTTGTTCACAATAGCAAGAAGTTGGAAACGACCTAAGTGCCCATCGACAAACGAATGGATAGAGAAGCTGGGGTATAGTCACACAATGGAATACTATGCTGCATCGAAAAAGGAACTCATGCAATATTATTCAAAGTGGGTGACCCTAGAGGACATTATGCTGGTGGAATATCTCAGTCTTAAAGGGACAAATACTGCATAGTGCCACTGTTGTAAAATGGGACTGACATCAGTGTTGGGTAAGACTAAGAAAAACTGGATAAATTATGTATACTGTATTGGAACAGATGAGGGAAAGAACAGATTAAAGGTGATATATGGTTGGGTATTATGGTTATCAAAGGAGTCCAGAATGAAGGTTGCATAGTGAGGTGAACTCGGGGTGGGGACTGTATACCAGTGAAGGAATTTTTCTTTTTCTTTTCAAAGTGAGGTATGTCTGAGGCAATAAGGTTGGTGCAGTATAGGGCAGGGTGCAGAGCTGTTGTACACAGGGCCACTATGAGTTGCAAATGATTCAAAGTCATGTAACACCAACAATCTCCTCCTCACATTTCTACTAATAAACCGTTTGTCACCCTGTTACCATTTAATGTGACTGTATTATTGATGTTAAGCACCATCAAGTCAAGTATGATCCATAGCAACCCTATTAACAACAGACAAAAATAGCTCTGTCTTATACTGTGCCATCCTCATCATCTCTGATACACTCAAACCCATTTCTGCTGTCACTGTGTTAATCCACCTGGTTGAGGGTCTTCCTCCCCTTTGCTGTTTCTCCACCTTTCCAAGCATAACGTCCATCTCCAAGGAATAACCTCTCCTAGAAACATGCACAAAGTATGTGACATAAAGAATCATCATCTTTGCCTTCAAGGGGGACTCTGGCTGCACCTTCTTTTAAGACATATCTTGGCCATATTTTGGCAGTGCATGGGATATTCAGCAATTTTCTCCAACACCACAATTCAAAGATAGCACTTTTTTTTCTGTCATCCTTAGCATCCATAGCAAGTGACTGAAAAGATTATGGCCTAAATCAGATGCACCTTAGTCTTCAATGAAATAATTGCTTCTTAATAACTTGAGGGTGTACTTGACTACAGACTTTCCCAGTGCAGTACCTCTCCTGATCTAATGACTGCTAGTAACAAACCAGACTCTGTGGAGATGAATGTGGGATCAAGATTGAAGAAAAGATTTACCATCAAACTTTATTATGCAGATGGCCACCTTGCTTGCTGAAAGTGATTTAGACTTGTGATTTGAAAGTTAATTTCAAAATCCTACCACTTCCAACCCCCATAAGATTTACCAGAAGCAGATATTACTATCAGCTAGATTTTATTGGATTGTAGGCAACTACTAGATGATCATGACTGTAGAGAATATGATGCAGGGTCTGAAATGGGAAAATGGCAAGTGGTTTCTTCATAATCAAAGGATGTAGCCACTGAGAAAAAGAAAAGCAGAAAAGAGTGAAATCAACAAGAGTTCTAAAAACTACTGAACACACTGCGGCTTTGCTGGCAACAGGGACGGCGGTGATGGTTTCTTTGGCTAGGTCTTTGGGACGCCTGGTTGACGGCTCTGCTGAAGGACAGAGAAGGGAACATACTCGGAGGTGAATGGACTCCCACTTTCGTGGTTGGTGCAGAAGAAACAGACTGAGGGTGACACCAGATCCTGCCTTGAGAACTTAGACCTTGTTAACGAGATGTTTAGCCGATTTTCTGAAATGATTGGCAAAATCCATTGAGGTTACAAAAAAGTTTTAGCCGATTCAGTGCTGACTCTGGTACAAAGTCTCGAACCGCCAGCCCTCAGTCTACCTGCCCACGCGGGAGTACCCATCTGAACAATCACTGGGACAGAAAAGACAGCTATCCTCTTGCGATATCTACATCACCAATGGGACAAAAAGAACGCCACCAAGAAATGAGACCAGGAGCAAGTGGACCTAGAGGGTGAGAACTCGGTACCGCCAAGCAGGACAGCCAGGACATGCATGAGAACTCTTAGACTCACACCGCCCTCACCTCTTCCTGTCTGTCCTGTGTGCTCCTTGCTGTGCATCCGTGCCCTCTCGACCGCACCACGCCTCCGCTGCCCACACTGCCAAGGAGCTGATGTATTTCTTTTCCTCGAGTTTTTTATTTGTGCAGTAAAGTGTACCCAGCGATGGTTAAGATGGATGTCAGGCCCCTTAGTGTGATCTCAGTAGATGCATTTCTTAGGAAAATCAATTCTTTTCCCCACCCAGCCTGCCTTCCTTTGTTCCTCCCTTCCCTCCAGTTTTCCTCCTCACAAGTGAAAAGGTGGTCAAAAGCATAGGGGCCAGGGTCCCCAACCTCCTGGCTCACAGGGAGAGAGACCAGCCTTCCCCCACTACCCACCTGGTCGCCAGCCCAGGCCTTTAAGCCGAGGCCTGGTCTAACGTTCCACTGGGAACTCTTCTGGGCCCAAGCAGACTCACTCTGAGTGTGCTCATGGGGGCAAAGAAGACCTTCTGGAATTTTCTCTTCAGTCATTTTATCATGGAATAATGCATTCTCTGTGTCCATCCCAATAAATAAATAAATTTTTTCCTAAAAAGAAAAGAGGTGGGTGGGAACCCAAAACTCACTATCAAACATCAGAGATGATTGGTCCATCTTGATAACCAGAAAACCCTTACTAATCATACGAACAGATAAAAAAAAAATTCTGGAAATAAAGGGAAAAGAGGGATATTGTCAAACTTCATTATTACTTTTTCTGTTACATTTAAAATTAGTAATGTCAGTCAAATTTCTTATGAAGGTTAATTTTATTCTAAAGGTTTCCTTAAAAGACTTCATAACTGTTGTTAATGGAGGAAAGGGGGCCAGAGATGCTCACTAACAAAAACTTTGCAACTGTCTCACCAAAGTACCACAGAGCTTTCTCATGTATCAATTCAGTGATGGGCTGGGAACTGAGCAATGGGTTCACATACCGGGGCATGTGCTGTTACAAAAAAAAAAAAAGTTTTCATCACAATGATGATACATTTCTTCCCCGAAATCTTCACATTTAGTTTTCATCAGTGGTGGAGTCCAGGAAAAGTTCACAAATATAAAATCCATACACATCTCCTAACTTTCCAATCCTGTCAATCAACTACATCTCAGCTTGGATTGTGTCTGGTTATGTCTTCCCAATGTCACCTTCCACAGGGATGTGAAGAATAACTTGAGAAAAATGAGGAGTATGTACAAGGGAACTGTGGTTTTCATTTATGCTGGTATCCAAAGCACAAACCTAGTGGAAAACTGTAAATTTGAGGGTTTAGGAGCTTCATGTGCTACTTTGGACCTCTCTTTATTTGAACCCTCATGGAATTCCAACACTCTTCTTGATCTTTCTTCCTTTTCACACTCTGCTTTCACTTTTCATTGCTCTGAGACAATGACCTTTCTCACATAGGTGCAAGTATTATTTTGGGATATACTCTCAAAATCATTTGAACACTGCATGGTTCAAAATTGGGAAAGGCGTATGCCAGGGATGCATCCTATCTCCATACCTTTTCAACCTATATGCAGAACAGATTATCCAGGAGGCTGGGCTCTATGAGGAGAA
>NW_006399870.1:43331-62396 GCF_000299155.1 Elephantulus edwardii
ATAGACATGAATGGCAATTGCTGTCATACAACTTCCACATAGAAGCCAGCAATCATCATCACTAACAACTCTTTCTTAGGCTAGACTACTGAGTATCTTTCACTGTTTTAAATGTGAAAAGTAAGTATACTTTGAGATACTGTTATAATGAATTCTGGGTCTACTTCAGTATGACAAAGAAGCTCTTGTTAGGTCATCAGCAGTGATTTGCACTGCTAACACAATCGCAGCATTTCTTTGGGAGCTCAAAGCAATCATTAACTGAGGGGTAAAGAGGAGAAGTCTTCCTCAGTGACGTACAGTCTCAGAAACCTGGAGGGATGCTATGTATCAGAATCCCTTAATAGCTCTGAATGTGAGTATAAGTTTTACAAATATTTCAACTTAAATACAGAAGCAAACTTATCTTATTATCAGGTCTTCAAGATGCTTCAGAAGGAGAAAAATTTATTCTTTTTCCAAAAAAGTTATATTGGTTTGCATAGTTTTGTTTTTTAAGAATATTGTTTATTTGGCAAGATCTGGTGGCCCAGTGGCAAGAAGCTTCTCTGCAATCCCAGAGGTGTGTGGTTTGAGAAGGCAGGATACTCTCCTCCTGTACCAATGAGATCCAATTTGACGGTACACAAACAAAAAATAATAAAACAAAATAAAATTTAAGAAAATAATATTGTTTATTCATTGTAATATTAATAATATTCAATCTTAACCTTTTATTCCAAAGGATGAGTTATTCAAGTGTGATGGGAATAAGTATCAAAACCACATAAAATAAAATATTGTATGTTGTTGTTGCTTTTGTTGTCGTTAAGTGCCCTTGAGGTGACTAAGAGTCACTGTGACCCTATGAACAGTGGTTCTGAACCCTGCTTTATCCTATGGCTTCCACTTCATCTGTCACAATTATAGTCACTGTATCAGTCCATCTCATTGAGAGTCTTCCCTACTTTCTTCCTCCACCTTCCCAAGAATGATGTCATTTTCCAAGTACTACTCCGTCCTTACAGTTTTCCGACAGGATGTCAGTTGAAGTTTTATTCTCCTTGTCTCCAAGAAGTACCATGACTGCACATTTTCCAAAACTCCAACTTCTTACTATTGTCAAATCAAGATACAACTGTTAATATATCTAAATAGAACTATCTAAGGCAGCTATGGTATAAATGATTGCACATTATGAGAGTTTAGGTAAAAAAATTATCAAAAGTGCTATCTTCTATTTCCAACACCACTAAAAGGTTTACCTGCCACTGAGTAAGGTAGGGCTGATCGTGATTTCTAATATTATGAGTAAAAACACTGTCCTTACTCACTTCAGAGCACACCATTCCAAATGAAGGAAGACAATTAGGTAGTTGAACATCATTTTCAAGAAGCACTTGACTATACTTGGTTTGTCCTTACCTGGAACAGCTTCATGTCTGGTTGACAGCGCTTTTCTTCTGTTTTATTCTTTTCTTTTCTTTTTCTTTTTAGGAGATATCCCTTTAGAATCTTAGAGATTTCACTTTACTTAAATAATAGGAAAAAAAAAAAATCTCTGCTTTCCATTCCAAGTTTCTTGAAATATTTTCCCTCTTCCCTAAAAAGCAATGTCGTGTATAAATGAGTCAGACCTACCCATATCTGACCCTCTGGCAAGTTTTCCAAGGTAGTAAACCCCACAGGAGACGGTTCATCTTTCTCCTAAGGACCTGCTGGTAGACTGGGAAATGTTTGTGTCAAGGTTATACTCATTCACCACACATATTCAGTCAGTTGTTATGTGCCTTCTAGTCACTTGTGACTCATAGTGACCCTATATACAACAGTCCTAAATGTTGCTCTTTCCTTTGCCAGTCTTGTCTCTGACACACTGTACCCTCACTATCCCAGTCACTGAATCAATCCGTCTCATTGAGGGTCTTCCTTTTTTGCATTGTCCCTCCACCCTCTCAAATATGATATCCCTCTCCAAGGACTGTTCCTGCCTTGCAACATGTCCAAAGTAAGTCAGATGAAGCTTCAGAATACTTGCTTCCAAGTAACATCCTGGTTTTACCCTCTCCAGGATGAACTTCTTTGTTCTCTTAGCAGTCCATGATACATTCAATGCTCTTCTCCAGCACCACAGCTCAAAGGCATCAATTCTCCCTTGTCATTGTCCAGCTTTCTGATGCATAGCAAGTAATTGTAAAGACCATGGCCTTTATTAGGCACCTTTAGTGTCCAGACTGACATCATTGCTCTTCAGTATTTTGGAGAGGTCTCTGACAGCTGACTTTCCCAATGCAATTAATCTTTTAAATTTCTGGCTGCTGGTATCAAGAGTGTTGATTGTAGAACTAAGCAAACTGAAGCTGTTAACAATCTCAATCTCTTCACCATCCATCACAATCATCACAGGGGTAAGAAACTTTGTTTTCTTGATATTGAGCTTCAATCCATGTTGAAGGCTACAGTCCTTGACCTTCTGCAGCAAATGCTTCAGGTCCTCCTAGTTTCAGCAAGTAGGTTTGTGTCATCTGCATAACGCAGATTGTTGATGAGTCTACCTCCAATCCTGATGTCATATTCGCAAAGAGCCCAGTCTCCCCAATAATATGTTCCACATATAGATTGAAAAGATATAGAAATAGGACACATCCTTGGCATAAACCCTTCTCAATTTTGAACCATGCAGTATTTCCTTGTTCTGTTCTGATGACTGCCTCCTGGTCCTAGTATGCAGAGCAAATGAGTCAAGAATCTGGACTATATAAAGAAGAATATGACATCAGGATTGGTGGAACACTAATCAATCACTTGTGTTATGCAGCTGACACAAGTTTGCTTGCTGCAAGTGAAGAGGAGTTGAAACACATGCTGAGAACTTAACAAAGAACAGCCTTCAATATAGATTACATCTCAACATCTAGGGAAAAATATCCTCGACATGGGACCAACAGGCAGTATCATGACAGATGGAGAAAACACTAGTATTTTTCAACGACTTTGTCTTCCTTGGATCCACAAGCAACACATATGGTAAAAACAGTCAAGAAATCAAATGGCAAGTTATATTTGGAAAAACCAATGGCCAAAATTTCTCCAAAGTGCTAAAGAACAAAAGTGTCAGTTCAAAAACTAAGGTACCTCGATCCAAGTCATGGTCTTTTAAATTACTTCCTATACATGTCAAAACTGGACAATGTAGAAGAATGACGGAAGAATCCATGCCTTTGTAATGTGGTGTTGGAGAAAGGTGTCAAATATCCCATTCTGCCACAAAACCAAACAAGTCTGTCTTGGAGGAAGTGCAAAGACAATGCTCCCTAGAGATGGGAAAACTTCAGCTTACATACTTTTGGTATATTGTTATGAAGGATCAGTGCTTGGAAAAAGACATCATTCTGGGGAAAGGTTGTTTTTGTTAGGTGCTGATGAGTCGAATACTACTCATAGCAATCCATAGCAATAAATTTTAATCCTATCCTATTCTTTGCCACCCTCCTCATCTCTGACACACTTGAGGTAATTTCTGCAGTCATTGTGTTAATCCATCTGGTTGAAGGTCTTCCTCTCTTTTTTTTAACAAAGGAATTTTTACCTTTATTGAAGAAAGTTGTTTGTTTGTATTTTAGACTCATTTACGTACACAGTTCATAAAGTTTGTATAAATTGATTTTCACATCAGATTTTCCTCCTTCCCTTTACCCACTCCTACCTTCACTCATCAAATTGTGTAATCCTATGATTTAGACCACAGCCACCCCTCCTTGGATCCTCCTACTCATTCTACAATAATGATTTTATACAGTATTTGTCTTTATGAGACTGACTTAGTTCACTTAGCGTAATGCTCTCCAGTCCCTTCCATTTTAGCTAATAACGTACAAAATCATTGTTCATGCATGCTACATAGTATTCCATTGTATGAATGTACCATAGTATCTCAATCCATTTCATTGTGGTTGGGCATTTGGGCTGTTTCCATGTTCTTGATATGGCAAATAACACTGCTATGAACATTGGTGTAGAAGTCACTGTTTGTGCCTCAATCCTCATTTTCTCAGGGTATATTCCAACCAGTGGAATAACGGAGTCAAATGGAATCTCTTATGTTCATCTTTTTGAGGAAATGCCAAACTGCCTTTCAGAGTGATTGTACCATTTTACAGTCCCACCAACAATGTATAAGAGTTCCTATCTCACCAGATCCTCTTCAACATTTATGACTTGCTTCCTTGCTAAAAGTTGCCACTGCTACTAGGGTGATATGATATCTCATTTGATTTTGATTTTCATATCTCTTATTGCCAATGATTTTGAGCATTTCTTCATGTGTATGTTGGCTATCCAAATGGCCTCCTCTCTAAAACGTCTTCCCATGTCTTTTGCCCACTTTGTATTTGGATTATCAGTCTTCTGAGGCTCCAGAAGAAAACTCTGTAAACTTTCAGTATGAGACCCTTATCTGAGATGGTATTGCCAAAAGTTTTTTTTCCAGTCAGTAGGTTGTCTTTTCACCCTGTTGAAAAGTTTTTGATGAGCACAGAGATTTAATCTTTAAAAGGTTCCATTCATCAATTTTATCCTCTTCAGATTGTGCATTTCTGACTGTATTTTGCCGTCCCTTTACACCACAGACTAGGCCTTCTAAGCTTGGTCCCAGTTTCTTTCTTATGGACTGTATAGTTAGGGGATTTATTCTCAGGTCTCTGATCCACCTTGAGTTAATTTTTGTGTATGGTGTGAGATGTTTCAGCTTTCTGTAGGTAGCAGTCTAGTTTGGCCAGCACTATTTGTTGAAGGGGTTGTAGTTTCCTTATTTGATAGGTTTTATTTCCTTGTTGAATATCAGCTGACTGTAGAAAGATGGGTCAATTTCTGGGTTATCAATTTTGTTCCTTTGATCCATGTGCCTGTCATTGTACCAGTACCATGTTGTTCTGGTTACTACTGCTGTGTAATAGGTTTTGGGGTGAAGGAGTGCTATGCCTCCCACTTAATTTTTCTTTTTCAGAAGTGTTTTGCTTATTCAGAGTCTCCTTGCTCTCCAAATAAACTTGACTATTTCCCTTTTGATCACCTTGAAAAATGAATTTGGTATCTGTATTGGGATTGCATTTAAAATGCTGATCGCTTTTGGTAGGATTGTCATTTGCACAATATTGAGTCTTCTTATCCATGAATTAGGAACATTTCTCTATTTATTTAGGTCTTTTATTTTGTCTCTCAAAAATGTTCTGTAGTTTTGTTTGTATAAGACTTTTGTGTCTCTAGTTAGATTCACTCTCAAGTATCTCAATTTGTGGTGGGCTATTTTAAATGATATCGCTTTCTTAGTTTCCTTCTTTGAGTTCTCTTTTGATCAGTTTCTGTTTTGTTGGCTCCTTGGGGTTTTCTGTGTACACTACCATATCACCTGCATATAGTGACAGTTTAATTATCTCTTTGCCAATTTGATGCCTTTTATTTCCTTCTCTTGTCATATTGCCCTAGCAAGTACTTGCAGTACAATATTGAATAGAAGTAGCAACAGTGGACATCTTTGTTTGGTCCCTGTTCCCAAAGAAAATGCTTTTAGTCTTTCTCCATTGAGAATGATATTGGCTCTTAGGTTTGCATATATACTTTTGACTATGTTCAGGAAATTTCCTTCTATTCCAATTTTACTGAGTGTCTTATCAGGAATGGGTGTTGGATTTTGTCAGTTGCCTTTTCTGTATTAATTTTTAGGATTGTATGGTTCTTGTTATTTGTTTTGTTAATGTGGTGAATTACATTGATTCCCCCCCACCTTATGTTGAATTATCCTTAATACCTGTCATGAGTTCCACTTGGTTATGATGAATTTTTTTTTAATGGTTAAGAATTTGTTAAGGATTTTAGTGTCTATGTTCATGAGAGATATTGGTCTGTAGTTTTCTTTTTTGGTAATATTTTTGCCTGGTTTTGTTATTGGAGGTTATGCTTGCTTCATAGAATGTCTCTGAGAGTATTTCTTCTTTTTGTATTTTTTTGGAATAACTTAAATAGAATTGCTGATAAATCTTTAAATGTTTGGTAGAATTCAGCTGTGAAGCCATCTGGTCCAGGACTTTTTTTTGTGGGGGAGTCTTTTTATGAGCTGCTCAATTCTTTCTTCTGTGATGGGTTTGTTCAACTGTTCTACATCTGACTATGTCAGTTTGGGGAGGGCATGAATTTCAAAGAATTTGTGCATTTCCTCTAAGTTTTCAAATTTATCAGAGTATAGCTTTTCATAGTATTCTGATATTATAAATTTAATTTTCTCTGGTCTGTTGTGATGTCACATTTATCATTCCTTAACTAACTTGTGTTCTCTATTCTCCTTTTGTTAAGTTTGCCAATAGTTTGTCAAACTTTTTTACCTTTTCAAAAAACCAGCTTCTGGTCTTACTGATGATTTCAATTGTTTTTCTTTTTTCTATCTATCTCATTGATTTCTGCTCTTATCCTTATAATTTCCTTTCTTCTATAGGCTGTTTGGTTAGATTGTTGGTTTTTTTCTATGTGATGAAGGTATTGAGTTAGATCATTTATTTTGCTTCTTTCTTTGCTTTTTATGTGTTTATCTATTGCTATAAACTGCCCCTTGAGGACTGCCTAAACTGCATCCCAGATGTTTTGGTATGCTGTATTTTCATTATCATTTGTTTCAAGGAACTTTTTATTTCATTATTTGGTTCTTCTAGAACCTAATCACAAGATAAAACATTATTCAACCATCACCGATTAAACAAGCGTGGAAGGAGGAGTGGCATCCACTTCCATAATAGCTTGCCTCTGGAAACCCTATGAACCTGGAGAGAGGATGAAAGGCACCCAAGCGTCGAGGATTCTCCTTCATAGGGTCGCTATGAGTCGCCTGTGACTCGACGGCACTTAACAACAACAACAACATAACCTAGTCATGTTCTAGCAGGGTGTTATTTAGATTCCATATTGATGGCTTTATAAGCTTTATCCTCTTGTGGTTAATTTCTAGTTTTATGACATTGTGGTCTGAGAAGAAACTTTGTATTATTTCAAAGTTTTTTAATTTGTTGAGGCTTACTTAATGCCCTAATATGTTGTTAATTCTGGAGAACGTACCATGTGCACTTGAGAAGAAAGTGAATTGAGTTTTAGTTGTGTTCAGTACTCAGAATACCTCCACAAAGCCGACTTTGCTGTTAGTTTGAGTATTCTATATCTTTGTTAAGTTTCTTTTGAGTTGACCTATACTTTGGGGAGAGTGGTGTGTCTCTTTCTTCAGTTCTGTTAATAGTTGTTTTATGTATTTGGAATGTCTGTCATTTGGTGCATAGATGTTGACCAATGTTATGTCTTCTTGATTTCCTGTGCCTTTAATCATTATATAGGGTCATTCCTATATATAGTGATTTTCATTCAGAAGTCTATTTTATCAGAGATTAGTATTGCCACTCCTGCTTTTTTGTGGATGCCATTTTCTTATTGTTTTTTCCCCAGGCTTTGATTTTTAATCTATTTTTCTTTTGACTTATTAGATGTGTCTCTTATACACAACATATTGATGGGCTTTGGATTTATATCCATTTTGTTACTCTTTTTCTCTTGATTGGTGCATTCAGATCATTCATTAAGTGTGATTATCGACAGGCCAGGTTTTATCATTGCCATTTTGCTATATTTCTTTTTTTTTTCTTCTTGTTACTATGGGCCATCCACTTTTCTTTCATCTCTGTGTGATGGACTTTCCTTGAACATTCTCGTAGGTTTGGTCTTGTTTTCACAAATTCCTTAAGTTCTCTCTTTTCTGCAAAAGAGGTAATTTCCTCTTCATATTTGATTGAGAGTTTGCTGGATACAGGATCCTTGGTTGGAAATTCTTTTCTTTCAACTTTCTGTATATGCCACTTCATTGTCTTCTTTCTCACATGGTTTCTGCTGAAAAATCAGAACTTAATCAGATTGCTTTTCCTTTGTAGGTGACTCTTTATTTTTCTCATGATGCTTTCAGTATTCTATCCTTATCTTTTATTTTGGAGAATGTTGAAAGATGCTATGGGCAATGTATTGAATCACCCAGAAAGCATCAAAAGAATATTGATTTAAAAAAGAGAGAGAGAGAATATTGAGGGAATACACAGAGTCACTGTACTGAAAAGAATTGATTGACACTGAAAAATTTCAGGAAGTACCCTATGAACAGGAGATAATGGTAATGATAAAGGAAGTAGGAGCTGCATTGAAGGAACTGGCAAAAAATAAGGCCCCAGGAATCAATGGAATACCAGTTGACTTGTTTCAATTAACAGATGCAACCTTGGATGCACTTACCAGTCTATACCAGGAAATTTGTTTACATTATGAGATGTAGTCTTGGATGCACTCATGAGTCTATGCCAAAAAATTTTGAGGACAGCTTTCTGGCCAACAGATTGGAAGAGGTCCATATTTATTCCTATTCCAAAGAAGAGTGATCCAACTGAATGTGGAAATTATCAAACAATATCACTGATATCCCATGCAAGCAAAATACTTCTGAAGGTCTTTCAAAAATGGCTGGAACAGTACATTGATTTGGAACTGCCAGACGTTCAAGAGGAATTTAGAAGAGGCTATGGCACAAGTGATATTATTGCTGAGGTCAAATGGATCCTGACTGAAAGTAAGGAATACCAGAAGAATGTCTACTTGTGCTTTATTTACTATGCAAAGGCATTTGACTGTGTGGATCATGGCAAAGTGTGGCTGAGATCGAGGAGAATGAGAACCCCAGAGCACTTGATTGTGCTCATGAGGAACCTATACCTGGAACAGGAAGCTATTGTGTGAACGGAGCAGAAGGGCAATGGATGGTTTGGAATTGGGAAGGGATGCATTCAGGGATGTATTCTATCTCTATACCTGTTCAATCTATATGCTGAACAAATTATCCAAGAAGCTGGACTCAATGAAGAGGAATGTGGAATCAGGATTGGAGGGGGACTCATCGACAACCTGTGTTAGGCAGATGACACAACCTTACTTGCTGAAAGTGAGGAGGATTCGAATCACTCATTGCAGAAGATCAAGTAATGCAGCCTTCAGTATGGATTGCATCTCAATATTAAGAGAATGAAGATTCTTACCAATGGACCAATAGACAGTGCCATTATGGAGGGAGAGGATATTGAAACTGTCAACAGCTTCATCTTGCTTGGATCCACAATTAACATACTTTGTAATAGCAGTCAGGAAATAAGGAGACACATTGCACTGGGAAAATTTGCAATTAGAGACCTTTTCAAATTACTGAGGAGTAGTGATATCAGTTTGAGGGCTAATATGTGTCTGATTTAGGCCATGGTCTTTCCAATTAATAACTATGCATCTGAGATTGAGATAATGAATAAGGATGACAAAAAAAGAGTTGATGCCTTTGAGCTGTGGTGTTGGAGAAGAATTGATGCCTCAGTCCTGTCTCCCCACAAGCAATGGAGAATGCTCATTCTTTCCACAGAGCCTTCTCTCCCCTCCTTGTTTCTTCTACAACTTAGTGTCCTCCGTTGTCTCTGGTGTAGTGGGAGATGAGAATTGCTCACTTGGGCTACTTTTATACAGAGGCTCGCAGGTCAGCCCTATGTTGCAGAGAGTTTAAAAATTCTTTCTTCTGTTTAAAGTTCTGTACACTAAAGTCTCTTGTCCTGCCTGCTTAGTTCCTGGGATGGCCCTGCAGCCACAAAGTCAAAGACCCCCAGATGGAGGGACCTACAACCCCAGGGACACTGCAGTCTTATCTTGTCTTCCTTTCTTTTGCTGGTCCTCTGCCTTTCTAAGCATAATGGCCATCTCCTAGAAACATGCTTAAAATATGTAAAATGAAACTTTATTACCTTGGCCTCCAAGGAGCATTCTGGTAACACTTTACCCAAGATATACTCTTCTCCAAAGCCACAACTCAAAGACATCAATTCTTTTGTCATCTTCATTCGTTCTCTAGTTCTCAGATGAGTAGCAAGTGATTGAAAAGACCATGGCCAAAATCAGGCAAACCTTAGTAACTGATCATCAATAACCCAGAGAGGGCACTGACTTTTCCAGTCCAATATGTCACCTGATCTACTAAGTGCTGGTGTTAAGAGTGTTAAACATGGCTCCAAGGAAGTTGAAGTCGTTGACAATTTCAATCTTTTCTTTGACTGGCATGATGTTGCTAATCCACTCAGTAATGAGAATTTTTGTGTTCTTGTCCTTGACTGCAATCGATATTGAAGGCTGAATTCTGTAATCGGTAGAAAGAGCTTCAGGTCCTCCTCACTTTCAATAACCAACATAATCTCATCTACATATGCAGGTTGTTGAGTCATTCTCTGATCCTAATGCCACTTTCTTCCCCACAGAGTCCATCTTCATGAATAATTGAATAGGGATGGAGAGTGGATACAACACTGACACACATCTTTCTTGAGTTTAAACCACACCTTACTCCATCTGCACAAGAGCTCTTGGTCTAAGCACGAGTTTCACATGAGCACAATTAAGTGTTCTGGGATTCTAATTCTTCTCAATAATAATTTTTTTATGATACACAGTGTAAGGGAACACTGTTGTTGTTGTTATGTGCCATCGAGTCACTTGCGACTCATAGTGACCCTATGTACAACAGTGCTAAACCCTGCTCTATCCTGTGCCAATTGCACTGCCTCTGACACACCCATCCCGATTATCCCAGTCACTGAATCAATCCTCCTCATAGAAAGTCTTCCCCTCTTGAACCGTCCCTCCACCCTCCAAGCATGATGTCCCTCTCCAAGGACCTGTCCCTCCTTACAACATGTCCAAAGTTTGTCAGACAAAGCCCCAGAATCCTTGCCTCCAAGGAGCAGCCTGGCTTTACCCTCTCCAGGATGAATCTGTTTGTTTTCTTGGCAGTCCATGGTACATTCAATACTGTTGTTCTCCAGGACCACAGCTCAAAGACATAAATTCTCCTTCTGTCCTTCCTAGTCATTATCCAACTCTCTGATGCATATCAAGTGATTGCAAAGATCATGGCCTGTAATAGACACACCTTAGTCTCCAGAGTGACACCATTGCTGTTCAATACTTTGGAGAGGTCCCTAACAGCAGACTTGCATGGTTCAAAATTAAGAACGGAGTGTGTCATGGATTTATCATTTCCCCATACTTTGTCAGTCTATATGCAAAATGGCTTATTTTGGGAAGCTGGACTTTATGAAGTAGAATGTTCCATCATGATTGGAGGAATACTCATCAACAACCTGTGTTATGCAGATGACACTACTTTACCCAATGACGTTGGAAAAGACTTGAAGAATTTGCTGCAAAGGGTCTACGACTGCATTCTTCAGTAAGAAAGCTCAGCATCAAGAAAACAAAGATTCTCAACAGGAGGCCAATTGGCAGTACCATTATAGGTGGAGAAAGGATTAAGACTGTTGGCAATTTTTTTTAAAATTCAGATCCATAACTAACACTCTTGGCACTAGAACTCAGGAAATGAAAAGACAAGTTATATTTGGAAAATCTGCTATAAAGGCCCTCTCCAGAATGCTAAAGAACAATAATGTCAGTCTAGAGACTAAGGTGTACCTGATCCAGGTCATGGTCTTCTCAATTGTTTGTTTTACATCAGAGCTGGACAATGGCTAAGGGGCAGAAGGACAATCTATGTCTTCAAGTGATAGTGTTGGAGAAAAATATTGAACATACCATGGACTGCCAAGGGAACAAATGTGTCTCCGCAGCAGTGACAAACAGATTTATTCTGGAAAGGATGAAACCAGGTAGCTTTTGAAATTTCTTCTCACATACTTTGGTCATGTTGTTAAGAGAGACCATCCTTGGAGAAGAACAACAAGCTTGGAAGGTAGAGTGTAGGCATAGGAGTGAAAGAACCTAAATTAGATAGATTGCCACAGTGACTGTGGCAATGCAGACATAGTGTGTCAGAGATATGAGATTGACTCAGGATAGGACAAGTTTTAGAGTCATTGGTGCAGTCACTGTGACTCGTAGCCAATGCAATGTCACCTAAGAACAACACCTTTATGAGAATAGATTAACACATCTTTCTTTGGACACCAACTGGATAGTTTGAACTGCTGAACTTTGGTTTGGCAGTCAAATACTTAAGCCCTTTGTCAATAGATCTACTTTTCACCCCCTATAAAGTTCTGAATTTGTTAAGAAATTGATATTGACAGTAAAGCCAAAAGGTGTTTGGTGGATTGAACTTAAATCATCCCACTTGTGGAATGAGAAAACTGAGTGCCTTTGGGTAGAAAGTATGAAGGCAGAATGAGATGCCTCTGTGTGTTAATGACTGAGCTAGACTTGAAGACTCAAGAGGTAGATACCTATATGTTTTGTTTTGTTTTGTTTTTTGTTTAGCTATATGCTTTTGGAATGGGGATTACTGTCAAAGTGGTCATTTAATAATAAAGCTAAGGAGCTTAATAAAACTTACTTGAGAAAGGCAGAGTTTGAGTCATTCCCCAGAGGTCTAAGGAGATAAGAAATCAAGGAATCAAAGCGGAGAAATTGATAAGATAAAAGCCAGGAGAGCTGAGCTAACTTCCAAAGTGAAGGTTGCTAACCTCTGAGGTCTCAGAAGGTAAGACTGTGGCCTCCCAGATTTCAAACAGTCAGATTTTCAGGAACTCACTTTTAGCCCTAATTTGGGCAGATAAGGAGGGAAGAGTAGTCAGGCTAGAGTAACTCCCAAAATTAGAGAATATGCTTGCCATACCCAGAGGGCAGAAGAATGGTAAGCACAAAACTGAGGGGGAAAGGTTACCTTTCTCCTTAGCCATTAAGGAAAAATTGAAACCTAAGGCCAAAAGGTTTCCACTTGGAATTATGAATGCATTATCATCTGTAAGAACGATGAATGTAGAAAAATTGGATATTGTTAAGAAAGAAATTGAATGCATAAATATTGACATACTAGGTATTGGTGAAATGAGATGGAGTGGCATGGGACATTTTGAGTCAGAGGATCATATAAACTACCATGCTTAAGACAAAAAGGTGAGGAAAAATGGGAGACTTTCATAGTTAAAAAAAAAAAAAACCAAACAAAAACCCCACACATCATTTCTAGATCTGTCTTAAAATACATTGTTGTGATAGAATAATATCCATACGTATACAAGGAAGTCCAGTGAATACCACTATCATTCAAAGATAGACACCAACAACCAGAGCCGAAAGGAGGAAATAGAAGATTTCTACCAACTTTCGCAGAGATTGACTGAACGTGCAATCAAAATGCATTAATAATAATGTTTTTGTTGTTGTTATGTGCTGTCGAGTCGCCTGTGACTCATAGCGACCCTATGCACAACAGCCCTAAACTCCGCTCTGTCCTGTACCAATCACACTTTCTCTGACACTCCCATCCCAATTATCCCAATCGCTGAATCAATCCACCTCATAGAGGGCCTTCCTCTCCTGCGATGTCCCTCCACCCTCCCAAGCATGATGTCCCTCTCTAAGGACCAGTCTCTCCTCACAACATGTCCAAAGTATGTTAGATGGAGCCTCAGAATCCTTGCCGCCAAGGAGCCACCCGGTTTAACCCTTTCCAGGACAAATCTGTTTGTTTTCCTAGCAGTCCATGGTATTCTCAGTACTCTTCTCCAGCACCACAGCTCAAAGGCATCAATTCTCCTTCTATCCTCCTTGGTCATTGTCCAACTCTCTGATGCATAACAGGTGATTGCGAAGACCATGGCCCATATCATTAATAATAATAGGTAATAAAAATTAAAAAAAGATATAATGGAAATGCAAAAGCTGGGGACAGAGAAGGATCAGTAGTTGGAAAACAGATTTGGTGACAGAAAGGAAGCTGGAGTTAGAATGATAGAATTTTGCACAATCAACAATTTATTCACTGCAAATACATTTTATAAGAAACATAAATGCAGGTTATACACATGGATTTCACCTGATGGTATGCATAGGAATCAGATGTATTACATCTGTGAAATGCTGGAGAACCTCAATATCAGCTGTGAAAACTAGACCAGGTGCTGACTGTTGAACAGACCACCAACTTCTCATATCCAAATTCAAGCTGAAGCTAAGGAAAATTAAATAAAGTGCACAGGATCCAAAATTTGACCTTAAGTCTATCCCACCTGAATTTCATAACCTCTCAGGAACAAATTTGAGGCCTTGGGCATTAATGAGTGAAGACCAGATGAGCTGTGGGAGAGTATCAAGAATATCATCCAGGAAAAATGCAAACAGTCACTACAAAGACAGAGGAAGAAGAAATGACCAAATGGATGTCAGAAGAAACTCTGAATATTGCACTTGAGCTCCAAGCAGCCAAAGGAAATCAAAGAAATCAAGATATTAAAGAGTTAAACAGAAGATTACAAAGGGCAGCACGGGAAGACAAAGTAAGTATTACAATGAAATGTGCAAGGAGCTGGAGTCAGAAAATCAAAAGGGCCAAACTCGCTCAGCATTTCTTAAGCTGAAGGAACTGAAGAACAAAGGAAAACCTCAAGTTGTGATACTTAAGGATGTTTTGGGCACACTATTGAATGACCCAGGAAGCATTAAAAGAAGATGGAAATAATATACAACATTATACCAAAATTGTACCAAAAGAAATTGACAGACACAAAAGAATTTCATAACAACGTATGAACAAGAGTCTGTGGTGGTGAAGGAAGAAGTGCAAACTGCTCTAAAAGAATTGGCAAAAAACAAGGCCCCAGGAATTGATGGCATACCGTTTGACATATTTCAACAAACAGACTCTGCTCTGGATATGCTCACCAAGTTGTACCAAGAAACCTGGAAGACAACAACCTGGCCAACTGATGGAAGAGACATGGTACTAGGGATATTATAACTAATGTCAGATAGATCTTGGCTGAAAGCAGAGAGTACTAGAGGAATGTCTATCTGTGTTTCATTGATTAAGTAAAGGCATATGACTGTGTGATCACAACAAACTGTGGCTGACTCTGAGAAGAATGAGAATCTCAGAACACTTGATTGCACTTGTGCAAAGCCTATACTCGGCCTAGGAAGCAGTTGTCAGAGCAACACTGCATGATTCAAAATTGGGAAGGGTGTATGCAAACGATAGGTCTTATCTCCATAATTTTCAATCTATATTCAGAACAGATTTCTGGGAGGCTAGGTCCATGAGGAGAAATGTGGCATCAGGATTGGAGGCTGACTCATCAACAACCTGCCTTATTCAGATGACACAACCCTGCTTGCTGAAACTGAAAAGAACCTAAAGCACGTCCTGCAGAAGGTCACGAACTGTAGACTTCAATATAGATTGAAGCTCAGCATGAAAACAAAGATTCTCACCACTGGGCCCATTGACAGCATCATGATAAATGGTGAAGAGATCAAGATTGTTAATAGCTTTAGTTTGTTTGGCTCTGTAGTCAACAATCTTGGCACCAACAGCCAGGAAATAAAAAGACAAATTGCATTGGGAAAAGTCTGCTGTCAGAGACCTCTCCAAAGTACTGAAGAACAACGATGTCAGTTTGGAGACTAAGGTGAACTTGATCGAAGCCATGGTCTTTGCAATTACTTGCTACGCATTGGAAAACTAGACAATGACTAGGAATGATAGAATTGATGCCTTTGAGCTTTGGTGCTGGAGATGAGTATTGAATATATGCTATGGACTGCTAGGAGAACAAACAAGTTCATCCTGAAGAAGGTGAGACTAGGCTTCTCCTTGGAGGCATGGATTATGAAACTTCGTTTGACATACTTTGGACATGTTGCAAGGCAGGACCAGTCCTTGGAGAGGGACATTATACTTGGGAGCAAGGAGAGACAGTGCAAGAGAGGAAAACCCTTGATGAGGTGATTGATTCAGTGCCTGGGGTAATGGGGATAGGTGTGTCAGAGACAGTAAGATTGGCACAGTATAGAGCAGGGTTTAGGGCTGTTGTTCATAGGGTCACTATGAGTTGCAGGTGGCTTGACAGCACTTAATAACAACAGTGTTGGGCTAAGAGTGAGGCTGGCCTGGAAGCTCCTGTAGAGAGGAGCTACTCTAGAAGTTGATTTCTTGTGTCTTGGTGAGGAAAGGTTTGGTTTGTGTTATTGATTTTTTTCCCCCATCCACAAACGAATGAGTATCAGCTGGCAGGACTCTTGCCCCAATTTAGCCAACAGTGATCCAAAGGCAGAGGGTCTACTTGGTCTATTGTAGTCAACAGCAATTGTTGGGAATGTCTTTTAAATTATGTAGTGCTATGTCTTTGGAAACAGGAGTGACAGCCACTTCCTAAGTAACACACCTCCAGAAACTCTATGAACTTTGATACATGTCCATAGTTGTAGAGGAGCTTCAGACCTTTTGTTCATAGGGTCACTATGAGTTGTGCTTGACTTGAAGGCAATCAACAACAACAGGCTAAGTCTGTGGCTGGACTAGAGGCTCCTGTGGAGTGGTTGCACTCTAGAAGTTGGTTTCTGAAGTCTTGATGAGGGTCACACAAGGGGTATAGCAGTCATTTGTCTATTTGCTGTACTGAAGTAACTTGGAGTTGCTGTGATGCGAAACACTGTCATAGTTGTGTCAAATATCATAATGGTTTCCCATCATGGACAGTGTTTGGAAGAGCTTCTGTATTTATTCAGGTTTGGAAGTTGGATTGACATCCACTTCCCAAACCAGATGCCTCTGGAAACTCTATGAACATAGAGAAACCATGTTCATTATAGAACAGGGTTCCAGTTTTTTGTTCACAGGTTCACTATGTGTTGTATTCGACTTGAGGACACTTATCCACTGCTAAGTGAGACTAGTGTTGTTATACTTTAGAAGAACATTCTTCTACTTTGTACACCACTCTTTGTCAATTTACTTTACTGAAAGTAATCTGGGCTTGCTGTGATGCTGAACCTTGTGCTATTGGGGTGTTAAATGCCATAATGGTTTCCCAATGTGAACAGTGTTTGGTGGAGCCCCCAGTTGTAAAAAAGGTTTGGAAGCAAGAGTGGCATCTGTTTCCTAAACCACATGCTTATGGAAATACTATGAACTTATAGAAACAATGACAGTTATAGAAAGACATAAGATCTTTTGTTCATAGAGTCGCCATGAGTCATGCTCAGCTTGATGGCAACCAACAACAACAACAACAACAATTTAGCCTCTGATATCCAGCTACTTTAACTGCAGATCTTGCAAATCAGTGTCAGCTGTGGAACTAGGATAAGTGAAGGAGCACTTCCCACACTAAGTAGCAAGACTTGAGGTAAGAAAGACTTGAAGCAAGACCTGAGACAAGCAAGGCTTGTGGCGGCAAGACCTGGTACGAGTAAGATCCTGGTGGTGGAGAGACTGTGGCATTGTTATGGACAAACAGTGGCAAATGTGACCTGATGCTTCTTGCAATTGTGCTGGCCACAGTTGGATTTTGTTGTTTTTGCCTTTGATGATAGAAGGTAAAACTGCTTTCTGAATTGGAACCGGAGACTGGACTAAGTGAGGAGTTATGCCTTGGGACTATTAGACTAAACATGGACTTATTTTGGGTGATTTCTTTGCTTCCTCCACTCTCTCACTTCCTAATGAATTCCATTGTTGGTATCATAACTGTGAGTCTCTGAGTCAGCAACAAATAAGCAAATTTTTGTTGGTAGAGTTCTACAGGCAGCAATGGGGCTGGCCTACAGGCTCCTGATTTGTTTTCTGCTGTGGGTTGGTGAGACTCTGTGTTATTCTCACTCCCTCTGGCCCTTTCAGAGAGACACTTGTGGTCCTGTGCCTCTATGCCCCATTTTCTGCTCCTTAGACAATAGTCCACAAAATCGAAACACACTATTTTTGCCAATGCCTTCAGTGCAACTTAAATTAATTCCTTCCTTACCACCAATTCTTTGTCATATGCTCTTTCCTGAAATGTTGCATGATGTACTGATCAATTCTTTTTTACTCCAGTGACTGTGTATTCCTTCTATCATATTTTTGTGCTCCTGCTTTATTCAAGATTTAAACTAAGAGAATCTGTAATTAAAATTAAATCACTGTGAGCATTCAACTTGTTTTTTAATTCAGTTTGAGAACTGTAGAGTGTGTTCTTCCCTGTGGATTTTCTAACTCCAGATCTGTAGTATATTCACACAATGGAATACTATGCTCCATTTAAATACAAGGAACTCATGCAATATTATTCAAAATGTGTGACCCTAGAGGACATTGTGCTGAGTGAAGTATCAGATTTACAAAAGGACAAATACTGCATGGTGCCACTGTTGTAAAACAGATCTGACATTGGGGTGGGGGCAGACTGAGAAAGATGGGTTTAATAATGTACACTGTATTGAAAGAGATGAAAGAGAAATCGGTTTAAAAGGGATAAGTGATTAGGTATTTTTGTCATGACAGGAATCCAGAGAGAAGGCTGCATAGATTGTAAAACAATAAAAGATTGGATTTTTTAAAAACTTTTCCAAGAGTGTAATGTACTGCAGTAGAGGGTTCGGTGGAGAGATAAGTGCAACAATGAATGAATGGAAATCCAAAATGTCTGTAAATTTTCATTGACATTAAAAATAAGTTAAAAATATTTTACAGCAGATGCTTTAGGTCCTCCTCTGTCTAGGTTACCAAAGTTGTATCATCTTTATATCACACAGTGTATATCCGTTTTCTTCCAATCCTAAGGCCACATTCTTTCTCATAACGTGCAGTCTACTGAGCTATTTGCTGTGCATATAGATTGAAAAGGTTTGGAGCTAGGATGTTTCCCTGAAACACTCCTTTTCTCATTTGGAACCATTCTGTTTTTTCACTATCTTTTTTGAAAATTGCTTCCTTCTTCAAGTACAGGTTTTACATAAGCACAATTAGTTGTGTGACTTCCATGCTTGTCAAGATCAGCCACATTTTGTTGTGACCTACACATTCAAAAGCTTTTGCATTGTAAATGAAACACGGTAGACATTGCTATGAGGATCTGATATTGGCTATAAGGTCTCTATTGCCAAATAGTGCTACTGTCTCCTTCACTGTCAACACATGGATCCACAGTTTGAATCCACTAGCTATTCCAAGGCAGGTAGAATGGACATCTTCTCTTATATGGTTTGTTGTTGCTG
>NW_006399870.1:64206-67826 GCF_000299155.1 Elephantulus edwardii
AGAGTCTCTTCTGACATCCATTTTGGTCTTTTCTTCCTCTTCTGTCTTTGTAATGACCGTTTGCACTCTTCCTGGATGATTTCCATACTAACAACAGGATCAATGAAAGTTCTGTGGACTGCATCTCCCAGACTAGTTATCTGTCCTAGTTATAGCCAGAGAAACATGGTCTTTCCCAACTCACTGAAGTACACTTTTTAACATATCCTGTGCTTGACAATTCTTAGCCCTTGAAATACAAGGTATATGATCCACCGGTGCTTTGATTTACTGTTTTTGTATGTTTGATTTCAGGAGAAGCTCACCCAAGAAATGACATCTTTAAGGAGAAAGATTCAAGAAAATGAGAGGACTCTCAGTGAGGAAAGCAAGAAGAAGGAGAGATGGATGGTGAGCATGAGATAGTCTTTTCTGCAATCAGCTTTAGGCAGATATACAGGAACCTGGCTACTATGAATAAGCAACCCATGGGTATTGGCAGAGCATGCAGTGAATTGAGGATTAGTTTTATCGCTGTCGTTGTTGTTGTTATGTGCCATTGAATCTCCTGTGACTCATAGTGACCCTATGTACAATAGCCCTAAACCCTGCTCTATCCTGTGACAATCTTATTGTATGTGACATACTTACCACCATTACCATAGTCACTGAATTAATCCATCTCATCGAAGGTCTTCCTTCCTGTGCTCCTCCTCCACCCTCACAAGAATAATGTCCCTCTCCAAGAACTGGTCCCTCCTTGCAACATGTCCAAAGTATATCAGACAAAGCTTCAGAATCCTTACCACCAAGGAGCAACCTGGTGTCACCCTCTCCAGAACAATCCTGTGTGTTCTCCTAGCAATCCATGGTATATTAAATACTTTTCTCCAGCTCCACTGCTCAAAGGCATCAATTTTTATTCTATCATCCAAGAATTTCTACTCCTGAAATGTCAAAACAAAATCAAAACCTGGAACCTTAAGTACTAAGTAAAAAAAAAATACCATCCATAAGCACAAATAATATTGATCAGATATCCAGTTTGAGGATTTGAATTTAAGAATTTTAGAAATACTTTTCTCTTGTGACTTTCACTATTGGGAGAATGGGTATGTTCCTTGCAATGAGTGAATGTAATAAAAATCAATTTTAATGTATATTTTCTATTTTAAGTAATTCATCATATTTACAAAATGCAGGAAAATACACACAGTACCTCAAAGTACTAAGAAAATACTGATGAAATATTGTGAAGTACTGATGAAATACTGGCTGAGACTGCTCAAAAAAATAATTGTGAGAATGGTACAGGAGCAGGAACTGTTGCTTTCTAGGACATAGAGGGTCTAGGGTTGTTATTGGACCTCATACAATGGAACTCAACAAAAACATCATTTAAAAAGAAATTCGAGTTCATTTCTACAGAAGTTTTAGGATCTAAGAGTTGAATTAAATTGGTTTCAAGAAAAGGTGATATCCTGATATAATAGCAATTGCACAACTAGATGTTGTTCACAAACTAAAATGTATTTTCTCACAGTTCAGTAGAGTAGATGTCCAAATATAGAGTACTGACTGAGGGTGAGACTCTCTCTCAAGGAACATTCTTTTTTCTCTAGGTTATTTTTCTGATTTTCTTTGAATATCTCCATATGTCTGTTTAAATCTATCTCTTCTGGTCTCTTGCTTAAGGGCTTTTACATATGAACACAGATACACTTTATTAATACTGCCTCATTGTTAAAATATACCACTTAATCCTAAAAGAGATTATAAGTACAGGGCTAGTGGAATGGACACATCACACATGTTTGAGTAAAAATTATACCATCCATGTTGTTGTTACATGCAGTCAGGATGCCTGCAACTCATAGCAACCCTACGAATAACAGCCTTAAACCTGCTCTATCCTGTGCCAATCTCACTGTCTCAGACACACCTACCCTGATGACCCCAGTCACTGAATCAATTCACCTCATAGAGCGTCTTCCTCTCTTGAGCTGTCCCTCCACTCTCCCAAGCATGAAGTCATTCTCCAGGACTGGTCCCTCCTTGTAACATATCCAAAGTATGTCAGACACAGCTTCAAAATCCTTACTTCCAAGGAGCAGCCTGGTGTAACCTTCTGTTGGATGAAATGCTTGCTGCAGAGGGTCCAAGACTGCCTCCTTCAGTATGGATTGAGACTCAATGTCAAGAAGACCAAGATTCTCACCACTGGACCAATTGGCAGCATCAGGATGGATGGTGAAGAGATTGAGATTGCTAAGAACTTTAGTCGGCTTGGCTCTATGGTCAACACTCTTGGCACCAATAGACAGGAAATTAAAAAACATGGCGAAGTGAAAGTCTCCTGTTAGGGACCTCTTTAAAGCACTGAAGGGCAATGGTGCCACTCTGGAGACGAAGGTGCATCTGATACAGTCTATGGTCTTTGCAATCACTTGCTATGCATGAGAGAGTTGGAAAATGACTAGGGAGGATCGAAGGACAATTGATGCCTTTGAGCTGTGATGCTGGAGAAGAGTATTGAATATTCCATGGACTGCCAAGGAAACAAACAGATTGATCTTGGAGAAGGTTAAACCAGGCTGCTTCTTGGAGGCAAGGATTCTGGGGCTTTGTCTGACATACTTTGGACATGCTGTAAGGAGGGGAGGTCCTTGGAGAGGGACATCATGCTTGCGAGGGTGGAGGGACGGCGCAAGAGGGAAGACCCTCTATGACGTAGACTGATTCAGTGCCTGGGGTAATCGGGATGGGTTTGTCATGGGCCGTGCCATTGGCACAGGATAGAATCTACCTCCAAACCTGATGCCACACGTCTCCCTATAGAGCCCAGCCTCCCCAAAAAATCTGTTCCGCATATTAGATTGAAAAGATATGGAGATAGGACATATCCTTGGCATACACTTTCCCCAATTTTGAACCAGGCAGGTAATATCACATACAAGCAATATTCTTCTGAAAGTTATCCAAAAATGCTTGGAACAATATGTCAACAGAGAACTGCCAAAAGTACAGGCTGCATTTAGAAGAGGTCCTGGTACTAGGGATATTAGAGCTAAAGTTAGATGGATCTTGGCAGAAAGCAAAGAATACCTGAAGAATGTCTATCTGTGCTTCATTGATTATGCAAAGGCTTTTGACCGTGTGGATCACAACAAACTGAGGCTGACTCTGAGAAGAATGGGAATCCCAGAACATTTGATTGTGCTACTAATGTGAAAGCTATACTTGGACCAAGAGGCAGTCATCAGAACAGAACAAGGAGACACTACATGGTTCAAGACCAAGAAGGGGATCTATCAGGGATGTATTCTGTCTCCATACCTTTTCATTTTGTATGCAGAACCGATCATCTGAGATGCTGGGCTGTACGAAGAGGAATGTGGCATCAGGATTGGTGAAGAGTCATCAACAACCTGCGTTATGCAGATGACACAACCCTACCTGCTGAAACTGAGGAGGACCTGAAGCGCTTGCTGCAGAAGGCCAAGGACTGCAGCCTCCTATATGGATTGAAGCTCAACATCAAGAAAACAAAGATCCTCACACTGGGCCAATTGGCAGCATCAGTATGGATGGTGAAGAGATTGAGATAGTTAACAGTTTTAGTTTACTTGGCTCCACAATCA
>NW_006399870.1:68261-70228 GCF_000299155.1 Elephantulus edwardii
GATGAGATGGATCGATTTTGTGACTGGAGCAGTGGGAATAAGTGCTTTTGAGATGACTAGGTTGGCATAGGATAGAACACAGTTTAGGGCTCTTGCGCATAGGGTCTCTATGAGTCGCAAACGACTCAATGGCACATATCAACAAACAACAACAGGGTTTCCGTGCTCTGTTCTGACAACTCATTCCTGGTCCAAACACAGGTTTCACGTTAGCACGGTCAAGCGTTTTGGGATTCTCATCCCTCTCTTTTAAAATATTCCATCATTATAGTAAAGGGAGAAAAGAGAGCTTTGTGTTCTTTTTTGTTATTGTAAAGTGGATAAACAGAATTGTTTACTTGATTGAAAGAGAATAGTTGTTTAAAAAGTTGAATGATGTTTAAGGCTAAAAGAAGAAGACCACCTAGTGTTTAATCTAGAATATTCATGTTTCTGCAGTATTACATCCATGTCTACACGATGATGATCCATGGAGAGTATAAGAAGGTGCATCCAGGTCTCCACGAAATTAAAACAATGCAGTTGGGGCTACTGAGTGACCATCGTAAATTTATTGAAGACCAATTCCAGGAAACAGAACATGCAATGTTAAAAAAACACAAAGAACTACATACAATATATGAGGAGCTTCTGAATATGTGTTATAAACCAGATGTAGAGATGTTGCAGGTATGTGATGAGAATGGTACTAGGAAATACTTCTTGTAGCTCAAGTGAATATCTTTTATGTTTATTATATAATTTTAATTAAAGAATTACATCTGTATTTTATGCTTTTAAGGAACATGTCGCAGTCATGACAAAGAAAATTTTAGATCTGAGAGAATAGACTATCTTCTATTTTCTCATTATGTAAATCATGCTTTTAGCAATCAGAAAAATACTCAACTCGTTCATAGACCTTGTAGTCTCCAGTTGAACAAGGAAAGGAAAAGAAGATATTTAATTCTTCCTTTTTATGAATGTCTGAGATGTGAATTCCCTTTATCTTACGTCATTCTTTGGAAAATTATGTCCCTTTGCATTGATTGCAAAATTCCTTACCACGAATTTTATAGTCATTTGATATTTGAAGGCATGCAGCCCAGACCTAGGTTATTTTCTCATTTCATTCACTCAAAGACTCTTTAGTCAATAAGAATTTGGGTTTTGTTCATGTGATTATCTTAAAGAGGAAACAGAAAAGAAATTTCCAAAATTCAGTGTGGAGGAAGTTAGTGTTTGGTATTTTTAAAATTTGGACATAATAAAACATATTCTGAAATTTTGTTGTTTTTTGCTCTTCACAGGAACTGGGAGATCTGTTGTTCAGGTAAGATTTGCCTTGATTGTCGCATGAATACTAGGCACGATATCAATATGTTTATGACAAATTTAAATTTCAGTGGAATACTAAGACTTGTGCATGCGTGGCAATGTCTGTATATGTATTTCTCTGTATATACTTTTGTTTGCCTCTTTATCAGGGGGTGTTTTTGTCTTATCCTTCTCTGTTTGCTGTTGTTGTAGTTGTGTACCATAGAGTGGGAATCAACCATAGTTGACCCTCTGGTGGGTTTTCAGATGAAGCTAATCATTCAGGTGGAGATTGCCCACCCTTCTCCTGGGAACACTGTTGGCCTCAAACCACTTACCTTCAGAATTGCAGTGCAGCTTCTTGCCACTGCTATGAGGAGGTTATACTTTGCAGGTTGCTAAACAGAAATTAGTAAAAAAAAAAAAGGAAAAATACGTTCTACCTGATTTCAAACATCAATGGCACAAGCGAAATAAAAACACGTACTACATGCATTTTACAGTGGAAACTACAGAACGGTATCATTGATTTCACATGCAAGCAAGAATCTACTGAAGATTTTCCGAAAACGACTGGAACAGCACATCAGCAGAGAATTGCCAGAATTCCAGGCTGGGTTTAGAAGGGGTCGTGGTACTAGGGATATTGTAGCTGATGTTAGATGGATCTT
>NW_006399870.1:70669-72401 GCF_000299155.1 Elephantulus edwardii
TGTCAAGAAGACAAAGATTCTCACCACTGGACCAATTGGTAGCATCAGGATGGATGGCGAAGAGATTGAGATTGTTCACAGCTTCAGTTTGCTCGGCCCCACGGTCAACACTCTGGGCACCAGCAGTCAAGAAATCAAAAGAGGTATTGTGATGGGAAAGTCTGCTGTTAGGGACCTCTCTAAAGTACTCAAGAGCAACGGTGTCCCTCTGGAGACTAAGGTGCGCCTGATATAGGCCATGGTCTTTGCAATAACTTGTTATGCATCAGAAAGTTGGGCAAAGACTAGGGAGGACAGAAGGAGAATTGAAGCCATTGAGCTGTGGTGCTCGAGAAGAGTATTGAATGTACCCTGAGCTGCCAAGAAAACAAACAGATTGGTCTTAGAGAGGGTTAAACCAAGTTACTCCTTGGAGGCAAGGATTCATCTAACATACTTTCGGCATGTTGTGAGGAGAGACAGGCCCTTGGAGAGGTACATCATGCTTGGGAGGGTAGAGGGACGGTGCGAGAGGGGAAGACCCTCCATGAGATGGATTGATTCAGTGACTGCGGTAATTGGGATAGGTGTGTCAGAGGCAGTGCGATTGGCACAGGATAGAGCAGGGTTTAGGGCTGTAGTACACAGGGTCGCTATGAGTCCCAAACGACTTGACAGCATATAACAACAAACAACAACAACCGTTGGTAAGGAGGTCCCAATTAGAAACAAAGGTTTCTAATGAAAGTTTGCAAGGAGAGTAAACAAAGAAGCGACCAAGAAACACAATCTTTTTTTTTCTTTTTTCTTCTTTCTTTTAAACAAGCAGCATAATCTCATCTCAGGGATCCTGGATGTACATACACAACATATCTTCAATTAATTCTGATGAAATAATTTTCAATTAATCATTTTATCATCTATGATGATTTCTTTTGCATTTGAGTGATTGACTGACTCTTCCTCTTTTCAGGAGCAAGTCTGTGCAGCTGCGCATGCCGGTGCCGGTAAACCCAGTATACCATGCAATACCCATCCCTGGCCTGATGTCCAGGTGCAACAAATTTCGAGGTGAGTGTCAGTTCAGTGTTGAAACCCCTATAAAACTAAACCCACAATACCTTCAAGTCAGAACTGACTCATGACTGACCCTCATTTGGGTTTTCAAGTCTGTAGATTGTAGTGATTGTAACTACAGCTGTGTTGATGAGTGTGTGTGTGTGTGTGTGTGTGTGTGTGTGTGTGTACTGAGGTGTTGCATAGGCCTCCAAGCTGACCTTCTAGCAAGGTTCAGAGCCATTAAAGAGTAAAAATAGAGAGCTTGATTTTCATGAGGGATCGGCTGATGGATTGGAAACAGTTACCTTTAGGTTGGCAGTCCAGTTGTTTACCCACTAGGGCAGCAGAGCTCGCTAACTATAGCCTGAGGATTTAGAATTTACATTACTTATTTTTGAGGAACAAAAATGAACTCCAGTTTGCAGAGTTAATTATTTTCTACTCTAATTTCTTAGTTGAATTTGTACAATATGCATCATTCTTGATACACCAAAAGTTTTTTTAAAGTCAGCCTAAATTAGTTGTTGTTGTTGTTGTTATGTGCCGTCGAATCGGTTCCGACTCATAGCGACCCTATGCACAACAGCCTTAAACCCTGCTCTATCCTGCGCCAACCGCACCGCCTCTGACACACCCATCCCGATTACCCAGTCACAGAATCAATCCATCTCATAGAGGGTCTTCCCCTCCTGCG
>NW_006399870.1:74393-78925 GCF_000299155.1 Elephantulus edwardii
TATTTCACATAGATTCACCATGGGGTTTAAACTGCAGACATTTTATTACCAGTCGTCTATTCTCACTGTATCACTAGAGCTCTTATAAGAGGAGGAAGTTGAGTTAATGTCACGGTTATCAACTTGATGTTAATGGAAAATCTGCAGTTTCTAATATTTTACAAAATGTAAAACACATATAATCTTTCAGAGCTCCCTAAGAGATATAAGTTAGTCAAGAAATCAAATGATATCTTCTAACAAATCTGCCATTAAAGTCTGGTTTTACAGTGACATTTTTTATTTGTCATAGGAATTTGAAAACTGCTTTTGACCGCAAATATTCTCTTCTTTCCACAGTTAAAATTTCCTTCCATAATGAAATAAGCAATCACGATATCATGATGTTTAAAAATGTACAAAGTTTGAAGTTAGGATGTGACCTTCAAGACACATATTTTTCTCCCGGAAGATCTAAGTACTTTGCTGCCTGGGGAATCACAGGCCTTCAGACCTCTGTAAAGCAATACTGGGAAGTAGATGTTGACAAGTCTTTGGACTGGGCTGTAGGAATGTGTCGACGAGGACCATCACTGATGAATGGCCCCGCAATCTTGAAAAAGGGTGTGTTTCTTCTTTTACATCAGAAGGAAAATAATTTCAACACTCTCTTGACAACTTCTCCACCAACTTTTCTCTATTCAGAGAAACCATTGGAAAGGGTTGGTGTACATGTTGATTTTGATTGTGGCAGTGTGAGTTTTGTTAATGTGGCCAAAAGTTCCCTGATATGGAGATACCCAGATAACTCTTTTCGTTGCCCACTCACACCATTTTATTGCACTGAGCATACATTATCATGAGCTACTTTGGTATCTGAATTAAAGAGGGAGCAAGTGTGCAAAAAAAACCTTGTGTTACTTTCATTTTATGTTAATACTATGCCTTGTGTCTCATTTTCTGAAATGTTTATTGATGTGCAAAGATTAGAATTCATGAAAAACAATGAAGCAAGTTGGTGATTGCTTGATGATTGAGGTCACCAAGCTTGAGATTCTTTCTTCCAGGTTCTGCACTTGAGTCAGAAACCTGGGCAATAAATGGACAATAATTATTTCAGCCTTTGGGTTAGGGGTAATACCAAGTCTGATCTCTGTAAAACTTGTTTGCATTTCTTGATTAAATTTGTGTAACTGAAACATACTTTGTGTTAATAAAAGAATTTACACACCAAAAAAAAGTTTATTTTATATTGGTTCATTTACAAAGTTAGTATACATTTCTTTTCACAGCAGATATTTACCATTTCCTTCTCCCAGCCCTCCCTCTTATATCTTGCCAACTAAATTGCTCTAGTAGCTCTAACAGGTTGTTCGGTGGTTTGTTGATTTTTGTTGGGTTTCTTGTTGATGTTGTTGTTGAGATGTTGCGTTTGTCTGTGTACAGAATCTTATCATGTGTTCCTAGTGATCATTTGATTATCTCTTCGCTGATCTTTTGTTGCTGCTGACAAAATACCTGAAGACGTTCTATAATTTTCGTCATTTCTCAATGACAATTGATATAGTTGATATAGTTTCCAGAGGTATGTTAATTCAGAAGTGATCTAGATGTCTTTTATTTCCTTCTCTTGTGGCCTTGCCCTACCAAGGACATCTGATGCAATATTTGGTCCTTGTTCACAGGGAAAACACTTTTAGTCTTTCTCCACTGAAGGACAAATTCAAACCTCGAGTTGCTTTAGGCAGAATCTTAAATGGTCCAGGATGTATGCAAAGAAGATGGAAAGAATATACTGAATCACTGCATCGAAAGGAATTGGCAGACACAGAAGAATTCCATCAAACAACATATGGGCAAGAGCTTGTGGTGATGAAGGAAGAAGTTCAAGCTGCTTCAAAGGAAATAGCAAAAAATGAGTCCAATTCATGTATTTCAGCTAACAGATGGTGTTAGCTGGATGTGCTCACCAAGTTGTGCCACGAAATCTGGAGAACAACCACTTGACCAACTGACTGGAAGAGATCTCTATATTTGCTCCCTTTCCAAAGAACGGTGACTCAGCTGAGTGTAGAAACTATAGAACAATATTACTGATTTCACATGCAAGCAAGATTCTACTGAAGCCTATCCAAAAAGGACTGGAATAGCACATCAGCAGAGAACTGCAAGTAGTCCAATCTGGGTTTAGAAGGGGTCATGGTACTAGGCACATTGTAGCTAATGACAGATGGATCTTGGCTGAACGCAGGGAATTCCGGAGCAAAGTCTATCTGTGTTTCATTGACTATGCAAAGATGTTTGACTATGTGATTCATAACAAACTGTGGCTGACTCTGAGAAGAATGTGAATACCAGAACAACTGAACATGCTAAAGCGAAACCTATACTTGGGCCAAGAGGCATTCATGAGATCAGAGCAGGGAAATACTGCATGGTTCAAACTTAGGAAGGATATATGTAAAGGATGTGTCCTCTCTCCATACCTTTATAACCTGTATGCAGACCAGACTATCAGGAAGGCTGGGCTCTATGAGTAGAAATGTGGTGTCAGGATTGGAGGAAGATCTATCAACAATCTGCGTTATGCAGATGACACAACCCTGCTTGCTGAAACTGAGGAGGATCTGAAACATTTCTACAGAGGGTCAAGGACTGTAGGCTTCAATACAGATTGAGGCTCAATGTCAAGAAGACAAAGATTCTCATCTCTGGACCAATTGGCAGCATCAGGATGGATGGTGAAGAGATTGAAACTGTTCACAGCTTTACATTGCTTGGCTCCACAGTCAACCCTGTTGGCACCAGCAGCCAGAAAATTAAAAGACATATTTCGATGGGAAAGTCTGCTGTTAGGGACCATTCCAAAGTACTGAAGAGCAAAGGTGTCACTCTGGAGACTGATGTGCGTCTGATACAGGTTATGGTCTTTGCAATCACTTGTTATGCATCAGAGCTTTGCGCAATGTCTAGGGAGAATAGAAGGAAAATTGTTGCCTTTGAGCTGTGGTGCTGGAGAAGAGTTTTGAGTGTACCATGGACTGCTAAGAAAGCAAATAGCTTCAATCTGGAAAGAGTTAAACCGGGCTGCCCTTGGAGGCAAGAATTCCGAGGCTTAGTCTGCCATACTTTCGACATGTTGTAAGAAGGGACCAGTCCTTGGAGAGGGATATCATGCTTGGGAGGGTGGAGGGACAGCGCAGGAGGGGAAGACCCTCTATGAGGTGGATTGATTCAGTGACTCGGATAATTGGGGTGGGAGTGTCAGAGACAGTGCGATTGGCACAGGACAATGCAGGGTTTAGGACTCTCTTGTACCTAAGGTCACTATGAGTCCAGGTGACTTGACGGCATATTTTATATCATGCCCAAAGTATGGGATTTGAAGTTTCACCATTCTTACATTGAAGAAATATTATGCCCATAATGATACTTTTGCTGTTTTTCTTCTGTTTTTAGGAATCGTGGTATATTGAATTTTCTTTTTTTTTATTAATTATAATGAAAGTTTACAGAGACTTTGAATTTCCATTCATTCACTGCTATTACACTTGTCTTCCTGCCCATCCCTCCCTCCAATTTGCTCTTTTCTTTGAAAAGTAAAAGAAAAATCCTTTCATTGTTATACAGTCCCTCCCCCCAAGTCCACTACACTGTGCATCCTTCATTCTGGACTCCTATCATGACAATAATACCTAATCATGTATCCCTTATAAACAGTTCTCTTCCTCATCTGTTGCAATGTAGTCTAGTAGTTTATTTACCTCCTCTTGTAAAGTCTCCCCTCAACCCTGATGTGAGTCCCATTTTACAACAGTGGCACTGTGCAATATTTGTCCTTTTTGTGACTGAGATATTTCACTCAGCATAATGTCCTCCAGGGTTACTCATTTTGTATATTATTTCACGAGTTCCTATTTTTCAATGCCACATAGTATTCCATTGTGTGAATATATCAGAGCTTCTCTATCCATTCCTTTGTTGATGGGCACTTGGTTTGTTTCCAGCTCTTTGCTATTGTGAACAAAGCCACGATAAACGTGGGTGTTCATATATATGCTTGGATGGTGCTCATGGTTTCTTTAGGGTGTATTACCCACAGTGGAATTGCTGGGTCAAATGGTATTTCTATTTGCAACTCTTTTGAGAAAGCACCGTACAGCCTTCCATAGTGGTTGCACCATTTTACACTCCCACCAACAGTGAATAAGGATTCAAGTTTTTCTGCAACCTCGACAGCATTTGATGTTTGCTGTTCTGTTAAATTTTGCTATTCTTATTGGGGTGAGATGATATCTCATAGTTGTTTTGATTTGCATATCTCTTAGAGCTAGGGATTTTGAACATTTCTTCATGTGTTTCTTGGTCATCTGAAAGTCTTCTTTTTTTTCTTCTTTTTTTTATTGGGAAAAACATATTGGGGGTACAAGGAGGTGAGGGTTGGGGGCAGAAAGGTGAGGATGGGCCAGGATGCAGTTGCAGAGCTGCACAGCTTGGTCAGTGGGTGGGGCAGGTGAAGGAAATGATGAGGATCCATAGCGGACCAGATATAC
>NW_006399870.1:79196-80457 GCF_000299155.1 Elephantulus edwardii
TGAATTCAGGGTCAATTCTGGAGTAAAACTCAGAGTTAAGGTTACCTATAGGAAAGGGAGCAAACCTGGAGAGAACAAACTTGTGAGTTACAAATAGAAGGGCTTTGAGGGTGTTGCTTTCAGGTTTACTTGGAGGGAGGGTGGCAGAAGGTGGCCTAGGTAACATTGGATACCCTAGACATTCTTTTTTTTTTCTCCTTCCCCACCCAGGGCCCAGTCTGGGGACAATGGCACAAACTGGGGACTGAGGAGCTCAACCTGAGGGCCGCGACGGCTCAACGTGAGCCAAGGGCCTAAGGCAGCCCACCCCGGGCAGAGGGCTGAGGGCAACCTGCCCCGGGCAGAGGGTCGCGACGACTCGCCCTGAGCCGGGGGCCGAGGGCAGCCCACCCCAGGCAGAGGGCCATGATGGCTCGCTCTGGGCTGGAGGTCAAGGGTAGCCCACCCTGAGCAGGGCAACACCCCCCAGGAGCTGGCTGGTATACTCCCCCCTCCAATTGCCCCTACCCCAGTCTGTTCCCCTCGCCTGACTAAGGACTCTGTGGTCAGGCATAGTGTTTCCAATTCCAGCACTGCCACTTTTACCACCCCCCCCCATAAGTGGTCATGCTATAACTTGAAGTAGGTGTCACTGCCCTCCCCCTTTATATATGATAAAGGGATCCAAGAATTGTGAACAAACTCCCCCCAGGTCTAACCATCTTTTGGCAGAAGCATTCAACAGAACAAAATATGTGGTGCATTTAGGATGTCAGTCCTCTTGTGCATGCTGCCACTGTTAAGGTCATCAAACTCACAATGACTTTCAGCAATTCATTGCTTAGGTAATCATCTTATTTGGCCTGTCCAATGCATAGGTAATCATCTTCTTTGGCTTGTCCAGTGCATAGGTAATCTTCTTCTTTGGCCTGTCCAATGCATAGGTAATCATCTTCTTTGGCCTGTCCAATGCATAGGTAATTGTCTACTTTGGCCTGTCCAAGGAGACCCAAACCTGCAGATGGCGGTCATGCATCCCATCCCACACCTCCTATGCAGGCGGCCAGTGGGGTGTGCCCCCCTACCCAGTGCAGGAGGCCTGTGGGAGGCGCGACCCCCCCAACCATGGCGCATGGGTGCTTGGCTGGTGTGCAGCCCCTCTTGTGTGGGTGGCTGGTGGGCGCCCGCTTCCCCCACAGCCGCCATCCTGGCTCCAAGAATTCTCTCCAGATCAAGTCCATCTTATGGCAATGTGGTGGCTTCACTGTACCAGTCTTGAGGA
>NW_006399870.1:80760-94626 GCF_000299155.1 Elephantulus edwardii
CTCCTTGGGAATCCTTGAATTCCTGTTGTTGAGCCATGATCTTCACTGAGGGCCAGTCATCAACTGTATTAAGTGTTCAATTATCAATAAGCCGAAGTCTGTGGAAGGCCACAATGGCCCTGCTTTAAGAGGTTCGCTGCTCCCATAGCTCACCACGCTGTCTCTGCCTCCTCTGCCATCTTGGATCTCCTGAATGTCTTCTTTAGTGAAGTGCCTGTTCATATCCTGTGCCCATTTCTCAATTGGGTTTTTTACTTTTGTCTTGTTTCCTTAGCAAAAACAACATTCAACGTTATAAACACTTCTTTGTCAGCTATACTTGTTGACTAATGAATATGCCTTAAAAGCTGTTGAAAAATTTACAACTTCTGTATGGTGTACTTTAAGGTGCAAAGTGACATATATCCACTTAAGCAATTGAAGAGGAATTGGAATCATATTTGCCGAGATGGATCTTGGCTGAAAGCAGGGAATACCAGACGAATGTCTATCTCTGTTTCATTGACTATGGAAAGGCATTTAACTGTGTGGATCATAACAAACTGTGGCTGACTCTGAGAAGAATGGAAATCCCAGAACACTTGATCGTTCTAATGCGAAATTTATACTTGGACCAGGAGGCAGTCGTCAGAACAGAGCAAGGGAACACTGCATGGTTCAAAATTGGGAAGGGCGTACGCCAGGGATGGAACCTATCTCTATACCTTTTCAACCTATATGCAGAACAGATTATCCAGGAAGCGGGGCTCTATGAGGAGAAATGTGGGGTCAAGATTGGTGGGCGATTTATCAACAATCTGTGTTATGTGGATGACAAAACCCTGCTTGCTGAAACTGAAGATGATCTGAAGCGCCTGTTGCAGAGTGTCAAGGACTGCAGCCTACAATATGGATTGAGGCTCAATGTCAAGAAGACAAAGATTCTCACCTCTGGCCCAATTGGCAGCATCAGGATGGATGGTGAAGATATTGAGATTGTACATAGCTTTAGTTTGCTTGGCTCCATAGTCAACAGTCTTGGCACCAGCATCCAGGAAATTAAAAGGTGCATTGCCAAGGGAAAGTCTGCTGTTTGGGACCTCTCCAAAGGGCTGAAGAGCAATGGTATCTCTTTGGAGACTGAGGTGCGTCTGATACAGGCCATGGTCTTCGCAATCACCTGTTATGCATCAGAGAGTTGGACAATGACCAAGGAGGATAGAAGGAGAATTGATGCCTTTGAGCTGTGGTGCTAGAGAAGAGTACTGAGAATACCATGGACTGCTAGGAAAACAAACAGATTTGTCCTGGAAAGGGTTAAACCGAGTGGCTCCTTGGAGGCAAGGATTCTGAGGCTCTGTCTAACATACTTTGGACATGTGGTGAGGAGATACCGGTCCTTGGAGAGGGACATCATGCTTGGGAGGGTGGAGGGACAGCACAGGAGAGGAAGGCCCTCTATGAGGTGGATTGATTCAGTCACTGGGATAATTGGGATGGGAGTTTCAGAGACAGTGAGATTGGCACAGGACAGAGCGGAGTTTAAGGCTGTTGTACACAGGGTCGCTATGAGTCGCAGGCGACTCGACAGCACATAACAACAACAACAACAACAATATAATATATTACTTGATCTCTCGAATTTTGGGTTCATGAGAGTTACTTGTCTATTGAAGAAATTACTAAGGACTGTACCAAACTGATGGAGATCCTGGCAAAAGTGGGCAGAGACACAATGAGAATCCTCTTACTGAAGAGAATAAATGATTGATGTTTTAAAATCAAGTTGCAGGTTTATGAAACAGGGGTGAAAGGGTGAGGAGGTAGATGGCACAAAATCCCCATCCACCCAGAAGATCATGGTTGCCTAATCAGCGCTGACCCATAGCAACCCTCCATTGGGAGCTAGTCTATTTTATTTAGCAGAACTCTACGGCTTGAGATTACAAAGCAAACTCATTTTCAGTAGAGTGTGCAGTGGTCTGTGCCTAATTTTAAAATGTTGTCATTTGTAGAGAATACTAATCAGCCTAGACAGAAGTATACTACACTAGTAAAAACATTATGAGAAAAAGTCTGCCAAGGCTTTGGTTTCCAGGACAAAATTCAACACTTCTGATTATCTTCCTTAGGAAAATGGACATCACTGAGGATTTCCAAAAGGAAATCACTTGCTCAATCTGTTTGGGCTACATTAAGGATCTGGTCGTCATAGGCTGTGGACACACATTCAGTCGTCCTTGCATTGACTTTACCTGTAAAAAAGGCATAATTTGCCCTGTGTACAGGGAAGTCTTAAAGGTGACAGACATCACACCCAGTGTTCTTGTGGAGGAGCTAGTGTCCCTGGCCAGACAATCCAGTCTTGGGAAATTCCTGAGTGCTGAGGAACACCTGTGTGAGACACATAAGAAACCAAAGAAGATCTCTTGTGAAAAGAGAAAGTCACTGTTGTGTTTGCTCTGCTCTAAAACTCAGAAGCATGAAGCTGACAGACATTTCTCCATTCAAAGCACAGTGAAAGAATACAGGGTAAGTGATCCATCTGAAGGACTTTGAAAACTAGACAAAGCTAGAGTTTTGGCATGTCTCCTTGTGTTCTCTCACCCACTCTCTTTTTCTGATAGAGGGTGCAGGTTTTTGGTTTCTGACAAATTGAAGGTTGTAGCAGTCCTGTGTTGACCTGCATGGGTGGGTTCCAATTTTTACATGTTGTGGGCATGTGGTGTGTCTAAGTCATAGTACTGTATTTTTTACAATGCTGTTGTTGTGTACCATGGGGTCATAACTGACCCTTAGCTGAGCCACTAGTAGGTTTTCAGTTGTACTTAATCCCTCGGGAGGAGCTTGCCAATCTTTCTCTGGAAGAGCAGCTGGTGGACAAAAACTGCGTGCTTTTGAGAATTGCAGCAGTCTTGGCAGTGGAATATTGCTCCCAGTTTCTTGCAATTGTTGAACCTTATTCATAATATTTTTCACATTTAGCAGAGTAGATTGAACATGAATTTTGTATATAATGGAAAACAAAAAATTGAGGCTAGGAAATTATGCAGTCACTTTTTTATAATGATTTAGTGTTACTCAGGTTTATGTGGTGAAGGAAAGTGTCGTGAAATGATAATCTTCAGGACACTGTGAGTATATTCTATGCCAAGTATTTTCCAAAGCATGAGGGAAAATGGACAAGTAAAGTTGCCTTCCTGGAAACAGCATTCTCGGGAGAGGGTGCTACAATTAATGATTATAATTGTTTTGGTAAAATGAAGTTCCAATCCTCCTCCATAGTTCCAAACCCAATCAAAGTAACTATTCACTTTCACCCAGTCCATTTCACCTCATAGGAGACTCAAGCAGCAGACTTAGTAGAGTGCTTGGGAAGGTATAAGTATGAATAACTCTCATAGAATTCCCAAGTATGTACACCCATGTGGAAGTACGCTGCAATTGTTCTCTACCTTGGAATAGAAAACTATAAAGCATCTACTTTTCGAAGTAGCATCTAGCTTCACCATGTACAAATTTAAGGAGTTCACTCATAAGAATCCTGGCCATAAAATATACTATTATAGACCATTAACAGGGGAGTGGTACAACTTCAATCAGATTTGGTGAAAAGATACTGAAAGGAAAGTTAGAATACAATCAATTTGAGGTTTAAAACATGTGTATCAAAACCCACAGGCAGAAGTTCAACCAACATATTATCATATGCAAAGTCAATGTGCTAATTTGCTTTTTATTTATCAGTTTCCCTAGACAGTTTCCATACTAACAACAGCAACAATGAAAGTTCTGTGGACTGCATCTCCCAGACTAGTTATCTGTCCTAGCCAGAGAAACGTGGTCTGTTTTTCAACTCTCTGAAGTACACTTTTTGACATATTTTGTGCTTGACAATTCTTAGCCCTCGAAATACAGAATACATGTTCCACCGGCACTTTGATTTACTATTTTTGTATGTTTGATTTCAGGAGAAGCTCACCCGAGAAATGACATCATTAAGGAGAAAGATTAAAGAAAATGAGAGGGATCTCAGTGAGGAAAGCAAGAAGAAGGAGAGATGGATGGCGAGCATAAGATAGTCTTTTCTGCAATCAGCTTTAGGCAGATATACGGAGACCTGGCTACCATGATTAAGCAACACACGGGTATTGGCAGAGCATGCAGTGAATTGAGGATTAGTGTTATAGTTGTTGTTGTTGCTGTTGTTATGTGCTGTTGAAACGCCTGTGACTCATAGTGACCCTATGTACAATAGCCCTAAACCCTGCTCTAGCCTGTGCCAATCTTATTGGCTGTGACATACCTACCATCATTACCATAGTCACTTAATTAATCCATTTCATCGAAGGTCTTCCTTCCTGTGCTGACCCTCCACTCTCAAAAGAATAATGTCCCTCTCCAAGAACTGGTCCCTCCTTGCAACATGTCCAAAGTATGACAGACGAAGGTTCAGAAATCTTACCACCATAGAGCAACCTACTTTCACCCTGTCCAGGAAAATCCCATTTGTTCTCCTAGCAGTCCATGGCATATTAAATACTTTTTCTCCAGCTCCATAGCTCAAAGGCATCAATTCTCTTTCAATCATCCAAGGATTTCTACTCCTTAAATATCAAAACAAAATCAAAACCTGGAAACATAAACACTAAGGATAAGAAAACAAATACCATCCATAAGAACAAATAATATTGATCAGATATCCAGTTTGAGGATTTGGATTTACGAATTTTAGAAATACTATTCTCTGATGACTTCCACTATTGGGAAAATGGTTATATTCCTTGCAGAGAGTGAATGTTATAAAAATCAATTTTAATGTATATTTTCTATTTTAAGGAATGCATCGTATTTACAAAATGCAGGAACATAGACACAGTACCTCAAAGTACTGTGAAAATACTGATGAAATATTGTGAAGTTCTGATGAAATACTGGCTGAAAAAGTGCTCAAAAATAACTGTGAGAGTGGTACAGGAGCAGGAAGTGTCACTTTCTAGGACATAGAGGGTCTAGGGTTGTTATTGGAAAGTATACAATGGAACTCAACAAAAACATAATTTAAAAAGAAATTCTTGAGTTCATTTCTACTGATATTTTAGGATTTAATAGTTGAATTAAATTGGTTTCAAGAAAAGGTGATATCCTGACATAATAGCAATTCCACAACTAGATGTCTTTCACAAACTAAAATTTATTTTCTCACAGTTTAGTAGAGTAGATGTCCAAATAAAGAGTACTGACTGAGGGTGAGACTCTCTCATGGAACGTTCTTTTTCCTCTAGGTTATTCTTCTGGTTTTCTTTGAGTAGCTCCATATGTCTGTTTAAATCCATCTCTTCTGGTCTCTTGCTTAAAGTCTTTTACAAATGAACAGAGATACACTTTGTTAATGCTGCCTCCTTGTTAAAATATACCACTTATTCCTAAATGAGATTATAAGGACAGGGCTAGTGGTATGTATGCATAAAACATTTTGGGGTAAACATTATACCATCCATGTTGTTGGTACGTGCAGTCGGGATGCCTGCAGCTCATAGCAACACGATGTACAACAGCCTTAAGGCCTGCTCTCTCCTTCCTGTGACAATCTCACTGTCTCAGACACACCCACCCTGATGACCCCAGTCACTGAATCAATCCACCTCATAGAGGGTCTTCCTCTCCTGAGCTGTCTCTCCACTCTCCCAAACATGACCTCATTCTTCAAAGATTGGTCCCTCCTTGCAACATATCCAAAGTATGTCAGACAAAGCTTCAGAATCCTTAACTCCTAGGAGCAGCCTAGTTTAACCTTCTCTAGGATGATACTGTTCTTTTTCCTAGCGGTCCATGGTATATTCAGTACTCTTCTCCAGCACCACAGCTCAAAGGTTTCAATTATCCTTCTATCCTCACTAGTCATTGTCCGATGCACAGCAAGTGATTTCCAAGACCATGGGCTTTATCAGGCAAACCTCAGTCTCCAGAGTGACACCATTGCTCCTCAGAACTTTGGAGAGGTCCCTAACACAGACTTTCCTATCACAATACATCTTTTAATTTCCTGGATGCTGATGCCAAGAGCATTAACTGGGAGGCAAGGAAATTAAAGTTATTAACAAACTCAATCTCTTCACTATCCATCCTGATGCTGCCAATTGGCCTAATGGTGAGAATCTTTTGTTTGCTTGATATTGAGCCTCAATGCATACTGAACACTGCAGTCCCTGACCTTCCACAACAAACACTTCAGGTCCTCCTCAGTTTCAAGAAGCAGGGTTGTTGTGTAATCTGCATAATGGACATTGTTGATGAATCTACATCCAATTCTGAGGCCACACTTCTCCCTGTAGAGCCCAGCCTCCCAGATAATCTGTTCCGCATATAGATTGAAAAGATATGGAGATGGGACACATCTCTGGCATACACCTTTCCCAATTTTGAAACATGAAGTATTTCCTTGCTCTGTTCTGACAACTGCCTCCTGGTTCAAGCACAGGTTTCACATTAGGACGGTCAAGCATTCTGGGATTCTCATCCTTCTCTTTTAAAATGTTCTATCATTATACGAAAGAGAGAAAAGAGAGCTATGTGTTGTTTTTTGTTATTGGTAAGTGGATAAACAGAATTGTTTACTTGATTGGGAGAGAATATTTGTTTAAAAAGTTGAATGATATTTAAGGCTAAAAGAAGAAGTCAACCTAGTGTTTAATCTAGAATATTCATGTCTCTGCAGTATTACATTCATGTCTACGCAATGATGATCCATAGAGAGTATAAGAAGTTGCATCCAGTTCTCCAAGAAAATGGAACACAGCAGTTGATACTGCTGAGTCACCATCGTAGTATTATTGAAAAACAATTCCAGAAAACAGAACGTGCACTGTTAAAAAAACACAAAGAACTACATAAAATGTATGAGGAGCTGCTGAATATGTGTGATAAACCAGATGTAGAGCTGTTGCAGGTATGTGATGAGAATGGTACTAGGGATATCTTTTATGTCTATTATACAATTTTTAATAAAGAATTACATCTGTATTTTATGCTTTTATGGAACATGTCTCAGTCATGACAAAGAAAACTTATAGACCTGAGAGAAAAGGCTATCTTTCATTTTCTCACTATGTAAATCATGCTTGTAGCCATCAGGAAAAAACCCAACTTGTTCACAGATCGTGTAGTCTCTAGTTGCTCAAGGTAATGGAAAGAAGAAATTTAATTCTTCCTTTCTATGGATGTCCCAGATCTGAATTCCCTTTATCTTATGTAATTCTTTGCAAAATGATGTCCCTTTGCATTGGCTACATAATTCCTTACCAATAATTTTAGAGTCCTTTGATGTTTGAAGGCATGCATCCCAAACCTAGGTCATTTTCTCTATTAATTCACTCAAAGAATCTTTAATCAATAAGAATTTTGGTTTTGTTCATGTGATTATCTTAAAGAGGAAACAGAAAAGTAAACAGAAAAGTAATTTCCAAAATTCAGTGTGGAGAAAGTTAGTATTTGGTACATTGTGAACTTGGACATGATAAAAAATCCTGATTATTTTTTTCTTCTTCTCTTTATAGGAACTGGGAGGTCTGTTGTTCAGGTAAGATTTGTCTTCACTGTCACATGTATACTAGGCAAGATATCACGGTGTTTATGACAAATTTAAATTTCAGTGAAATATTAAAACTTGTGCATGCGTGTGAATGTGTCTGTTGTATATGTGTGTATTTGTGTGAATACAGTTTTGTTTCCCTCTTTGCCAGGGGGTGTTTTTGTCTTGTCCTTCTCTGTTTGTTGTTTTTGTAGTTGTGCACCATGGAGTTGGAATCAACCCATAGTTGAACCTCTAGTGGGTTTTCAGATGCAGCTAATCACTCAGGAGGAGAATGCCCAGCCTTCTCCTGGGGACAGATAGTGGCCTCAAACCACTTACCTTCAGAATTGCAGTGCAGCTTCTTGCCACTGCGATGAGGGGCTTGTAATTTGTATGGTTCTAGACAGAAATTAGTAAAGGAAAAAAATGTTCTACCTGATTTGATTTCAAACCTCAGTGGGACAGGCAAAACAATATACATGTACAACATGAATTTTACAGGCAGTAGTTGAGAAGGAGGTCCCAATTAGAAACTAAGGTTTCTAATGAGAGTTTGCATGGAGAGCAATCAAAGAAGTGATCAAGAAGCACAATCTTTTCTTTTTTCAGGGATCCTGAATGTACATACACAACATATCTTCAATGAGTTCTGATGAAATAATTTTCAATTAAGCTGAGATCATTTTATCATCTACGATGACTTCCTTTTGCATTTGAAAGATTGACTGAATCTTCCTCTTTTCAGGAGCAAGTCCGTGCAGCTGCGCATGCCTGAGCCGGTAAACCCAGCATACCGTGCAATAGCCATCCCTGGCCTGATGTCCAGGTGGAACAAATTTCGAGGTGTCAGTTCAGTGTTGAAACCCCTATAAAACTAAAGCCCCAATATCTTCAAGTCAGAACTGACTCATCAACGACCCTCATTTGGGTTTTCATGTCTGTAGATGGTAGTGATTGTAACTACAGGTATGTTGATGTGTGTGTATGTGTGTGTGGTGTACAAAGGTGTTGGATATACCTCACTGGTGAGCTTCTAGCAAGTTTTAGAGCCATTAAAGAATAAAAGTAGAGTGCTTGTTTTTCATGAGGGATCAGCTGGTGGATAGGAAACAGTTACCTTTAGGTTGGCAGTCCAGTTGTTTACCCACTAGGGCAGCAGAGCTCACTAACTGTAGTCTGAGGACTTAGAATTTACATTACTTATTTCTGAGGAACAGCACTAAACTCCAAACAGTTTGCAGAGTTAATTATTTTCTACTATAATTTCTTAGTTGAATTTGTACAGTGTGCATCATTGTTGATACAGCAAAAGTTTTCTTAATGTCAGGCTAAATTATTAGAAGTAAAAAAAAATAAGCCTTTGTGAATAAAACAAAAGAGTATACTTTTTGTTACTGATGCAATGCATAGAGTTCCATTTTGTTGCATGTCATCAAGTTGGAACCAACACACAGATGGCCACCCTTCCAGCCACTTTCAGAAGGGGTAATTTTCACTGGAAGAGATTGTCTATATGTCTCCTGCAGAGCAGCTGGTGGATTTGAACTGTGTAACTTTGCAGTATTCAAATATTTGGACTCTATAAAGAGGAATCTGGCAGCACAATCTTGCTTGATGAAAGGGAGGAGGTCTTGAAGCACTTGTAGAAAATCAAAGAATGCAGTCTTAAATATGGAGTGCATCTCAATGTGACGAAAACAAAGATTCATGCCACTAGACAGATGGGCAATTATTGGAAATACTGATGTCAGTTTGAGGACTAGTGTGCATCTGATTCAGGCCATGGTCTTTCCGATCATTTGCTATTAATGTGAGGCCTGGACAATGAATAGGGATGACAGAAGAATTGATGACTTTGAGCTGAGGTATTAAAGAAGACACTTAAAATCCAACGGAGTGGCGAAAGAACAAGCAAATATGTCTTTGAGAGGTTTGCAGCCAGAATATCCTTCAGAGGCAAGGATGATGAGGCTTTGTCTCACATATCTTGGACATGTTATTAAAAGATGCTATTCCTTGGAGAAGGATATGAAACTTGGAAGTGTGGAGGATGAGCAAAGGAGAGGAAGACCCTCATCCAGGTGGAATAACGCAAAGACTGCTGCAATCGGCTTTGGTGGATCAGGAAGTGTGAGGATGGCACAGGATAGGACGGGGTTCAGATTCCCTGTTCGCAGGATAACAATTGCACATACCTGCCTCGATGGTACCTTAAACCCACATAAACCTTTTCTTTGGTAGCACAATTTTTTACCATCAAGTCACCAGAACCTCCTGTAAAGCACCATAATAGACCTAAATCAGATAAGTTAGCTTGTGAAGCAGGGAAAGATGAAGCCTGAAATGTAATCACCTGTGAAGCTATCTCATAGGGAACATTTTCCAAGAAGGTTTATCTAATTTATATGTTTGAGAAGAATAACCTCAAACCACTGTTTTCATCTTTAGTTCAACTCATCGAGACCCACATTAGGGTTCCAAGGTTGGCAAACTTTACTGAAGATTATAGTCCATCTATTTCACATAGATTCACCATGGGGTTTAAACTGCAGACATTTTATTACCAGTCGTCTATTCTCACTGTATCACTAGAGCTCTTATAAGAGGAGGCAGTTGAGTTAATGTCACGGTTATTGACTTGGTGTTAATAGAAAATCTTCAGTTTCTACTGTTTTACAAAGTGTGAAAAATCTGTAATCTGTCAGAGCTCCCTAAGAGATATAAGTTAGTCAAGAAATCAAATGATATCTTCTAACAGATCTGCCATTAAAGTCTGGTTTTACAGTGACATTTGTATTTGTCATAGCAATTTGAAATCTGCTTTTGATGACAAATATTCTCTTTTATCCACAGTTGAAATTTCCTTCAATAATGAAATAAGCAATCTTGATTTCATGATGTTTAAAAATGTACAAAGTTTGAAGTTAGGATGTGACCTTCAAAACGCAACTTTTTCTTCTGGAATATCTACGTTTGCTGCTCCCTGGGGATCACAAGTCTTCACCTCCAGAAAGCAATGCTGGGAAGTAGATGAGGACACGTCTTTGGACTGGGCTGTAGGAGTGTGTCGACACAGAGAGCCACCGAAGAATGGCCCTGTAACCTTGAAAGAGGATGTGTTTCTTCTTTTCCATGTGAAGGAAAATCATTGCCACACTCTCTTGACAAGTTCTCCACCGACTTTTCATTATACAGAGAAAACACTGTAAAGGGTTGGTGTATATGTTGATTTTGACTGTAGCAGTGTGAGTTTTGTTAATGTGGCCAAAAGTTCCCTTATATGGAGATATCCAGATAACTCTTTTAATTGCCCACTCACACCTTTTTATTGCACTTGGCATACATTATTGTGGGCTACTTTGGAATCTGGCAACTCCAAGTTTTGAGAAAGCCTATGCCAATGAGACCTAATCAGTCACGTATGTTTCTATCAGTAGTTCTTCTTTAATGGAACCAAGTTATTGTAACAGAATTATATAGGTAGCAAGTGTGTAAAATAAAATGGTGTTACTTTCATTTTATTTATGGTAATAACATGCCTTGTGTCTCATTTTCTGAAGTATATAATGATGTGCAAAGAGCAGAATTCATGAAAAACAACGAAGCACGTTGGTGAGTACTGAAGGAGAATTCAGATATCCTCTTCCCAAAAAACTATCTCTCAAAACATGATGGAAGATCAGTTATGAGTTGATTCCTCCTTGAGCGCAGAAACATAATAACAACGACTACTTAACCAGCATTGTTATGCTGTCAGGGCTAGAAAGTCTAGGTTTGTGATGGCTTCAAGTTTAAAACCAGAAAATACTAGCAAGAAACACCTTTTAAGAAAAGAAACTTAGGGAGGAAAACATGTCGGTGGAAGCAGAAACAACATGGCGAGCTGTGGGAGCAGTGGACCACGTGGAGTAGGGCCACCATGGCCTCCTACAGGCCTCTGTTTATTGATAATTGAACAGTTAAACAGTTGATGACTGGTCTTCGGTGAGGATTGAGGCCCAACAGCAGGAGATCAAGGATTCCCACGGAGGAATGGGTGAGTCCTGCGGCTTCCAGCCCCTTGCTGCCAAGCGCATGCCACTGCCCGCAGCTAAATGAGGCTCCCACTACCAGACCCCAGGAATCCCCTCACCTGGGATGGATGGTAGGCAACGCCCCAAGGCTCGTGTGGCAGAGCTGCCACACCAACCCAGAGTGGACTTGTTCTGGGTAGAATTCTTGGAGCCAAGATGGCGGAGGCAGGAGACACATCGGCAAGTTGGGGTTTCCTTGGGCAGGCCAGAGAGGAAGATCACCAATACAATGGATTGATGAGAGTCACTGTGAGCTGTCTACGACTTGAGGACACTTAACGGTAGCAGCATGTCCAAGATGGCAGATATCCTAAATGTACTACATCTTTTGATCTGTTGAATGCCTCTGCCAAGAACTCTTTTGACTTGAGGGGGGGGTGTCCGTTCACCACTCTCAGATTCCCTTCTCCACTTATAAAGGGGGAGGGCAGTGACACCTACTTCAAATTACAGTATGACCACTTATTGGGGGCAGGGAGGTAAATGTGGCAGTGCTGGAATTGGGAAAGCTTTCCCTGGCCACATCGTTTTCAGTGAGGAGCGGGGTCTGGACTTGGGTGAGAGGGGACTTTGGTGGGGGAGTGTGCTAGACAGCCATTCTCTGACCTGAGGTGAGCAGTTCTCGGCCACCAGGGTGAGCCGTGTTCAGCCCCCAGGGCAAGCCATGTTAGGCCCCTGGGGCGAACAGGCCCTTGGGGTGAGCTCCTCAGTTCTCATGTTGTGCCATCTGACCCCTGGGTAGGAAAAACTGCCTAGGGTGTACAGAGAATTTTATCTACTCCACTTCCCTCCACCCTCTCCTCGAGTACACCCATAAAATAACACCCCAAAGACCTTTCATATGTAACTCACAAGTTTGTTCTCTCTAGGTTTGCTCCCCTTTGATTGTTGTTGTCATGTGCTGGCTAGTCACTTGTGACTCAGATCGACCCTGTGTACAACAGCCCTAAACTCTGCTCTGTCTTGTGCCAATTGCACTGTCTCTGACACACATCCATCCTGATTACCCGAGTCACTGAATCAATCCACCTCATAGAGGGCCTGCCCCTCCTGCACTGTCCCTCCCCTCTCCCAAGCATGATGTCCCACTCCAAGGTCCAGTCCCTCCTTACAACATGTCCAAATTATGTCCGACGAATCCTCAGAATCCTTGCCTTCCAGGAGCCGCCTGGTTTAACCCTTTCCTGGATGAATCTGTTTGTTTTCCTAGCAGTCCATGGTACCTTCAATACTCTTCTCCAGCACCACAGGTCAAAGGCTGAATCAATTCTTCTTCTATCATCCTTAGTCATTTTCCTACTCTCTGATGCATAACAAGTGATAACAAATACCATGGCTTATATCAGATGCACCTTAGTCTCCAGAGAGACACCACTGCTCTTCAGTACTTTGGAGAGGTCCATAACAGCAGGCTTTCCCATGGCAATACGCCTTTTGATTTCCTGGCTACTGGTGCCAAGAATGTTGACTGTGGGACAAAGCAAACTAAAGCTGTGAACAATCTTAATCTCTCTGTCATCCATCCTGATGCTGCCAATTGGTCCAGTGGTGAAAATCTTTGTCTTCTTGACATTGAGCCTGAATCCATACTGAAGGCTGCAGTCCTTGACCCTTTGTAGCAAACGCTTCAGGTTCTCCTCAGTTTCAGCAAGCAGGGTTGTGTCATCTGCATAACGAAGATTGTTGATCAGTCTTCCACCAGTCCTGATGTCGCATTTCTCCTCATAAAGCCCAATCTCCCAGATAATCTTTTCTGCATACAGGTTGAGAAGGTACGGAAACAGGACACATCCCTGGTGTACGCCCTTCCCAATTTTGAATCATGCAGTGTTTCCTTACTCTATTCTGACCACTGCACTTGGTCCAAGTATAGGTTTCACTTTAGCACGATCATGTGTTCTGGGATTCCCATTCTTCTCGGAGTCAGCCACAGTTTGTTATGTTCCACACAGTCAAATGAAACACAGATATACATTCCTCTAGTATTCCTTGCTTTCAGCTAAGATCCACTTTACATTAGTTACAATAGCCCTAGTACCACGACCCACTCTAAACCCAGCCTGGACTTCTGGCAATTCTCGGCTGATGTGCTGTTCCAGTCGTTTTGGGATAGTCTTCAGTAGAATCTTGTTTGCATGTGAAGTCAATGATATTGTTCTATAATTTACATACCCTGTTGGGTCACCCTTCTTTGGGATGGGAACAAATATAGATCCCGTATGACACTTGAATTTTTTTTTT
>NW_006399870.1:94856-96729 GCF_000299155.1 Elephantulus edwardii
TTTTAATAAAATATTTATTTCTTTTGCATGGCAGTTAGAAATAAAGACCTGTATATTAATACTAAGTCCTTAACTTTTTTTATGATCTTGACTGTTTCTTCCGAGCAAAAAAAAAAATCCCTAAAGACTAAATCCCTAAAGACTAAAAATCCCTAAAGACTAAATAACTTGACTCCATCATCTTGAACAACATGGCATCACCCTCTGGGAGGCACCTGAATGGCGACTTGGACCCAGACGACAGGAAAGAGGGAGCTGCCTCTATGAATGAGGAGGCTGTCAAGAATAATAAAAAAAAAACGACAGAAGAAGAAGTGTAAACCGCCTCTTGCAGAGCAATAAGAAACTGATAAAGAATCAGTATCATTTGATGAGGTGACAAAACAATGCTTCTATTACATGAAAAATTTTGAAGTTGGACATGTGCCAATAAGGCTTCAAAGATTAAAACACTTGCTAAATGTCATCAATTAAAACTTTGGGACCCTCGCCTTCTGCCACAGATGGTTGGATCGCTTGGGAGAAAGCAAATACTTGATGGCTATAAAGAACCTGTGTGACTTGGGCATTGTAGACCTATATCCACCATTACTGGGACTGTAAAAGATCACACACAGCTCATTTGAACATACCATATAGTTGTGTGCAACGTGTAAAGACGTTGTCGGAAGAGGTGATTATTAATCTTAGTTCAAAAGCCACCTCAACGTTGACCTTTATTTTCTAAACTTTGTTGGATTACATTATGCCAGATTTAATTTGGAACATATTATTTGTTGTTAATAGTGGACCTATGTAATACTTTGATCCATATTGCTAAAGGAAGAAATTTGATCAAAGGCGAATCTTCTAATGTAATTAACTGAGGAAAAAGTTCCCAAGACTTTCAAAAAACTAGGAAAATGCCATAGAGTTCAAATTAGTTTGGAATGAGTTACACATTCTGTTGTGGACACTTAAGAGATCTGGTATTGCTTTTTAAACTTCCTTAAATCCATTTTCTAAAAAAAATAAAGACATTTTCAGAAAAAAGAAATCTAAATAACTTGACCACTTATAAAGTATATTTTTATATTCTAGGTAAGTAAGCAAGTTTACATTTAAGAAGAAAGTCTAAATATGCCTTTTTTTAATTACATTTCCAAGTGCGAGTTGCATTCCTGGTTCTACATCACACTTTCATTTCCTGCTAACCTTCCTGGTTTAGGATTATATAACTGGTATAAAACTCTTTTGTCAACACTCAGTTTGCATTTACCTCACAAATTTTCGTTTGATATATTTCATATATATTCACAAAATAGTTTGTTATATTAACTACAGTGTACATTTTTACACTTTCCATTGCTAAGAAATATGAATAAGAAATCTTTTTTAATTTAAACATTTACCTTGTATAAGAGATTGAATTATCTTCCTCTCCTGACACCTAGCGAGGTGGCATATTGCAGGTACACAGGAAAAGCCTTCGGGAGGAGGTGCTGGGTGAACACGGAGAGTGCACGCACCACTCCCCTGGGCATAGGGGAAGCCTGGAAGCTGCGCACTGGTGGAAGTAACCTCAGATAATAGCGAGGAGGCATATTGCAGGTACACAGGAAAAGCGGTCGGGCCCTCGGGTCTGCGCCCCTTAGGCCATGAAGGAAAACATAATCTACACAGGAGTTCTACAGGACACGTCACCTTCCCTTGGAAACAGTACCACTAAACTTAAGAGACTCTGGTCAAAAGATAAAAAAAGTCAGCAGTTGACATGTTTGGAATCACAGAATCCAAGAAAGCTTCAGATATAAGCCATCAGATCATGGGTTGGACAATGGAAGATATTTTCTGAAGGGACTTGGCAGATGTGAAGGGTTATCCTGGTGGAGGG
>NW_006399870.1:96829-98120 GCF_000299155.1 Elephantulus edwardii
TTAGGGACCTCTCCAAAGTACTCAAGAGCAACGGTGTCTCCCCAGAGACCAAGGTGTGCCCTATACAGGCCATGGTCATCACAATCACGCGCCATGCATCAGAGAGTTGGACAATGACCACAGAGGACAGAAGGAGAATTGATCCCTTTGATCTGCGGCTCCGGAGAAAAGCGCCGAATGCACCGTGGACTGCCAAGAAAACTAACAGACCCATCCTGGAGAGGGTCAAACCAAGCTACTCCCTAGAGGCAAGGATTCCAGGGCTCGGTCCGACATACCCCGGGCATGCTGCAAGGAGGGAGAGGCCCCCGGAGAGAGACACCACGCCTGAGCGGGCAGAGGGATGGCACAAGAGGGGAAGACCCTCCATGAGATGGACCGACCCAGCAACCGGGGCAATCAGAATGGGCATGCCAGAGGCAACGTGACTGGCACAGGACGACGCAGGGTCCAGAGCCCCGGCACACAAGTTATTACATTTAAAATTTCTTTTTATAGTTTTTTTAACTAAAAGACACCAGTTTCCAATTTATACACTTTTCCTGAAGGGGATCAGGTAACAGATTAGCCACAACACTGCCTTTGAATCTGACACTTTTAGTTTTGTAAACAGGGCTGGAGGCAGCTGCCGGCAGGGAGCTGACTCCAACTCGAATTCACTGGCGGCTCACGCCTGGAGGACAGGCCAGGCATCCGGGAGGAGAACAGCCCCAATCCTCTGAGAACCGAGTGCCCCCTCCGCCACCCACTCCACCACCGGTAGGGCAAAGGGCGCAGTGGCATCTCTGGCCGTCCTGCAGGTGGCTGGGGGTACTAACGGTTCCACTCCAGGTGCGCGCATGCATGCACCTTCCCTTTGGAGTTCCCCTTTGGAAGTCGCGATTCCGAAGCAAATCCAATATCCTTGGGCAGGGGGAGGCGGGCTAAGTCCCGCTGCTGCACCGGGTTCTCCTTCCTCCGCCTTCTTCTCCACCCCTGCATCTCAGAGGGATGCATTTTTTTCTTTGCTTTTCATTAAAAATAAAACAATCCCAAACATTTTATAAAACAAAGAAAGAAGCACATGTTCCTGCTCGCTTTAATGGATCCGGGGACAGGAGCGGAGGCGTGGCCGGCCAGGGAGGAGGCAGAGATGGGGAGGGGCATAGCAAAATGGCGCCAGAATTTGAAAAGGCCCAAAAGTCTTTCTTTGTTTCAGCAAGGCAAGATGGCGGTAGTTTTAACAGCTACGATTTCGTTAAAGAGATTTCAGTAAGAAAAAGCGGTGATGGGAATTTTCTTAGGGCCAAAT
>NW_006399870.1:99015-100613 GCF_000299155.1 Elephantulus edwardii
TTGATGAATTCTGCTATAAATAGGCAGCGGAGTAGGCTGGGCTGCCAGGGAACCCAGCCCTAGGTTGTCAGTTTACAAAAGGGAGGGAGGGGCACGCCCCAAGGTGTTGATCCCAGAGATGGACAGGGGTGGCGGCTGCATGTACTCAGGATGGCTTCCTACAAGGGATGTGTCCTGTCTCCATACCTTTTCAAATTATATGCAGGACAGAGCATTTGAGAGGCTGGGCTCTGTGAGGAAAAGTGTGACATCAGGCTTAAAGACTCATAACAACCTGCATTATGCAGATGACAAAATCTTGCTAAAACTGTGGAGGACCTGAAACATTTACTACAGAAGGTCAAGGACTGCAGTCTTCTGTATGGATTAAAGCTCAACATCAAAAAAGCAAAGATTCTCATCACTTAGTCAATTGGCAGCATTATGATAGAGAAGAGATTAGGACAGTTAATAGCTTCAGCTTACTCGGCTCCACAATGAACACTCTTAGAGCCAGCAGTCAGAAATCAACTGATGAAATACATTGGAAAATCTGCTGTCAGTGACCTCTCTGGAGTACTTAAAAGTAATGACATCTGTCTGGAGAGCAATGGGTGCCTGATCCAGGTCATGGTATCTGCAAATACTTGTTTTCCATCACAGAGCTGGATAATGATTAAGAGTGATAGAAGAATTGATGCCTTTAAATTATGATCCTGGAGAAAATAAGGAATATACCTTGGACTGCTAAAATAACAAGCAGGTCCATCCCAGACAGAATGAATATAGGCTGCTCCTTGCATGCAAATATTTTGTGGTTCCATCTGTCATACTTTGGGCATGCTGCAAGGAGTCCTTTTCGAGGAACATCTTACTTGAAAGGGTGGAGGGACAATACAAGAGAGGATGACTCTAGATGAGATGGATTCACTGAGAGACTGGGTTAATGAGGATAGGTGCGTTAGAGACAATGAAATTGGCTCAAGACAGAGCAGGATTCAGAGTAGTTGTACATAGAGTCATTTACAAGTCACAAATTATTTGATGGCACATAAAAACCACTATAAGTCTGTAGTATATGTATGACAAAGCCACTTAATTTAAAAACATACTTTTATTGAGCTATGAAGAAGATAAATCCTTCTTTCTACATATGTATTTCATGAGTCTTTTTTTTTACTTCTTGAGAATATCAACAAGTTTGATCCTAATGTCTAAATTTTGTATGATTAGATTTCTTCAGAATAAAGAGATTGAGTTGGTTTGTTTTTAAAATGTGAAATCACCTACAAAGGGTTTATTCATTAAGAACTATTTCATTATTCACAAAGGATCCTCTAAAAGGTCAATTTTATATAAATATATACATCCATATATGTTGCTGTTATTATTAGAAGCAGTAAAGTCAATTGCTAATCGTAGCACCCTTATGAACAAACATATCTGAAGCCTGTTCTATCCTGTGCCACCCTCCTCTACTCTGATACTCTTCAGGCCATTGGTGTAGTCTCTGTATCAATCTAATTCTTCCAGGATCGTCTTCATTTTTGCTGCCTAATATCATTCAGATATATGAACCAACAACCAGAGCCAAAGAAGACGAAATAGATGATTTCTAC
>NW_006399870.1:103020-116992 GCF_000299155.1 Elephantulus edwardii
CAGGATAGAGCAGGGTTTAGTGCTGTTGTGCATAGTGTCGCTATGAGTCGGAAACGACTCGATGGCACATAACAACAACAATTACATTTCTGAGCATGATGTCCCTTTCCAAGAAATACCGTCTTCTGGATTCAATGTAGAACTAGGTTCAGAGTTATTGTACATCGGGTTGCTATGAGCTGTAATCAATTTGACAGCATGTAACAACAACAGCAACGTACCTAAAGTATTTGAGATAAAGCTTTCTCATTTCTGCCTCCATGGTGCACTCTGGCTGTACACTCTGTTCGACAAATCTATTTTCTTTTTCCTGTGTATGGAATATTCAGTATTCTTCAACAACCCAGCTCAAAGGCATCAATTATTCTTCTGTCATGTTTATTTATTGTATAGCATTCAGACACATAGCAAATAAGTGAAAAACCCATCTCCTGAAGCAAGTACACTTTAGTCTTTCACATGATATGTCCATTCTTAAGTAATTCAGAGAAATCCCTGATAGTAGACTTGTCCAGTGCAACACAACTTTTGATTTCCTGGCTGCTGGTACCAAGAGGCTTGATTGTGGATCCAAGTAAGATGAAATCATTGACAATTTCAATCTTTTCTCCATCTATCTTGATGTTGCTTCTGAGTCCAGTGGTGAACATATTTATCTTCTTAATATTAAGATGAAATCTATAATGATGTCTGTAGTCTTTGATCTTTTACAACAAGCATTTGAAGTCCTCCTCACTTTCAGCCAACAATGCTGTCTCATTTGCATAACACAGGTAGCTGATGAGTCTTTTTAGATCCTGATTCCACATATTTCTTCACAGAGTCCAGTTCCTCAAATGATTTGCTTAGAATAAAGTTTGAATTGATAGGGTGAAAGGAACTCTGTCTCAGTCACTACATTTCCAGATTTTCAGTCGTGCTGTGTTCCCTTAATTCTGTTCCAACAACTGCTTCTTGATAAAGTATAGGTTTTGTATGAGCATAATTAAGTGTCTGGAATTCCCATACACCTCAAGGTCAGCCATAATTTGTTGTGAACCATAGTCATAAGCCTTTGTATAATTAATAACATCACTAATAGATGGGTTTTTTTTTTTATTGTCTACTTTCAGGCAAGGTCCTTCTCACATCTCTACTATTATCCCTGGTGCCATAACCTCTTTTAAATCCAGCTTCAATTAGTAGCAGTTCTCTCTCAATGTACTACCCTAGTCAGTCTTGGATGATCTAAGGCGACACTTTGTTTGCATGTAATGTAAATAATATTGTTTGATAATATTCACACTCTGTTAATTGACTTTTCTTGGGAATGTGAACGAAAATGGATATCTTCCAATTACTTGAGCAACATTCCTAGCATAAATATGCTGGCATAAACTGGCTCTCTCTCTCTGTCTCTCTCTCTCTGTCTCTCTCTCTCTCTCTATCTCTCTCTCTCTTTCTCCTGTTCTTGGTGGTGGTGGTGTTGTTAAGACCCATTGAGTCGCAGGCGACTCATTGCGACCCTATGAACCAACGTCCTGGACACCTGTATAACTTTTGTCAGTTTTCCGTGTTCATAGGGTTTCCAGAGGCAAGCTATTATGAAAGTGGATACCACTCCTGCTTCTAAAACCCATTGCCTGGAACAGGCACACCTTAATGCCCAGACTGATATCATTACTCTTTAGCACTTTGGAGAGGTTGCTGACAGTAGACTTCCTCAGTGCAATTTATCTTTTGATTTACTGACTGCTGGCACCAAGAGTGTTGATTGTAGGGCTCAGCAATAGAAAAGTAAAAATCTTTAAATTCATATCCATGTGTATCCTTGGTTGCTCCTAACCCTGCTCCCAAAACTCCTGTCACATATTTATTGTGTAGATGTGAAATAAGGCATGAGAAAGGAAAAAATTCACTAAGGACACACAAATGTAAATACTTCAAATAGCTGAAGGGCATTGGGGGGGTGCCTTTAATTAATTTTAGGTGGTAGTGTAACTTGATCTACTTTCAGGTATTAAAACTTCATTCTGCTGTCTGTCGAGAACAAATAGTAAAAGTTTATTCATGAAACAGCCCCATGTACATCCAGAGGTCTTAGGTGGGAACATTGTAAACAAGTTGCTCATAATACTGTTCTCTATAGTCAGGAGGAATATTGTAGCAAATATTACATGCACAGTAAAATGAGAAATGATGAGATGTACTGTGAGATAAATCTGGTGTTTTTCTGCACAGACAATCTGGGGTGAGGGGTGATGATCATGGTGTCCTCGGAGAATTAAAGCATTAGATAAGCATGGACCTTGGGTTAGCAGAACATACGGCCTAGGATACAAGAGTTTTAAAGCACAAGAAGTCTACTTTATACTCTTCAATGTTTGTTTCTATGAATGCTGCCACCTTGTGCTGCTTCTCTTCACATTGCAATATGTTAGAGGACTACTAGAATTACACAGTGGAAGTTCTCTAAAGGCAAGTTAGAGCGGGGAAGGTAGACCAGCCAGGATAATGATCAGCTTTCAAAGTTCAAGGATGATGGGCAGCTTTGGCATCTTCTGAGAAGGATACGATGGGATAATGAACTCCTAGCCACAAGTGTACAGTCTTCATCTTCAGGAGGAAGGAGAAATACTTGGATACACACCATACACACACACACACAAAAAAAAAACCACAATGCAAGGTGGATCAAAGACTTAGGAGTAAAACCAAAGATTATAAACTTCATCAGAGAAAACTTTGGAAGAACCTTAGAAACCCTAATCCACAACATGAACATCCTTCTAAGCATCATGCACAATCTATAACTGTTGTTGTTGTTGTTATGTGCCACTGAGTCACTTGCGACTCATAGCCACCCTAAGTACAAGATGCCTAAACGCCGTTCTATCCTGTGTCAACCTCACCATCACAAACACACTCATTCCCACCACTCCACTCACAGAATCAATCCATCTCATCGAGGGTCTTCCTCTCCTGCACCGTCCCTCCACTCTTCCAAACATGATGTCCCTCTCCTAGGACCAGTCCCTGTTTGCAACATGCCCAAAGTATGTCAGAAGAAGCTTCAGAATCCTTGACTCCAACGAGCACTACAGCTTCACCCTCTCCAGGACAAACTTGTTTATGCTCCTAGCAGTCCATGGTATATTCAACACTTCTCCAGCACCACAGCTCAAAGGCATCAATTCTCTTTCTATCATCCCTATTCATTGCCCAACTCTCCGATGCACAGTACATAATTGCGAAGACTATAGCCCTGATCAGGCACACCTTAGTCGCCAGCCTGATGTCGTTGCTCCTTAGTACTCTTGAGAGGTCTCTCACAGCTGACTTATCCAATGCATTTGTCTCCTTATTTCCTGGCTGCTGTTACCAAGAATGTTGACTGTGGAACCAAGTAAACTCAAACTGTTAACTATCTCAATCTCTTTGCCATTCATACTGACACTGCCAATTGGCCCAGTGATTAAAAAAAAAAAAATTAAAAAGTTAACAAAATAAAACAAACAAACAAAAAAACGAGCTCTGGTGGCCTAGTGGCAAGAAGGTGTACTGCAATCCCAGACGTGCATGGTTCAAATCCACCAGATGCTCTGCTGGAGAAGGAGGAGCAATCTCCTCCTGTACCAGTCAGATCTGATTTGACGATACACACAAAAAATAATGAAATAAAATTTAAAAAATAAAAAAAAATTGGCCCAGTGATGAGAAGCTTTGTTTTCTTGATGTTGAGCTTCGATCCATATTGAAGACTGCAGTATTTGACCTTCTGCAGCAAGCGCTTCAGGTCCTCCTCAGTTTCAGCAAGCAGAGTTGTGTTATCCGCATAACACAGGTTGTTGATGATTCTTCCACCAATCCTTATGCCACCCTCCTCCTCGTTCAACCCGGCGTCTCGGATGATATGTTCTGCATACAGACTGAAAAGGTATGGAGACAAAATACATCCCTGTTGGACCCCCTTCTTGATTTTGAACCATGTAGTGTCTCTTTGATCTGTTCCGATGACTGTCTCTTGTTCCAAGTATAGGTTTCGCGTTAGCACAATCAAATGTTCTGGGATTCCCATTCTTCTCAGAGTCAGCCATAGCTTTATATGATCCACGCAGTCAAAAGCCTTTGCATAGTCAATGAAGCACAGATAGACATTCTACTAGGAGAGAATAATGTAGATGAACGAAACCTTCTAAGAGTCAAATATCTATGTGCAGCAACAAACTTCTCCAACAGGGTAAAAAGAACACCACAGCCTGGGAAAAAGTATTTGATAATGACAGGTCTCATAAGGAACTAATATTTAATATTTGTAGAATATTCCAGCACCTTAACTATATAAAGGTAAACAATCCAACTGCCAAATGGGCACAGTGTATGAACAGACACATAACCAAAGAAGACATTCAGCTGGCAAATGAACACATGAAGAAATGTTCAAAATTTCTAGCTCTAAGAGAGATGCAAATAAAACAACTGTGAAATATCATCTCACTGCAGTAACAGTAGCAAAGTTCAACACAGCAGCAAACAAGAAACGCTGGTGAGGCTGTGGAAGAATTGGAACCTTTATTCACTGTTGGTGGGAGTGCAAACTGGTGCAACCAACCACTATGCAGGGTAGTATAGTGGCGTCTCAAAATGTTGGAAATATAAATATCATTTGACCCAGTAATTGAACTACTGGCAATATACCCTAAAGGAATGAGAACTGCCACCCAAACAGATATACGCACATCTATGTTTATTGCTGCATTGTTCATAAAAGCAAAGAGATAGAAGCAACCCAAATGCTCATGCACAAGTGAATGAATAGAGAAGCTGTGGTATATCCATACAGTGGAATACTATGCAGCACCAAAAAATAAGGTTCTTATAATAAAGTATTATACAAAATTAGTGACCCAGGAGGAAATTTTGCTGAGTGAAATATCTCAGTCAAAAAGGACAAATACTGCCTAATGCCACTGTTATAAAACAAGGCTGACCTTGGAGACTGGTAAGAAAAGAAGGGGTAAATAATGAGCACTGCATTGGAACAGATGAGGGAAATAATTTTTTAAAAGGAATATATGATTAAGCATTATGTGTATTATGAAAACAGTCCAGAATAATTTGCACATAGCAAAATAGCCTGGAGTAAGCATGGGAGGGAGGAAATGGTGCAAAAATGAATAAATTATTTAAAGAGGAAAGTGAATGGGAGTTGTTAAGGGGGAAATTGTGCAACAGTAAATGAATGGAAATCCAAGTTTTCTGCAAGCTTTCGTTCAATCACAATGTTATTCCTGTTAATTGTCTTTGAGTGGTGCACATCTCATAGTGAAAGTCCTGTCTCCATGCCTTTTCAACCTGTATGCAGAGCAGATTATCCGAGAGGCTGGGCTCTATGATGAGAAGCGTGGCATTAGGATTGGTGGACGATCTATCAACAATCTGCGTTATGCAGATGACACAACCCTGCTCGCTAAAACTGAGGAGGACCTCATGCACTTACTGCAGAGGGTCAAGGACTGCAACCTTCAATATGGACTGAGGCTCAATGTCAAGAAGACAAAAATTCTCACAACTGGACCAATCGGTAGCATCAGGATGGATGGTGAAGAGATTGAGATTGTTCACAGCTTCAGTTTGCTTGGCTGCACGGTCAACACTCTTGGCACCAGTAGCCAGGAAACCAAAAAAACGTATTGCGATGGGAAAGTCTGCGGTTAGGGACCTCTCTAAAGTACTCAAGAGCAACGGTTTCTCTCTGAAGACTAAGGTGTGCCTGATACAGGCCATGGTTTTTGCAATCACTTGTGATGCATCAGAGAGTAGGACAATGTCTAGGGAGTATAGAAGGAGAATTGACGCCTTTGAGCTGTGGTGCTGGAGAAGAGTATTGAATGTACCACGGACTGCCAAGAAAACAAACAGATTCATCCTAGAGAGTGTTAAACCAGGCTGCTCCTTGGAGGCAAGGATTCCGAGGCTTCACCTGACATACTTTGGACATGTTGTAAGGAGAGACAGGTCTTTAGAGAGGGACATCATGCGGGACAGAGTGGAGGGACAGCACAGGAGGGGAAGACCCTCTATGAGATGGATTGATTCAGTGACTGGGGTAATCGGGATGGGTGTGTCAGAGGCAATGAGATTGGCACAGGACAGAGCAGGGTTTAGGGCTGTTGTACATAGGGTCGCTATGAGTCGCAAACAACTCGACGGCACATAACAACAACAACATGTAAAATCTAAGACATGACCATCACAAAGACAGTATCTGTAATTCATCCTTTTTATGATAAATGTCATGTTTTACCGCCATTAACATGTGAGCTTCCAAATTATTATGAAGCTATTAAATATGAGCTTTTGTGGGCTTTTGGTAAGGAGCTGCATGATAAAACTGAAGGCTTGAGATTCAAATCTTCCACCTGCTGTTCCATTGAAGAAAGATGGACAATCTACTTCCATGCTAGTTACAGCCTCTGAATATCTGCTGGAGCATAGCTAGCAATCTTCTAACTGGGCTGTACGTAACAACAGCATTCTTACTTCAGTGCCTTTGCTCAGAGGGAGTTGTGTTGCTAAAGCAAAAACAGACTCTATATGATGGCTGGACAGAAGCTCTTTCGGAAAAAGATGGACAATCATCTCCTGGGTGATTGATGTTGTTGTTGTTGTTAAGTGTCATCAAGTCGCAGGCGATTCATAGTGACCCTATGAAGGAGAGTCCTTGAAGCTTGGGTGGTTTCTTCCTCTCTCCAAGTTCATAGGGTTTCTGGAGGCAAGCTATGCACATTTAAAAAGCTTCTCTAGCAGAGTCAAAAGGAAAGTCACAGATTGGGGAAAAAATATTTGTTAATGTCATGTCAGATAAGGGATCTTTAACAAGAATTTCTGAAACACTTGAGCACCACAAAAAGGTAAAAGTAAATAACCCAATTGAAAAATGGGCACAGGATATGAACAGACAATTCAACAAAGAAAACATTAAGATGGTAAACAAATACATGAAGATATGTTCAAAATTCCTAGCTCTAAGAGAGATGAAAAGCAAAACATCTATGAGATATTACCTCACCCAAGCAAAATTTAAAAGAGCAGCAAACATCAAATGCTGGCAAAGTTGCGGAGAAACTGGAACACTTATTCACTATATGTGAGAGTGTAAAAGAGTGCAAGCACTGTGGAAGGTGGTGTGGTACTTTCTCAAAAAGATTCAAAGAGACATACCATTTGACCCAGCAATTCCAGTAGTGGGAATGTACCCCAAAGAGACCATAACTGACATCCAAGCAGATATATGCACACCCTTGTTTATTGCAGCTTTGTTCACAAGAGCAAGGAGTTGGAAACAACCTAAGTGCCCATCAACAAACGAATGGATAGAGAAGCTGTGGTATATTCACACAATGGAATAGTATGCTTCATTGAAAAAGAAGGAACTCATACAATATTATTCAAAATGGGTGACCTTGGAGGACATTATGCTGAGAGAAATGTCTTAGTCACTAAAGGACAAATACTGCATATTGCCATTGTTGTAGGACAGGACTGACATCAGGTTGGGTGAGACTGAGAAAGACTGCATAAACTATGTATACTGTATTGAAACAGATAAGGGAGAAAACTGTTTAAAAGGGATATGTGATTAGGTATTTTTATCATGACAGGAGTTCAGAACGAAGGCTTCATAGTGGAATGGACCTGGGGTGAGGGATTGTAAAACAATGAGGGAATTTTCTTTTATTTTTCAAAGAGAAGGGTGTACTGGGGCAGGAGAGGTGGGCAGGGAGAAAAGCGCAACAATGGATGACTGGAAATCCAAAGTCTCTGTAAATTTTCATTAAAATTAATAAAAAAAAAGATTTAAAAAATCAATTGGATTGTTCTAATGGAGAAATGGAAGAATATACCATGCTCATGGATAGGAAGACTCAATATTTTGAAAATGACAATTCTACCAAAGGCATTCTACAAGTGTAATGCAATCTCAAGACAAACACCAATTTCATTTTTCAACCACATGGAAGAGGCAATTTCCAATTTCACCTGGAATGTAAAGAGACCCCAAATTACTAAAGAACTCAAAGAACTCCTAAAAAAGTGAAACCATTAGGAGATATCTCATTCCCCCGATTTCAAATCCTACTATACAGCCGTGGTAGTCAAGACAGTGTGGTACTGTTACAGTGATGACACATAGATCAATGAAACATAATTGAGAATCCAGAAATCAACTAATCTACTTACGGTGAATTGATTTTTGAGAATGAAATGTAATCAGTTAAGTGGGGAAATGAAAACCTCTTTAACAAATGGCAGTGGCAAAATTTGAAAACTATCTGCAGAAAACTAAAGCAAGACCCACATTTCACCCAGTACACAGAAACTCACTCAAAGGAACAAAGACTTAGGAGTAAAACCAAGGTCTACTAACTTCATAAGAGAAAAACTTGTAAGAAACCTAGAAGCCCTAATCCCATGAACTGTCTTCCAAACATCGTAACAACCCTACAACCATCAGAGGTCTCCACTAAGATATCCAGAAAAGCCTCCTGATGAAGATTGATGCGTACCATTACTTGCAGCTGGGAATGGCCTCCAGGGGCCTCCAGCCTGTGCTAGATGAGGAAGTGATCGACCTGTATGGGGACACTCAGCACATCCCCCTGTATCACATGAGTGGCTTCTATGGCAAGGGTCCCTAGATCAAACAGTTGATGGACATTTGCTCCCTGCTGGAGATGGCACTGCTATTCTGCGTGGGGGAACACTTCCTGAGCACTCAATGACTTGGCAGGGGGTGTTCACGCGGGCTGCTCAAGCGCATGCAGACCTACGAAGATGCAGAGACCAAGACGTTGCTGGCAGCCTGGATGAAGGATTGGGCAAGAGCTGAGGTGCATCGCCAAGGCGCTGTTCAACCCTCAGTTTGGAAGCATCTTCCGCACCTTCCACAACCCCACATGGCCTCGCTCAGCTGCCTGCTCCACTACCTTGTGGTCTTCACCTTCTACCCATGCCACACGCCGCTTCAGCAAGAAGCCCTACTCTGGATTGACCAGCTCTGCACTGGCTGCATGAAGACACCCTTCCTTAGCGACATGGCTCACATCCGCTGAGGGCACCTTTATTGTCCCAGAAAAGCCCCCAACCCTCTTGACCTGCCTGCTCTGGGAATCTGTTCAGACAAGCAATAAAGGCCGTCCTTCTCCTTAAAAAAAAACACAAAAACAAAAACAAACAAACAAAGAAAAACAAACAAAAAACAAAAACCCCTACGACCTGGAGAGAATAATATAGAGGAATGGGACCTTCTAAGACTCAAATCCCTATGCACATCAAAACACTTCTCCTTAAAAATAAAAAGGAAAGCCACAGACTGGGGAAAAAAACATTTGGTAATGATACGTCTGAGGACGGACTTTTTATGCAGCATTTATAGAATACTCTATCATCTCGACAAGATAAATGTAAACAACCCAATTGCAAAAGTGGCATAGGACATGAAAAGATACTTCACCAAAGAATGCATTCAGATAGTGAACAAATACATGAAGAAATGTTCAAAATCCTTACTTCTTTTTTTTATTTTTGAGACTGTATAGCAATGAAAAGTTCAATTTGATGTTGTATTTACTTTTAATTGCTCCCAACAGGAAATTCTTTTTCCTTTTTTTTAAAATTTTTATTGCATTTCATTAATTTTAATGAACATTTACAGAGATTTTGGATTTCCACTCATTCATTGCAGAATCTCTACTTCTAAGACAGTTGCAAATCAAAACAACTATGAGATATCATCTTATCCCAATAAAAATAGCAAACTTCAACAGAGCAGCAAAAAGTAAATGTTGGTGAGGTTGTCGAGAATTTGGAGCCCTTATTCACTACTGGTGGGAATGTGAAATTTTGCAACCGTGCTTTCTCAAAAAGTTGGAAATAGAAACGTGATTTTACCAATCAATTCCATCCTGGGAATATACCCTAAAAAGACGAGAACTTCCACCCAAACAAATTATGCACACTAATGTTGATTGTTGCATTGATTATAATAGCAAAGAGTTGGGAGCAACCCAAGTACTCATCAACAAATGAATGGATAGAGAAGCTATGGTCTATTTACACAATTGGAAACTATGCAGCACTGAAAAGCAAGGAACTCATAAAATATTATACAAAATGAGTGACCCTGGATGACCTTAGGTTGAGTGAAATATCTCAGTCACAAAAGGACAAATACTGTTTAATGCCATGGTTTGAAAACAAGATTGGCATTGGGAGTTGGAGAGAGATCTTGTAAAGTAGGGATAAATAATGACTACTGCATTGGAAACGATGAGGGAAAAATTTGTTTAAAAGGAATATATAAGAAAGCATTACTTGCATGAAAATAGTTCAGTATAAGAGGCACATAGCAAGCTAGTCTAATGTGGGAGGAAGGGAGGGAATTGTGCAACAGTGAATGGATTTTTTTTAAGTGAAAAGCAAACTGGGGTGGGGATAGGCAGGAAAAGAAGCAAAAATGAATGAATGAAAATTAAGGTTTCTATAAGCTACGCATACAAGGAAGTCCAGTGAATACCATTCATATATCATTCAGATATATGCACCAACAACCAGAGCCACAGAAGAGGAAATAGAAGATTTCTACCAACTTTCACAGTCAGAGATCGATCTAATATACAATAAAGATTCATTGATAATAATGGATGACTGGAATGCAAAAGTTGGAACAGAGAAGGTTCAGTAGTTGGAAAACATGGACTCGGTGATAGAACACGGAGCTGGAACCACAACAAAGTAAAGGTAAATAATACAGTAGAAAAATGGGCACAGTGGATGAACAGACACTTCATCAAAGAAGACATTCAGATGACTAACAAGCACATGAGGAAATGTGCAAAATCCCTAGCTCTAAGAGAGATACAAATCAAAAGAACTATGAGATATCATCTCACCCCACTCAGAATCGCAAAATTTAACAGAATAGCAAGCAACAAATGCTGGCAAGGTTGGGGAGAAAGTGGAACCCTTATTCACTGTTGGTGGGAGTGTAAAATGGTGCAACCACTGTGGAAGGCTGCATGGCGCTTTCTCAAAAAGTTGCAAATAGAGATACCATTCGACCCAGCAATTCCACTACTGGGAATATGCCCCAAAGAGTTCATAACTGACATCCAAGCAGGTATATGCACACCCATGTTGATCATGGCTTTGTTTACAATAGCAAGGAGTTGGGAACAACCTAAGTGTCCATCAACAAAAGAATGGATAGAGAAGCTGTGGTAGATTCACACAATTGAATACTATGCTGCATTGAAAAACAAGGCACTCATACAATATTATTAAAAATGGGTGACCTGAGTGTCCCAGCCTCATGCCCCCCACCCCAGCCCTGTGCTCCCACACGCCACCCCCCCCAACACCATGATTCCTCCCCTTATTCCCCCCACGCCCACGGCTCCACAATCACACACTTCCGCCATAGCCTTCTGAACCCAGTGGTGCCCAAGGGCCACTAGAGAGTCCTTCACACGACACAGAGACCAACCAACGCAATGAGTTCTGCACAGTAGTTTTTTGAATCAAACTTCTGTTGCAGCAGTTTCTTTTGGAGTTACAGGACCAGAAAACCACACTGCGGATCCAGCCATTGCTCAGAGCCGAGCTGCTGTCGGACTAATCTGGCAGGAGAAAGTCTGGTTCTGAACTGACATTTCCCTGAAGACAGAAGTTCAGAGAAACACACAAGTGGCATAGCTGCCCAACTGATCCCTAGAGCATGGTCATCAGATCAAGAACATATCAATGTTTCGAAAAAAGTAAGTTATCCCACATAGTACACAAGAGTGAAGCAGGATGTCACCCCCAAAGGGTGTCTGTGGATTACCTGAAGCTAGAAAGTCTGATGGAACTTTCTGACACAGAATCTAAAAGAAGAATGATTGAATATACTCAATGGATAAAAGACAAACTTGAAAAATTAGAGGATACTACAAGCAAAAAACAGAAAGGTCTCAGAAAAAAACAATGTCGAAGAATGCAAAGAAAATAAATGAGGCATTAGCAGCACTAGAAAAAACAAGAAACCACTATCCAAAATATAAAGTCTAATGTTGAGAGGCTGTCAACATGACTGAAGGACACATGAGCAGAGTTGAAGTGATGGAACACACAGCCAGTGAAATTGAAGATAGAATGATCACCACTGATCTGTTAGAGCAAAAAGTAGACTCAAAAAAGAGGGAAAAGAAGAAAAGCTAAGAATAATGTAGGACACCATCAAGAGAAATAACATGCGCATCACTGGAATCCCAGAAAAGGAAGAAGCAAGTAAGACACTTAAAAAGTTGTGGAAGAATTACTAGAAAAACTTCCCAGGCATAATGAAGAATGAGAGAATATATATTTAAGAAGGTAAGTGAACACCATATAAAATAGACCCCAAAAGAAAAACATCAAGGCATATCATAGTTAAATTTGCCAGAACCAAAGATAACGAGAGGATCCTGAAAGCAGCAAGGGAGAAAAAAATAGTAACCTATAAGGGAGAACAGATAGTATTAAGTGCTGGTTATTCATCAGAAACCAGGCAAGCAAGAAGAGAGTGGAAGGACATATATCAAACCCTTAAAGAACACAACTGTCAACCAAGAATACTGTACGCAGCAAAATGATCCATCAAATATGAAGGCGAGATCAAGCTATTTCCAGAAAAGCAGAACCTCAGAGATTTTGTAAAAACAAGACCAGCATTGCAGGACAGACTCAAGAATGTCCTTTTTACAGACATACCACAGAAAGCTACATGGTCCAAAGTAACTAGCATCAACACCAAAAAGAACTCAACAGAATGACAGCAATAAAACCTAGCCACTCAATAGTCACACTGCATGTGAATGATTTAAATGCACCGCTGAAGAGAAAAAGAATAGCAGATTGGATAAAAAAACGAAATCCATCAATATGTTGGCTACAAGAGACACACCTGAAAATGAAGATAAAGAAAGACTAAAAGTAAAAGGATGAAGAAAAACATACCAAGCAAATGGCAACCAGAAAAAAGCAACAGTAGCAGTATTATTCTCTGATGAAGTAGATGTCAATGTAAAAACCATCACAAAGGACAAGGAAGGTCATTACATAATGCTGAAAGGGTCAATAGAACAAGAGGACATAACTGCAAAATATCTAAAGCAAGCATTAACAAAACTGAAAAAAGAAATAGACACTATTATTGTACTTTGAGACTTCAATACATTCCTCTCAAGAAAAGATAGAACTACCAGAAAAAAACTCAACAGAGATACTGAAGAATTAAACCACACAATATACCAACTTGACCTCATAGATATTTATGGGCTAATGCACCCCAAAAAAGCCCAGTTTTCCTCTTCTCCAATGTGCATAGAACATTCTCCAGAATAGATCACATTCTAGGTCACAAGGCAAGCATCAATAATTTTAAAAACGTAGAAATAATACAAAGCATCTTTTCAGACCATAATGCTGTAAGAATACAAATTAATAATAAGAAGGAGAAAAAACAGCACATTTAGAAGCTGAACATCACCTTGCTTGAACATGACTGGGTACTAGAAGAAAAAAAATGAAATTAAAATTTTCTTGAACAAATGACAATAAAAACACCACTTACCAAAAACTATGGGAAACACCTAAAGCAGTAATCAGAGGTCAATTTATAGCAATAAGCAAACACATCAAAAGACAGGAAAAACTCACCATTGACTCCCTAACCCAACATCTCCAGAAAATTGAAAAGCAACAGCAAGAAAACCTGACACCGTCTAAAAAAAGCTGCTATTATAAAACTAGAGCAGAAATAAATGAAATAGAAAACAGAAAAACAATTGAAACTATCAGCAAAACTAGGAGTTGGTTCTTTGAAAAGGTCAGTAAAATCGGCAAACCACTCACAAAACTCACAAAAGAAAAGAAGGAGAAGACACAAATAAGCCGATTAAGAGCTCAATTA
>NW_006399870.1:121477-127844 GCF_000299155.1 Elephantulus edwardii
TTTCTTGGCACAACTTGGTGAGCACGTCCAGGGCAGCATCTGTTAGCTGAAATATGTCAATTGGCATACCATCTATTCTTGCGGCCTTATTTTTTGCCATTTCCTTCAAAGCAGCCTGAACGTCTTCTTTCATCACCATAGGCTCTTGCTCATATGTTGTTAAGAATATACACAGAGAAGATATGCAAGAATTCAATGACTTACACACATACTTGTTATTGTTGTTGTGTGTATAGTCTAGTTGGAACCAACCCATAGTTGACTCTCCAGCAGTTTTTCAGAGGCAGTTAATTGCACAGGAGGAAATTGCTCAGTCTTCTCCCATGGAGCAGCTATTGGATTCAAACCACATGCCTTTAAAGTGCAGTGCAATTTCTTGCCTGTAGGCCACTAGAGCCCCCTTATACACATACAATTCAGTAATATCAATTACATTCATCAAGTTGTACAATCATTTTCACCCTATTTTTCTTTTTTCTCTTCTATTAGTATAAACTCACTGTACCTCCAATTCTTCTATCTTTTCAAGTTATTTTTTGTCAATTTGTTCTCATATAAATGTTGTTGCTATTGTTGTTGTTGTTATGTGCCATAGATTTGCCTGTGACTCATAGTGATCCTATGTACAACAGCCCTAAACCCTGCTCTATCCTGTGCCAATCTTACTGTCTTTGACACACCTACCCCTACTACCCCAGTCACTGAATAAACCCGTCTCATCAAGGGTCTTTCTCTCCTGTACCGCTGTCCCTTCACCCTCCCAAACATGACGTCCCTCTCCAAGGATTGACGTCCCTCTCCCCCGTTGATTGTGGAGCCAAGCAAACTAAAGCTGTGAACAATCTCAATCTCTTCACCATCTATCATGATGCTGCCAATTGGCCCAGTGGTGAAAATCTTTGTTTTCTTGATATTGAGCTTCAATCTATATTGAAGGCTGCATTCCTTGACCTTCTGTAGCAAGCACTTCAGGTTCTCCTCAGTTTCAGCAAAATAGTTTTTAAAATAACGTTTGATTTAAAGAAAATAATAGGGTATATTTTTGGTTCAAGATTTAAAAAACTATTTTAGAGCAATAGTTTCAGGGATTCATCCAGCTTCTGGGGGTCCAGTAAGTCTATACTGCAGGAAAATTTGAAATATTGCTCTGTATTCTTTCTGCTCCCATTACATTTAAAAAAAATTTCAATGAAAGGCACAGAGGAAATTCTTTTTCTCCTCAACTATTCAAATATTTAGTTTCATGGCATTCTTTATAATCTCACATTAGAACACCACACTTATCTGCTTCATCCCTGTGATTCTCCATTCCATACGTTCCTCTATCCTACTTCTTCCTGTTTTCTGCGCTCAATTGATGGGAAAACATTGCTCTCTTTCTCTTGTATGGTTGATTGTTCTAAGGAATATGCACTTTCATAGTATCACTGTTTACTTTATGTTGTTATGTATTATTGAGTCTCAAACAACTCATAGATGACCTCCTGCAGGTTTTCAGAGACAGTCACATGAGAGGAAATTGCCCATCTTTCTCCCTCTGACCAACTGGTGGATTTGAAGCATGTGCCCTTAAGTTGGCAGCAAAACTCCTAATCTACTGTGAGTACCCCTAATCTACTGTGAATGGGAGCTCCCTAATAAAAGATCCCTAAATAAAATCATATTCACATTTATCCAATAAATACCTCAATGGTGTGGTCCCCATGGGATTCTCAACAACTCTTCACAGACTTGCCTCCAAAGCTCACATCATAGGCCTGTGAGTTAAGTTGGCTTCCTCTGGCTTCCACAGAGGGTACCTGGAGGATTTTGGCACAAGGCATGTGGAGTAAAGTCCAAGGTGTGGTCTCTAGTCAGTTCTTCTTTTTAAGATAGCTGCCCCTCAGAGATATACAGAACTGTCCCTGTGATGGGAAGTGGAATGGACAAGTCAGAACAAATAAGGCCTCAGGATGTAGCCAAAAGAATCTCCAAAGCTGATTAAAACCCCCCAGTTTTGGGCACTTGAATATGACCAAGAAAACTACCTTCAGTATTCATAGGTTGAGGCTGACAGGCTTGCCTCCAACTTGCCGGGAGGGCTTAGGAGAAGATCTGATCTTTGTAGAAGATATAAACATGATTGCTGCTTTTTTTTGTAATTGAGAAATTACAACCTAATATACAATCTGATCTCTACAAACTCCAGACATATAGCAATCATCTTGAAGGAGCTTATTGACCAAATATTGGTAGAAGGAGCTTCTCTTGGTGACTTTTAAATGATTAGACTCATATATCTGGGTTTGTTGGAGGAATGCCAAATGAACAGCTGTGGAAAATAACAAGTCTTGACCCTGCAGGCCCTTTATTCAATAAGAAACCTCAACAAGACAGATTAAATCTCAGTGACGAAAAAAAAAAAAAATCTCAGTGACGTAGTTTGTTGACGTCATGCCACTGACTTACTGAACTATAAAGAGCAATTAGGAAACATAGACTTCTACTCAAATGGAGGATGGGATTAGTCTGGTTACCATAAAACAATATTTGGAGGAATGAAATATTCTAAATGTGGCCACTAGAGAGGTCCATGTACTTCCATATAACTTTTTTCCCTGAAAAAGAACTGTACTGTTCACTTTATAGATTTGCATATGGTTTTGTTTGAAAGTTGAAGCTCAATGATAAGTTTAGTTCCATGCTTAAAGGGTGACTATGCGTTCAAACTAAAAGGGTGACTTAGAGGTTACATTACTCTCTATCAGATCAACAAATCTTTTTTTTATAATTTTGAGCTTTGTTCCCTGTTTCTCACTCTATCTAGAACCTTCTACTGTGATTTAGCGCTAGTAGCCAAGTGTCATCTAGTTCTTCTAGTAGCAGGATTAAGGGGGTTGAGGTTTTCATAATCTATTAGGCCTTTGTACTCCTTGTCTCTACATTTTTAAATAATCTGCCCTTCTTTCACTGACCTACCATTTTTCCAAGGAATAGCCTCACGAAGCTACTTGTCCAAAGTATAAAGAGACAAAGCCGTGCCATTTTTGCCTCCAAGGAACATTCTGGCAACACTATTTCCAAGATATAACTAACTGTTTATTCTTTTTTCAGTCCAGGTAATTTATTCTACATAAGTAATTTAGATGATAGCTATCTTGTCTATTGACCCTTTGTTTGAATTTAAAAAAATGACATAAGAATAAAGAAATATTTGTGTTAAAGTAAAATATTGCTGAGTATTATTAACAGATGATTGGAAAGGCTAGAAATTCAGATTTGCTTTAGGATAGACTTTAAAACTAGGGATATAATTGTTAATGTCATCTGGATCTTGACTGAAAGCAAAGAACATCAGAAATATATTTATTTCTGTTGTATTAGCTATGCAAAGATATTTGACTATGTGAATAGTCATAAGGAACCTTGATAACATTTCAAAGAGTGAGAATCCCAAGACATGCAATTGTGCCCATGTGAAACCTGGACCTATACCAACAAGTAGGTTTTGGCCAGAACATGGTAACACTGAATACTTTAAAGTCAGGAAATGGGTTGTTGTTAGATGTTGTTGTGTTGAGTATGAGCACTGCAACTCTGTGAGCAGTGACTCTGAACCTTCTCCTATCCTGTATAGTCCTTAATATCTCAGATATACTTGAGCCATTGTCTTCCTTTAATCCATCTCTTTGAGGGTCTTCATGTTTTTCACTAACCTTCCACCTTTCCAAGCATGTTATCCTTCCCAAGGAATTGCCCCGCCTTACAACGTGCTCGAAATATGTGAAATGAAATTTCCTCAACCTTGGCTGCACTTTCTCCAGGACAAATTTGTTTGTTTTTTTGGCAGTTCATGGGCTGTTGAGTACTTTTCTCCTACACACAACTCAAAGACATTGCTTCTTCTTCTGTCATCCTAGACATAACAAATATGATTGTATAAGGAGCAGTGGTAATGTGGGAGTGGCCAAGTCTGACTTCTACCCTCTTTATAAAAGGAACTGTCACCATCAATAATATCCACAATATTAAGCAATAGGCTACATGGTCAGACATGCCACCTCATATTCTCGTGCACCTCTTTCTACCAATTATTTGGTTCAATATTTGTTGCAACTTGACTCACAGACTTTAATCACAGTCATGGGGTTTATTAAGGAAATAGTTGGGGAATGGAGGAAGTAAAGAACATCACACAATGAAAGTCCAAGTTTACTCCAGCAGTCCCAACCCAGATTATCAAGGCATAATTTCTCAATTAATAAAAGCCCAGGTTCAGTTCAGCACAAAAATGCACCTCTAGTTTCCTTAATCATCCAGCAAGCAAAATCTTTAACTGTGGCTGCATTTCCAGGGTTCCTTTCACTTTCTCTCCTTAATTGTCTCTCACAGTGTGGAAAGCACCCTTATATTGGTCTAATGGCTATTGATGACTTAGAAGACTATGTGTTCACATTTAAGGTAGCTGGAGACCATTCTGTCATGGATGCTAACACAGTGGATGTTGTTGTTGTTAGGTGCCGTCAAGTCACCTGCAACTCATAGCGACCCTATGTACAACAGCCTATACCCTGCTCTATCCCTTGCCAATCTTATTGTCTCTGATATGCTTATCCCCATTTCCCTAGTAATGGAATCCATCCATCTCACTGAGAGTGTTCTTCTCCTGCACTGTCCCTCTACCCTCTAATGCATGACATCCCTCTCCAAGGACTGATCCCGCCTTGTTCAAATGGGTCAGATGGAGCTTCAGAATCTTTGCCTCCAAGAAGCAGCCTGGCTTCACCCTCTCCAGGATGAACTTGTTTGCCAGAAAAGCCAATTTTCAAGGTTTCTGACACCACAAAGACTATAGTTTAAATCTAGTACATCTTAGTTTTTAAGCTGACATCTTTGCTTCTTAACATCTTAAAGAGGTCCTTGAAAACAGATTTATCCAAGTAATATGTATTTTGATTTCTTAACTGCCAGTGCTAAAAGTATTTAAATCTTTGTTTTTAGAAAGTGCCTGGGCACCGACCAAGTCTGTAGTTTGGAGGCTCATGTGTGAAGCAGTTGGATTCAGGATGGTAGATTCTCTTGAGTAAGTTGAAAGGCAGGTGTAAACTGGTGGGTCAATTTTTTTTGTTTGTTTATTTCATTAACAATCATGTGTAAGTTGATTAGTTTCCTGGTTTTAGTCAACAATCATCTGTGTGTAAGTAAGGACCTGGAGGGTGGACCTTTGTATTTATAGAACAAGTTTCAGATCTTTTATTGAGAGGGCATCATGAGTCATACTTGACTTGAGGGCACTTAACAACAATAGTACTAACAGTCTTGACTGTGAGTCTGAGAAGATGAAATTGCTGACTACTGCAATCTTCTCTCCATCTATCATGATGTCATCTATTGGCTCATCATTTTTGTCTTTTTGATGTTAAGAAGCAATTCATATCAAAGATGTACTCACAGTTATATAGTTATATTCTTTCTCCATAAATATTCCATCCAATTGCTAAGGAAATAGTTAGAGAAACTGGAGTATTTGTGACATCAGAATTAGAGGAAGACTCATTAACAGTCTGCATTATGCAGATAATATTACCTTTCTTACAAAAAGTTAAGAAGATTTGGAGCACTTACTGCAGAAAGTCAAACACTACATACAGCTTCCAATATGGAAGTTCAGCTATTAGTTGGTGCCATCTGTTGTTGTTATGTGCCATCGAGTTGTTTGCAACTCATAGTGACCCTAAATACAACAGCCCTAAACCCTGCACTATCCTGTGCCAATCGCATTGCCTCTGACACCATACCCCAGTCACTGAATCAATCCATCTCATAGAGGCTCTTCCCCTCTTGCGCCGTCCCTCCACCCTCCCAATTATGATGTCCCTCTCTAAGGACCTGTCCCTCCTTGCAACATGCCCAAAGTATGTCAGAATCCTTGCCTCCAAGGAGTAGCTTTGTCTAACCCTTTCCAGGACGAATCTGTTTGTTTTCTTGGCAGTCCACGATACATTCAATACTCTTCTCCAGCACCACAGTTCAAAGGCATCAATTCTCCTTCTGTCCTTCCTAGTCATTTTCCAACTTTCTGATGCATAACAAGTGTTTGCAAAGACTATGGCCTGTATCGGGCGCACCTTAGTCTCCAGAGAGACACCGTTGCTCTTGAGTACTTTAGAGAGGTCCCTAACCACAGACTTTCCCATTGCAATACTTTTTTTTTTATTTCCTGGCTGCTGGTGCCAAGAGTGTTGACAGTGGAGCTGAGCAAACTGAAGCTGTGAACAATCTCAATCTCTTCGCTATCCATCCTGATGCTGCCAATTGGTCCAGTGGTGAGAATCTTTGTCTTCTTGGCATTGAGTCTCAGTCCATACTGAAGGCTGCAGTCCTTGAT
>NW_006399870.1:127944-128918 GCF_000299155.1 Elephantulus edwardii
TGCGGGGAGAAGGGTGCAACAATGAATGAATGGAATTCCAAAATCTCTGTAGATGTTCACTGAAATGAAAAATAAACAAACTAAATTAAAATAAATAAAAAAGAGATGAATCAGGCAAAATCACAACCAAACCAACTAAAATAAAAAAGCTAACTGTAGAGTATTATGAAAAACTGTACTCAAACAAATATGAAAACCTAAAGGAAATGGACAAATACTTATAAATGCACAACCGACCTAAACTTACACAAACCAAAACGGAACATCTGAACAGACCTACTACAAAAGAAGAAATTGAAAAGGTAATACAACAAATTCCAACTAAAAAATGCCCTGAACCAGATGGTTTTAAAAGTGAATTTTATGAAACATTAAGAGAAGAACTGTCACCAGTTCTACATGAATTAGTTCAGAAAATCAAAAAAGATGGGATTTTCCCACACTCATTCTATGAAGCAAACATGTCCTTGATACCAAAGCTAGGAAAGGAAACCATCAAAATAGAAAAGTGTAGGCCAATATCTCTCATGAACGTAGATGCAAAACTACTGAATAAAATACTGGCCAATGGAATCCAATGATACATCAAAGAAATAATTCACCATGACCAAGTTGGACTCATAACAGGTATGCAAGGATAGTTCAACATACGGAAAACAATTAATGTAATTCATCACATTAAAAAAGTCAAGAACAAGAACCACATAATCTTGTCAATTGATGCAGAAAAGGCATTTGACAAAATCCAACACCCTTTTCTGATTAAAACACTCAAAAAATTAGATTAGAGGGGAATTTCTTCCACATCATAAAAAGTATTTATGCAAACCAGAGAGCTAACATTGTTCTCAATGGAGAGAGGTTAAGGAATTCCCTTTAAGAACAGGAACAGGCAAGGATACTCATTATCACCTCTCGTGTTCAATATTGTACTGGATACACATTTAATGCAATCCCAATACAAATACCAACCC
>NW_006399870.1:131907-156081 GCF_000299155.1 Elephantulus edwardii
AACAAATATAGATCTCTTCCAGTCAGTTGGCCAAGTGGTTGTTCTCCAGATTTCTTGGCACAACTTGGTGAGCACATCCAGGGCAGCATCTGTAAGGGGAACTACGTCAATTGGTATACCATCTATTCCTGGGGCATTTTTTTTTTTTGCTATTTCCTTCAAAGCAGCTTGAACTTCTTCCTTCATCACCATAGGCTCTTTCTCACATGTTATTTCATTAAATTCTTCAGTATCTGCCAATTCCATTTGATACAATGACTCAGCATATTCCTAGACAGCGCATAAGAACAAAAATATCTGTATAAAGAAAGACAACTGACTTTGACAAGTGGATGTATGCTTACCATATATCCTAAATATTCTTCCACACTTAGAGATAGGAACTTTGGTTGCATAGTCTATAGGGAGATGAGCTGCCATCCCAAAGGTGGCACATCTCTGAAGACTCAACTTCATTAGTGACTCAACAGAAGAAAGATGATCAATATCTTTCCACGTAATTTTCAGTTTCCTAACAAACAAGCAAACTCACCACCAAAACAAACAAACAAAACCAACACTGGGGTGCTGTCAGATAAGCAGAAAGGGGTGAGATGCCACCATACCAGGCCTCTAGGATCTACCTGAAGCATCTGCCCTCTGGGGGCCCCTCTGCCATCTGAATCACAGAGCTGTTCAGATTGGAACCGGTGAGCTAATCTGAACTAGCAGCCTGGAGTCAGCCACCAAATGGCACTGAGGTGTCAGCACAAGAAAGGGACTGGCACACATATGTGGTCTGGCTGTCACCTTGGAAGACAGGGGTGTTGACTGCTTTTTCCTATGGACAGAATATTGGTGGCCCAGGGACCCACATCTATTTTCAGATTCTCACTGAAGCTATAGGCAAGTGCTCAAGAGGCACCCAGGGAAGATCACTGTCAAGCACTGATAGGGAATGGCAAAGGAACTGACAAAGTAGTCTAACTTGAAATTTTCTAGATGAGTGATAGGGAATGGCAAAAGAAATGTTGATGAAATAACCCAGTCAGAAACTGTTCTAGACAATGATGTGACAGTGGCAATAAAACATAAGAAAATTAGACTCATACATAAAAAACAGCAGAAAAACAGACTAATTAAGAACTACCGTAAATTAATCAGAAGCTACACACTGGTATAAACTGATCAAAAGCTGTGCTAGAAGCACTTCATGCTGGAGAAAATATATAAACTCTTGTGTAGGATAAATAAAATGCCGGTTCTTTCCTCACCCATTCATAGTCTGTTATGAATGTCTAATAAACTTCTATTCCTTTCACTTGTTGCTTGGTGGTGGGGTGTGTGTGTGTGTGTGTGTGTGTGTGTGTCTTTTTGTGGTGATGTTCAATCAAAGTGTCACATCCAGGTGAAAACTTTCTCACTCTCAAACAAACCCCTGGACTTTGTTCAGAAAACATCCCCCTTAACAGTATTAACATCAAAAGAAGTTATAGAAATACATCCACTTGGAAGAATGGATCTTGGAGCAGCTCATACATCTCAACAATTGTCAAAAAGAAGAAATTCCCAGATCTGGAGACTGACATGGATGAGCTCCTAGACATGGAGAATGACCTGCTTAGGTCAAGAAGTTGCTAGTTGACTATTACAGTCTCACAGAGACCTTTATCTCTGGCCTACTGGACAAGATCCAGGGCATGCAGAAGCTGTATCCACCCAGAAGAAGTGAGAGTCTGCAACCCGGTGAACGAAGGCTCTCACAGGACAATCACTTCCCCCTACTCTGCCCCAACTCTCATGGTGATGTGAGCAGGGTTCTCTATCCCCTAGCCCAGGGACATCTTCCCCTGTCCCCTCAGTTTTTCACTGGGGGGGGGGTATTATTATTAGATTGATGGGACTTTTTGGTGTTTTGTATTGACTCTGTGGCACACACTCTTTAATAAAGCTAGGATACACCTTTAAAGAATATTTTTTAAAAAATCACTAGAGGGTAAAATAAGAGTTCAGACTTGATACAATGAGGTTGACTTTTGTTTTGTTTTTTTGACTGATGTAAAACGTTATATTGGACTGCTCACTGGAAGTTCACTGTTTAAATCTTATCAGTTATTCCATGGGAGAAAGAGAATAATTCTTTCCCTTAAAGATTTACAGTCTTAGAACACTGCAGAAGATTGCAATGAATCTATATAAACTTAATTGCAGTGGCATTTTGTTTATACCTGTGTATTAAGGAGCGACTTCTAGTTGCCTAATGGTAAGGAGTTGTAGTTCTAAGCCAATGTCAGGTGCTTTGAACCCACCAAAGGAAAATGATGGACAGTCTCCCTCCAACCCTACTAACCCTGTGAGTTAACAGCCTCTGGAAATCCATTTTAGGGCCAGCTACAAATTGGCACCAACTTGATGGGCCATAACAACAACAACAACAACAACACGTATTTAAAAAGCCTTGGTGGCAAAATGACTGTAAGGAAAGGTTAGCAGATGGATTCACCCACTGCTTTATTAAAAGAAGATAGTCTACTTCCATATAAATCATATAGATTTACAGTCTCAGAAACCTGATGAAGAGTAGCTATGAGCCAGAAGTGACTCAATAGCTGTGAGTGAATATACATACAGATAAGTACTCCCATACACCCTTCTACACTTATAGAACATGAATATATCAACCATTCACTAATTTTTGTTTGTATTACTATTATAGAAATGCATATGTTTCTAGCATTTAGCATTGTTGTTGTTGAAGGTTTTGTCCTGTTAATTGTGACTCATGATGACACTATATAAAACAGAACAAAACATTGTCCAGCTCAGCATCTGCCTAACAATCACTCCTATGGATGAGTTTATTGGTAAAGCCACGGCGTGAATTTATTTGAGGATTTTCCTCTTTTTTGTTGACATTACGAAACAGTATCTTTCTCTAGGGATTGGTCCTTCATCGTGACGTTCATTGCATGTTGTTATTGTTGTTGTTAGGTGTCGTCGAGTCAAGTACAACTCATAGAGACCCTATGAACAAAAGATCTAAACCCTGTTCTATCCTGAACTGTCTTTGCACTTACTGATACACTAGAGCCCTTTGCAACTGTCACCATATCAGTCCACCTGGTTGAAGTCCATGCTCTCCTTCACCAACCCTCCACCCTTCCCAGCTTCATGTCCTTCTCAAAGAAATAGAACCTCCTAGCAACTTGCCCAAAGGATGTGAGACAAAGCCTCATTATTCTTGCTTCCAAAGAGCACTCCCACTTGCACTCTCTCCAAGACATATCTACTCGTTCTGGTGGACATCCATGGGATGTTCAGTGCTCTTCTCCAACCCCACAGTTCAAAGGTATCAGTTCTTTTTCTGTCATTTTTATTCATTGTCCAGCTCTCAGATGCATAGAAAGTAATCAGAAAGACTATGGCCTGACTTAGGCTCAAATTTGTACTCAAAGTGACATTGTTATTCCTCAACACTTTGGAGAGGTCCTTAACTGCAGATATTCCAAGTACAATGTGTCTCCTGTTTTCCTGACTGCTAGTACCAAGGTTGTTAAATGTGCATCCAAGCAAGATGAAGCTGTTGACAGTTTCAAGTTCCTCTTCATCCATTATAATGTTGCCTATAAATCTTGTGGTAAGGATATTTTCTTGACACTGAGATGCAATCCATACTAAAGGCTGCATTCCTTGATATTCTGCAACAAGTGCTTCAAGTCCTCCTCACTTTCAGCCATCAGGTTGTGCATAATGCAGGTTTTTGATGAGTCTCCCTCCAATCCTGAAGTCACACTCCTTTTTGTAGAGTCCAACTTCTCAGATAATTTGTTCAGAATACAGACTGAATAGATAAGGAGAGAGACTACAATTCTGACACACTCCCTTCTCAATTTTAAACCATACAGTGTTCCCTTGCTCTGTTCTCACCATAGCCTCCTGGTTCAGATACAGCCTCCAGCTTGAAGCAATTGGATTCTGGAGGGTGAGTGTGTTTTGTTTTTGTTTTTGTTTTTATTTTTTGAAAGCTGGGTGTAAACTATTAGGTGTTTTTTATTTTGTTATCAATCAAGTGTAAGCTGATTTCACAAATTGTGTTTGGGGAGAACATCGTTCTAAGTGGTATACCACCTGTCTGCCAGTTTGCTGTACTGAGATAACTTGGGATGGTTGTGACACTAAAATCTGTGCCACTGGTGTGTCGAATGTCATAATGGTTATCCATGGTGGACAGATTTTCGTGGCAGTCCCTGATTAAGACAGATTAGGAAGCAGGATTGGCTATGCACTTCTTAAATAACAAGTATTTGAAAACCCTATGAACACTGAAGAAAGAGGATTATTATAGTAGTGTAATGGTAGAGCCCAGTTTCATTGCATAGTGGAAAATAATAAACAGACTGTTGCAAATACATTGAGTCTTGTTGTTTGTTGTTGTGTACTATTCAATCAATTATCAGCTCATAGTGACCCAATAAGACAAAGTAGAATTACTACATAGGATTTTCTAGAGTAAAATTTTTACAGAACAGAGATTGCCAAATGTTTTTATTCTTGGAGTTACTGATAAGTTTAAACTGCTGACTTTTCTGTTACTGTGCCCTTAACTACTATACCACTAATGTTCTTTATATTTAGTCGTAGGAATGATAAAAAAATTAAATAAATATGTACTTGGATTTGAATTTACTGTGAAAAAAATGTAATCTTTTAAATATGTATTTTCAATTCAATGCTGATAAAATTGGTCCTCACAAATGCAGGATTCAGCAGGTTACTTGCTTACTCATTGCCATCAAGTTGGAACCAATTCCTCGCTGACCTTCCAGAAAGTTTCTGAGACTGTAAATCACATGTAAGAAGACTATTCATCTCTCTCACTGATTTAAAACACCAGATAGGTACTCTTTTTTTTTTTTAGATGTAGACACCCATTGCCTTTAAACTTTATACCAAAAATAAACCCTGAAGTCTTCTTTTCTTTGATTTTCTTGTTAATGTTTTTTAAACATATACATTTTTTACAGTATATCTTTCCATTCAGTTTCCCCCATTCATTCATTGTTGCACATTTTCCTCAATTCTTTCATTGTTATAAAATCCTCTTCCCCGAGTCCACAGTTCACTTTACTATGCATTTCTTTTTCTGTAATCTTATCATGAAAACAATACCTAATCCTATTCTCCTTTTTTTTCTTCTTATTAAATAAAATTTTTATAATATATTGGTTTACTTACAAAGTTCATATACATTGTTTTTCACACTGGATCTTTAAATGGTCAACCACTCTTAAGAAGAGTGGTTCCTGTTTTTAAACAGTTCTCTCCATCATCTGTTTCAATGCACTATATATTATTTATCCCCTCTTTTCTGAAGTTTTCTTATACAAAAATTTAACTAATAAAAATGCCTACCTTGAGCATTGTGCTCTTCAGATCTATCGAAATAGGATAAAATTGACAACAATTGGCAAGACAATGTAGGAAATTTAGGAGGTAATAGGTTTATGTTAATGAAGGAGGAAAAACAACTCAGGAAAGGATAGTGAGAATGGTTTATACAACTTGAAAAATATAATCAATGTCATCAAATTATACGTGTAGAAACTGATGTGTTGATGTATATTTTACTGTGTATATTTTAAACTACTACAAAACTAATAAAAGAAAAATAAGCCCCCATTCGTGAAATATTTGCTGAACAAAAGCTCAACATTCTAATTCAACAGCTACTTTGTGTGAGAAAAGATCTAGAAATAGGTGCCTACAAAGATTTCAGGTGAGAGCAGCCACAGAAAGGATGAAGCCCTAAATCCACTATGTCTGAGAGGTAGATGTTATCCAGAGAGGTATCTCAGTCCTCTGGGGCCAGGTTCTAAGCTCCAACCAAATCTCTACAGAGATCTCAGCCACTCCGAGGTACCTGTCCTTCAACACTCTGCCTGAAATCTTGCTGAACACACACTGTATGACCCCAGGCAGAAAGTCCATTGACTTGAAGATGAGAGTGACTCAGGCAGTAAAAAATCCAGCTGTCAACATGCTTCACAGGAACCATTAAATTACTCTTTTCTTATAAAGGAGAATAATCTTTCTGAAAAGAAACCTGCCAGAGAGGATCTCTTCAAGATGAGTAGTGTACTCATGACCAAAGCCATTACTTTTGTGCTGTTTCTCCAAGTTTTGAAGCCAGATCCAGGAGAAAAAAAATCTGAATGAGAGAGAATTTGAGATGCTTAAGACAGTTAGGCATTCTACAGTTAACTGAAGACCCTCAACTGAACCTTCACTCAGCACTGCCACATCTGCTTTTGCTTTGATGGGATGCTGGCAGAACATGATTTGGTTGGCATCTCTTCTCTGCAGTGTTCAAAGTCATTGGAGGTCACTGGCAACCCTGTGAAGCCCTGGTTCCCAGACCCTACCTACTCAGGTCTACCCCTGAGTCATTAAAAAGATACTAAAGGAGAAAGTGCTAGAGATCCTGAAAACCAAACTGGATAGTGGCTGTGACCACGAATGCCAACATTGAAGCTACTGAGCAATTTGACCTCTGGTTGAATGAGATGAAACGATGGTTCCCCTGGCCAGATCCCCCTCACTCCTTCTGTATATAGCTTCCTTCTCCTCTCTCTATGTGGTGGTCAGGAGAAGGAGATGTTGAGGGCTCAGACTCAGTAATCAGGAAATAGGGTTGTCTGGCCTGACCACTCAAAGAGTTTTGTTTCTGGTCAATTATTCACATACCTCTTTCTACTTCTGAAGAGAGTGGGTTAAAGGGCTGATGCTGGAGGTGAGGACACTCCTGGGGTGTTTGGCTGCTCTGAGCCTGAGGGCTTCCTTTTTTCTCTGGATATATCTTCTGATGGGGGCTTGGCCTCTAGGCACAACCTAGTTATTTCAGAAGGCTTTAGCTCTGTGAGGTCCTCCTAGTAGCCTCACATGCACAGGGTAGAACTTTGGGGTGAAAAGTATTTTAACCTCTGAGGGGAGAGCTGGTAAGTAGAATCTGTTTTGAAGAAAGGAGGGAAATTTTGGATGTGTCTTGGAGCATAAGTTTTGGTGACTAGGAGTTGTTTACTTCTGTTGAGATGATACATATGCTGGCTTCTTGGAGCTAAGACTGCATGTGGTGGCCATGGAACTCGAGGTTAACCTGGGGACCTTTAAGGGGCCAAGCCATAGGCTTCACCACACCACTGCTGTGTTGGCCAGCTCCATAGCAAGAGGTGTCCCTATTTTTAGGCACACAGATTTCTTACAAAGTATTGCATCTACTCAACTTTGAAGAAGGAAAAAAAAAATACTGTCTTGAAAGATTCTGATCCCATCAGTATTTATTACACTGACAAAGTTCTAGGAGGATTTTTTTTTCACATAAATAGAAAGGGGTGGAATGTAATAGAAACTTTACTTTTCCATTTCCTTGTAACCTCGGAGATGAGAGTATTGCCTGAGAAAGGTTTCAGGAGTTGAGGTAAGGACTTTTGTCTTTGGAGAATCTCACTTCCTCTTTTCTCAATACTGGTCAAAAGTGTGGCTGCCCTAGCTCTCCCAATCCTTCTATACACAGACTCTTTTAATTTGGGAGTTTACAAGTTCATGGAATTAGAAGTGAGGAGGGTGGAAGTGGTGGAATGCTTCCTTGGCTGAGGTATTCCTATTCATTGGCACAGGCTGCACGGGGGCTCTGAAACCTTTTCTGAAGCTTAGAATTCCAAGGCCTCAATCCATTACACAGTGTTTCATCAAACCGGCACTCAAATTTGCTGTAGATACCTTTTGAGCCAGATACCCCCACCAAAAGGGAGGGGATTTGTATGAATGGATTAATAAAAAAATAATTTCTTTGCAAACTTTCATTTAATTTACAATTCAAAAAGAAGACAAAAAACCACTGAAGAAAGGAAAAGACTGCATATTTTAAAGATCACATCCAGCCTAGGGTGTTCTAGGAGGTAGTTCTACTGTGTCCAATAGGATCACTCTGAGTTGGAATTGTCACATCAGCACAAATAGCAACAACAAATATGAACTGACATGTCTCTTACAGTTCATTATATATAGCTTTGGTGGCATTCAAAGGCAGACAGTTCAAATCCACCAGCTACTTCATAGAAGAAAGATGGGCAGTCTCCTACTATATAATTTACAAGTTCTAAAAGCTCACTAAAAGGTCAGTTATGTGTTCATTCTGACTCAGCAACAAAAATATGTAATACACATGAGAGTGTGAATGAAAGCACATACATGCTCATATATTTATATCCATATTTATACTTATATCTGTCTATGTACAGGAATACATAGAATATTGATAAACTAGTAAAACATCCAGAAAAAATGCTTTAATAATATAGACACATCCATACTATTATTTTGGAAGCAGGAGTGGCATCCGTATCCTAAATAGCATGCCTCTGGAAGCTATGGACTTTGAAAAACGATGGTATTCATAGGAAGGCTTCAAGTCTTTTGTTCATAGAGTCACTATGAGTCATTCTCAATTCCATGGCAATCAACAACAACAACAACATACTATTATTATAATGATAGCTTGAAAATTGAGCAAGTATTTTTTTTAAAGTTACAAATGAGAATTAGAAAACAAAGATGTAAAGCTCTGTGTGTGTGTGTGTGTGTATAATGATTGTAACTTACATATACTCATGTGCTAGAATAATTAGAAAGAAAACATCAAAATCTTAACATTAATAATGTTCAGATAGAGGAAACAGGATATATTCTCTTGCCTTGTAGATACATACGAGTAGTCTATACAATTGCTATGCTACTTTTATAATTAATATTCCATATATTATAAAATAATGACATAGAGGATGGAAAAGGTATAGAAAGAAAACAAGTCAGTCTCTAATTACTCCCTTTGCTATCAGGCTTCTTGAGTTCTGAGGATTGATTCACTGGGGATGTTGTGTCAAAATAAAATAGGCTCATTAATCCAATTCAGCTTGAAAGATACTGCAAATCCAGAATTTCAAGTTACAGAGCAGAACAGAGTGTGGAATTAAGAGGGGGATTTAAAAGAAGGTACAAAATTTCGGCTCTGTGCTGTGACATCTTTCACATTTTTACTCAGAAGATGCATTCTTGCCTACAGACTTTATCAATATCTCTTTACCTGTATCTTAGGTATTCTTCATCAGCTTCATATACTTCTAGATAGCTCTGTTTTGTTTATATCTCTATTTCCTTTCCGTCCACTCTTCATCTATGATTCTCCACTGTTTCTCATTACTACACCTTCTCAGTCAAGTGATGAAGGAGAATAATGGAATTTAGGATAATTCTATGTCTCAGAGTTCAGCTGTTGTTAGTAAGCCAATACTGAGGAAGAAATGGAGAAAAGTCTTTATGTGTGTGCACATGTGCATGCATGCTTGTAAATTCAAAGATTTTGGGGGACAAGGTACATGATATTGAAGGAGAGAGATTATCTAAGAATCCTTTTTTATACTTTTCATTTGTATTTATATATTTTTATATTATACTTATATATTATAATATATATATATATAGTAAGTGTATGTAGAATATCCACACTTAAAATTTATTCTTCTTAAAAAAGCAACAAAAAACAACAAACCAACTACATTTCTTGTCAATATAAAACTTTCTTTAAACTGTATATATCTTTTCATTCTGTCATTAAAGAGCTAGGATAAAAGTGTAACCACCAATGTCACAATAGCAAAATGTGCATAATGTATGAAAAGTTAATAATATGAGATTTTAAAATATTAAATTGGAAGAAAACATCTAGTTTCCTCCTTAGCAGGAGATCAAGAGATGAACAGATAGGTTTTGCTGGAAAAGTCTTCTGTGGTGAGAATGCAATATTTTATCAAAAGACTATGATTAGGTAAAATTTCTTTCTAGAATTTTCCTCTGAATAGATATCAGAGTCTTTCTTGAGAGTAGGTTTAGACAGAGATTAAGCATTTAGTGACCACTGCAAATGAGGGATCAGAAGGGATTTGAAAGTGTACCTAAGATAATGTCAGTTTTATACTTTTGCCTAAGGCAAATTTGGAGTAGAATCCTGTGCTAAATTTTGGCTATGTGAATCTAATGCAATGTTTTTCACTTAGCATACAAAATATTTTTTAAACATTTCTGCCACTATATACTACATTGCTGCTGTTGTTAGGTGCCATTGAGTCCAGTACAATTCATAGTAATCCTATGAACAACATATCTGAGCCTTTTTTCTCATCCAGATGGATTGACGCGGTGACTGCAGCAGAGAATTCAAGTGTATCAGAAATGATAAGGATGGCACAGAATAAAAGAGTGCTCAAGACTGATTGGTCACAGGGTCACTACAAGTTTTACTCAATGATCCTAACAACAATAGCAACCTATATTACATGAAGCACAGTGGAGGTTTAGTGAAAATAAAACTCTTCTAATTTGTGCCTGTTTTCTGCATTTTAAAATCTTAGAGATCCTTCAAAGAACATTCCTAATAACACCTTGGCTACATCTGCAATGCTTTCTGTGTTACTACATTATCATTCTTACCTCAGTCTTACATGCATGTGATTTAGTTGTTTGACTTTATTGAACACTTATTGTCAAGAAAAATTTTCATTTTGTTATAAATTTAATCTTCAAAAAACCCATATGACAGATAATATTGTTATTCATTTTTCTTTTGAAGTTTATAAAGTTTAAATGGATTAAGTAAATTGCTCAAAGCCCTGAAAGAGAAAATGGAAGATTCAAGCTGGAAACCAGTTTTGCACAACTCTGAGTGAGCCCTTCAAGGTAAAGTACTTTATTTGATTCATTTTTATATTCCTAGCAGATTACTAAGTATCTCTCTGATAATAGACAACAAATTAATATATATCATTAAATTATAGCTATATAGATGGTATTTTGGGATGAAAAGAATTCCCATTATCATCCTGTTTATATCTTTCTTAGTACCTAAATCTAGTCAAACCATTTGAGCAGGGTCCTTGTACATAGAGGCTGGCTACCTGGATTAATTTTAAGAATTTCTTATAAAGTTCTTCCAATACAGTTCCTTCTATCTCTTCATTCTTATAGAAATTCTGCTTGATATTTACATATTAAAATGCAAATAACTCAGGAAATGGAAATAAAACAGCAATTTGTGAATTATTACAAATAAATAACATCAAGTTGTTGCACATGGACAAATATCCTAGTGACGAAAAGGAGCCACCAAAAACCAAAGTGGCCACACAAACCAAAGAAGATTTGATGCTGAGTGCTGAAGAGTACAGAATATAACATGGACTTCCAAAAGAACAAGCAAATTTTTGTTGCAGGAAGTACAGCCAGGATGATCCTTAAAGGTAAGGATGATGAAACTTTGTGGTCATGTTGTCAGTAGGGGCCAGTTCTTAGAAAAAGACATGATGATGGCAAAAGCAAAGAAAGGCCATCAATGAGATGAGTTGGCATAGTGGCTGCTAGGATGGGCTTGAGTGTGACAGAGATCTCAAAGGTGATGTAGGATTTAATAAGAGTTCCATCTGTTGTTCATAGAATTCTATGAGTTATGGTTGACTTGTGAGCATGTAACAAAAATAGCAAGTGGAAAGCTAAGATAAAATGGAATACAAAACCCCCCAGAAGCATACTTTAGAACTTCAAAAAAAATAATTTAGGCTTTCTTTTTATTTTAAGTTTTTTCCCTCTGGGAGTCCTGTTAACTGATTGAAGTAAAGTGAAATATTGAACTTTTGTTTGTGATGTCTTATAGATAGAAAGAAAACCCATCAGGTGAGTGTTAAATTTCTAGTTTAATGTAGTAATTATTTTTATTATCTATTATCTATATAATGCCTTATTTTACATTCAACCAAATATCTGCCTTTATATATGTATATGTGTAGGTCATAAATATAATTTCTGAACTTTTCTCTTGGATATAAGTGCTGAAGGATGGACAAAAGCATTGTTGAAAAAAATAACAGGTAAATATATATTATTTTTTGTTTACATTCACACTTTCTGTGCATTTATTTGGTTACATGGCTTACAAATTAATTATAACTTAGATTATATAAAAATGGTTCTGATACATTTTTTCATTTAGAAGATGCTTCAGAAATATTCCAATTTGTGTAGTAAACACTATAGAACTGGGAAGAAGAGTATTAAAAGAATTTTGCCATTTATGAAAATATCTTTTTTTTTCCATTTAATTTAACAGACGAAAACATAGAGGCCAAATGTTAGACTTGGGACTATATTATCACTCGTGTCCTTTTCTGCTTTTGGTTTTCATTTACATGTAGTAGTTTGCCTTAGACAGGAATTTTCTTGAAAGAGTTTTGTCCGTTACTTGTGCTCTTTTGCAACTGATTGTTGCTTTGCTTTTCCAGGATTGCCTCATCCATAAACACGAGAAATCACACTTTTGTAACCGAGTTCATCTTGTTGGGAATTCCTAATACTGAAGGGCTAGAGAGCATGCTTTTTGTCCTGTTCTTGGCCTTCTATCTCTTCACCTTACTGGGTAACCTACTTATATTACTCACTGTGCTGACTTCCTCTAATCTCCATACCCCCATGTACTTTTTCCTGGGAAACCTGTCAGTGTTTGATATATTTTTTCCATCAGTAAGTTCCCCTAAAATAATGCTCTGTTTAGTTGGACACAGTTGCACCATCTCCTACGAGGGCTGTGCATCCCAGCTTTTTTTTTACCATGTCCTGGGTGGCACCGAGTGCTTCCTGTACACGGTCATGGCCTATGACCGCTTTGTGGCTATTTGTCACCCCTTGCGGTACACAGTCATTATGAATTTCAAGGTGTGTACTGGTCTGACACTGGGCACCTGGCTGGGAGGTTGTCTACATGGAAGCATCCTTACCTTTCTCATCTTTAAGTTGCCGTACTGTGACCTCAATAAAGTGGATAATTTCTTCTGTGATATCCCAGTGGTGTTGCCCCTCGCCTGTGCTGACACTTCTCTGGCTCAGACAGTGAGTTTTACTAACGTAGATGTTGTGACTTTGACATGTTTTTTCCTTATCCTCACTTCCTATAGTCGCATTGTCTTTTCCATATTGAAAATAAGCTCATCAGAAGGCAGGCGACGAGCTTTCTCAACTTGCAGTGCCCATCTGATTTCAATTCTCTTCTTCTATGGTCCTGTGATGCTCATCTATCTAAGACCAGCATCCAGCCCCTGGCTGGATTCTGTCATCCAAGTCTTAAATAACATTGTCACTCCTTCCCTTAACCCTTTGATTTATACCTTGAGAAACAAGGATGTGAAGTTGGCTCTGAGGAAAGTGTTAGCTCAAGTAGGCTAACAAGTACTCTTCTGGGGTGTAAGTTGTTGTTGTTGTGTACTCTAGAGTTATAACCCATAGCTAACCCACCGGTGGGTTTTAAGAGGCAATTATTTGCATGGGAGGAGATTATCCATCCTTTTTGAGAGCAGCTGGCGGCCTCAAACTGCGTGCCTTTGGGATTATGGAGCAGCTTCTTGACATTAGGCCACCAAGGCCCCCTGTGTAATGTTAGTGAATTTTTCTCTTTGAAATCCTTTGGAAGTTGTTTCAAATCTGCTATACTTCGAATAGAATTATTGCCAAATGCCAAGTTGGGCAAATGAGTTATCAGAGAAGCATTTCCGTAATAGGATCTCATGGTAGAGAATAAGTCATTTGAACCCCCAGTTAAGGAAAGACTTCAAGTTATCCCATCTTTCCTTTTTTTTTTTACCGAGTTTATATATTTTTTTAATTATTAAATTTTATTAGTTTTAATGAACATTTACAGGGATTTTGGGTTTTCATTCCTTCATTGCTGCACCATACTCTCTACCCTCCTCCCCAGTTTGTTCTTCTTCCCCGCCATCCGAATGTCTGTTTTAATTGTCCAATTGCCACAGTGCTTGTCAGAGTAATTTTTTTTATATGCCAAAACAATGTTATCTTTTTCTGCTCACACAGTCTATATTGTTCCAACTTTCTTTTAATTATTTGCTATTAAGCAAAACAGTTTTAGAGGCCATAGAGAAGTCTTCTTTATAAATTTAGCTTTTCCCTGGGTAATCAGCCAATCCATGTAACAAGGTATAAAATATAAAAGTAGGTTTATACAGTTTGGTATGTTTAACCTTCCACTTCGTTTATAACTTTGAGCCACTCTTCTATTGGGAGCTATATTTCTTCCACATCAGGAAAGTTTGGTGCTAGTTTGTACCATCTCTTACCAGAGGTGGGTGTCCAGGTCTTTTTTTTTTTTAAATTTATTTATTTTTACCATGCTCTGGGTGGCACTGAATGCTTCCTGTGTTTTCATTATGTTTTAAGTGGCAATCTCATCAAGTATTTATTAATAATTAATGATAGAATAAATTTCTGTGTAATTTTCAAAGAATACATTTTGAGCCAGAGTTTGTATTTGTTGTATGTACAATCTTTTGTTGAAAATCTAATAAATTCGTTATTGGTTGAAATTATACCAATAATAATATTCACTATTTATTTTGGTATTTAAGTATCAATATTTAGTTGAATGAATTATAGTCCAGTGATCATCTATTTAAATAACTAGTTTAAACACCTAGAATAATAATAACTAATGTTTAAAAATCTTACTACAGATATAATAGTGTACTAATACCTCTGTATGTGTATTGACTAACTCATAAAAACATTAAATATATCTATTAATAGATCCTATTTTTTAAAAAAATAAATAGAACACTTTAAAAATAAAGATATTTTAAGAAATAAGTGTTTACATTCAATCAGTTTAATTCTAGCATTAAGTCTTTAGCTCTACCCGTGATATACTGTCTTACAAGTAGACCTGAAGAAGTTATAGATTCCATACAATAAAAAGTACACTTTGATTTTGCTTGCTAGGTATAATTCACTGATCTATATGTTTGCCTATAACATATACAACATAATCTGTACAGAATATTTACTAGGTATGTACAGTTAATATCCTTAATTAAAAATTAGCAATGACATTGGATGTAACCAAGGACAAGAAAGATGATTTTAAGTATAACAAAGGAAGTACTCTGGGTCACCAGAAATAAGCACAGATGTGAAAATAATACATTCAGCTTGCTTTCACTCTCCAATGATATCCAGTGATTGGTTCATTCAAACAGCCATTTAAAATGCTCTGTTTGACTTGGGTCTGATAGGACCTACCTAGAATGTGTGCTAAATAATCAACTTAAAGAGTGAAAGGGGAAATGTATTAGGGATACCTTCTACCTGTTTATTATGAAAGGAAATATTTATGTACACCCACACCTCACTTAATACCCTTAGTGACATAATGTATAGTACGTGAGACTGCTATCTAAAAAGTCTACGGTCTGAATACATACAGGAGAAAGATGGGCAGTCTTCTACCATAATGATTTACTGTATAAGAAACCTGAAAGAGAGTTGTTATGGGTAAGAATCAACATGACAGGAGTGGGTATTGGTACTTTTATTTACTGGCTGTCTCATTATCCGATAGTTTGCATCTATTACAATACAAAAAATAACTACTATACATATCTTTTGTGCATTAGTGATATTCTTCTGGCTATAATGATAGTTGAAGTGTAAGGCAAGAGTAAAGTTGACAATTGCAATTAAAGCTATGGGTTAATTTAGTTCTACTATGATTTTCAGTATTTTGACAATTAGATAATGATATTATTTGGTAGCTATTTTATAATATAGTCATCTTCTATTTTGTGATCTGATGTAGTTATTCTCCATTTTTATCTAATTATTTGGTCCCAGGATCCTAACCATGTTGAAAAGTGAGAAATGTCTGACTCATTAGCAGTTGCTAATACCATTACTTTGTCATTCTGGAGAATGTTATTTCACTCATTTAAAAGTTCTTGGATTTCCTGAACAATATAGTTTAGTTGTTATGTAACAAACAGCCCTAAAACTTAGCAGCTAACACAAGATATTTTACTGTCTCACTCCTTTTCTGAGAATTAGATGTTAGAGTAACTTAGCTGTGCAGTCTTGCTTTGGGTTTTGTAATTGTTAGCCAAGGGTTGCATTCATTGAATAGCCTTAAAGAATATGATTTGAAGATGGCTCTCACACATGGCTATTGATAGGAGACTTCAGCTTCTTCTCAGAAAAGGAAAAATAAACTCACCAAAACCAAACCAAACAAACAAAAAACCTACCCCACCTCATTGCCATCAAATTGATTCTTAGGCATAGTGACCCTAAAGGACAAAGGTAAAACTTCTCTATTCTGTTTATAAAGCCATATAAATCTTTCCAAAACTTTTTGTGTACCATGAAGGTGGAACTGACCCACAACTGACCCTTCAGTGGGTTTTCAGAGGCAGTTAATTGCACAGGATAGAGAAGCTGAAGGATTCAAACTACAGGTCTTTGGGACTGCAGCATAGCATCATACCGCCATAGACCAACAGAACTCAGCCATATACTTCTCCTACAAAGAGACTGATGGTTTTACACAACTAACCTTTTGATTAGCTATCAAGTACCTTAACCACCATACCACCAAAACACGTTTCTCATGTTGTTGTTGTGTGCCATCAGGTTGGAACCAACTCAAAACTGACCCTCTAGCAGCTTTTCAGAGGCTATAAATTGCACAAGAGGAGATTGTCTCATGAAGCAGCTGGCAGGTTTGAATCACATGTCCTTGGGATTGCAGCACAGTTTCTTACCACTAGAGCAACTCTTAATGTTAACTTATATCTAAATAAACACATGTACCAAAATGTTCTCATGACACGGTGCCTGATGTCCTCATAATGAATGATCCAAAGAAGCATAGAATATTTAAGACCATTTTTGTCTCTAACCTGACATATCATCACTGCCGCTTTTACTATTTGCTAGTAGTGAGTATCTAAATTTAGTATACACACAATAGGAGTGGGAGAGGAATAAGACTCTCCTTTTAAGGGGAATGTCGTTAAAGAATTTGCCAGTAAAAACCATATATATATATATAATTTAAATAATTTTCCTAATGAACCTCTTGTTTTTACTTGTTTATTTCACATATCAAAGATATATCTTGCTCCATATATTTCTTGATTTTCAAAATTATAATTATTTATTTAAAAAATGCCCCTCTGCCTTTATGAAAACCACCTTCAGTTATCTGTGAAAGTTGGAAACTGTTTAAGGTAGAACCTGTCAGAGATAGAAAGCTTAAATATTTCCCAATAAAACAAGTGACAAGACTATATCCTGTTAGTGGTAGAACATTTATAAGACCTGGAAAAACAAGGCAGTCCTGTCTAGGTCTAATTATCACAAGTTTCACTGTATTTTTGTTGTTGTTTTTCTTCTAAGTCCATTTTCAAAATTCCTAAGAAATAAATAAGATAGACATGAGAGAAATAAATGTCCAGCACATGATTGGTTGGTTTTAGGTAAAAATACAGGACACTATGAAAATACAGTTTAGATAAAAGAACTAAGAGCAAAGACCTAAGGAAATGAGACAATTGGACTGAAAGGGAACTATTTAAAATTCTGATGCTTGTGCATGTAAACAAGAAATAAGCAAAAAATTTGTTTTCTCCTTCTGTAATGCAAACTAAGTTACCTCGAATACTCTTACTCCTTCCGACAGGCATGATAAAATATAGGCTCTTAAGATGGTTGATAATATTATTAAGTTCCCAGTAAATAGTATTTGGTTATAGAAATAGAATGGACATGTGCAAGACTTATAAATTAATATTCACAGAAACTACATTCCTAATACTCTAAAACTGGAAATATCACAAATGCTTACCATCTGAAAAAAGATTAAACAAAATATATTTTTAAATTGAAACATTATTTGGTAATAAAAAGGATCATATTCTTTTTGCATACCATAACTTAGGTAGCCCCACAATCATTAAACTAAATAAAAGAAGTCAGACTCAAAAGGTCACCTATTATGTTGACCCTACTGACAATAAGTGTTCATCAAAGACAAATTTATAGACACAGAAAACAGATTAGTGATTTCCTGAAACTGTTAATAGAAATGAATATTGATAGCAAATGAACTTCAAAAACATTTTGGGATGATACAATGTTTTGAATTTGATAATAGTTATATAACTATAAAAATACTAAATGTCATCAAATTGTCCACTTACAGCTGGCATATTGTATGATACACAAATTATACTTTAATAAAGAAACTGAAAAATAAAAAGACAGCAATCTGTAAACAAGTTATTGATATAATGACCAGAGAGAGGATAGTTTAGCTGGTAATCCAGCCCTACTCAACATGATTACTAGTTACTGTTGTGTTGGCTCTGACTCATATGAACCTTCTTTAGTACAGAATAAACATTATTTTGTCCTGAACTATCCAGCTAATTGTTGCTATGTTTGACTCTATTGTTGTGGCTATTGTATCAATCTAACTCATTGAGAGTATCCCTTATTTCCACTGATACACTACTTTACAAATATGATGTCTTAATCTAATAATTATTCTTTCCTTATAACATATCAAAAGTAAATGAGGCAAATGTCTTGCTATCCTCTTCTAAGTAGATCCTGATGTATTTCTTCTAAGACTGAATTGTTTGCTTTCTCTGGAAGTTAGTAGTATAGTAAGTGTTCTTTTCCTAAACCACATTGCAAACATATCAATGTATATGAAGTCCCTGAGTAGTGAAATCCTTAACATGCTGTGAACATATTGGCCTGGGAACCAAAAAAATTGTAATTTTTTAGTATATCCAGCGGAGAAGTGAGGAAAAAAAAACTTGATATTTTACAAAGTTTCAGCTATTGACACTGATATGGATAGAATTCTAATAAAAAGGGGGAAATATAAGATGGAATATAAATTTCTTATTGATTCTATAGAGTCTATCTGGAGCCAGGGACACCAGAAGAACTCTTGAAACTATTGCTCTGAGGTTATCTTTCAATTTTAAAAACTATAACAACTATGTATTGAATGATTATGAAAACCTCTGGTAGCAAAAAAACGTTGTCCTAAAAAAAACAAATAAAACAACAACTATAATATCAAGACAATAGTCTACAAAAGGCAAAGGTTATATAATCCAGAGCAGAGCATATACCCTTAAGTACTGTAGTGTTGATAAAAATAAACAATAGTTTAACAAATAAGAATGTTTGCTTTGAGAATTATGCTCTTTCAAGTTTTATTTATGTGGGCTGGAATTGACAAGGGCATATCTAAAGATTAGATAGGAAATTTGAGGACACTGAGTTTCTATTTATGCAAAAGAAAAATTCAGAAAGAAAAGTAAGAATGAATATTTAACTCAAAGTATGCAATCAATGTCACCAAAATGTACATGTGTGCCACTGTGGAATTGGCATGTTTTGCTATGTATATTCTCAAAATAAAATAAAATAAAAAAGCAAGAAAGAATTTAGAATTAAAACTTTACATGTGGAATTTTTCTATGTTTAAACAATGAAAATCTACTAAACAGCAAATAAAGATAAAAAATAAATTTGTAAGGAACATATTTCTTTGACACATTATGACTTGACTCATTCTTCATAAGTTGAACCAACTCATAGCTGACCTTTCAGCAGATTTCTGAGGCTGTAACTTGAACATTAAGAGACTGCCTATCTTAATCCCTTGAAGGCATTGATAGATTTGGACAAGAACTGCTTGGCCTTCTAAGTACATTGGTTAGCACATCTGTAGTGCAGCAACTCAAAAGGCTGAGACTGGAAAATGTCATGTGTCCAGAAATTCTGAACTACAGTGCACTGTGCCAATAGAGTGTCCTAAGTTTGGCACCAAGTTTGCATCAATAGAACCACCTACTGGAAGTGAGAGACCATCATGTTGCCTAAGGAGGGTGAACCATTCCAAATTGGAAACCTGTTGCCAAAACTCCTTTGCTGATCAATAGTGGGATTATGTGAACAACCACTACACTCTCGCCAGACAATATAGCAAAATCCTCTCTCTTTATCTCTTTAGTTATTCTTAGTCATAACTAAATATCTTGTAAGAATGAATAGATGGGTCTAGGCACTTAGGGCAATATTTTAGTGGCATCACCAAAGTCAATTTGTACAATATAATCCACAAATAAAATGTTATAAGCCTTATTTTTGCTGGAGTGTTAAAAAACTTTGAGTATGGCCTGATGGCTTTGATAAGTTGCAATTAGTGTTCTGTCTTTTTTCTGTAGCAAAGAAGAATGAATAAACTCAAATAAAGGCACATAGAATAAATTCAAAGAACTAATGAACCATACAAATGTCATCTCATTATTCTGAGAATAGAAAATCCGATAGTGGCTGATTTCTAAAATTTTTGCAGTCAGAAATTGATTGAACATGCAATCAAGATGCATTAATAAGAATGGGTGTTTGGAATGCATAGTTTTGGAATAGAGAAGAAGGATCAGCAGCTGGAAAACACGGACTTGGTGACAGAAATGAAGCTGGAGATAGAATGATAGAATTTTGCACAGTCAATGACTTATTGCAAATACATTTTATAAGAATTACAAACACCGGCTATACACATGAGTTTCACCTGATGGTATGCATAGGAATCAGATTGATTACATCTGTGGAAAGAATCACTGGAGAAGCTCATATCAGCTGTGAAAACTAGGCCAGGTGCTGATTGTGGAACAGACCACCAACTACTTACATGCAAGTTCAAGATGAAGCTGAGGAAAATTAAGTCCACAGGAACCAAAATTTGACCTTGAATCTATCCCACCTGAATTTCTAAACCATCTCAGGAACAGGTTTGAGGCCTTGGACATTAATGAGCGAAGACTGGATGACTTGTGGGAGGATATCAAGAATATCATCCAGGAAGAATGCAAAAGGTCATTACAAGGACAGAAGGGGAAGAAAAGACCAAGAAGGATGTCAAAAGAAACTCTAAATATTGCACTGCAGTGCTGAGAAGCCACATCAAAGGGAAGAAATAAAAATATTAAGGAGTTGAACAGAAGATTCCAGAGGGCAATGTGGAAAGACAAAGTATTACAATAAAATGTGCAAAGAGCTGGAGTCAGAAAATCAAAAGGGCCAAACTTGCTCAGTATATCTTAAGCTGAGGGAATTTAAGAAAAAATTTAAACCTCGAGTTACAATGCTTAAGATGCTTTGGGTAGAATAGTAAATGATCCAGGAAGCATTAAAAGAAGATGGAAAGAGTATACAGAATCACTGTACCAAAAGGAATTGGTATACACAGAAAAATTTCATGAAACAATGTCTGAGCAAGAGCCTGTGGTGATGAAAGAGGAAGTTCAAGCTGCTCTGAAAAAACTGGCAAAAAACAAGGCCCCAGGAATTGATGGCAAACCAATTGACATATTTCAACAAATACTTGCTGCCCTGGATGTTCTCACCAAATTGGTCCAAGAAATCTGGAGGACAACCACCTGGCCTACTGACTGGAAAAGATCTATATTTGTTTCCATTCCAAAGAAAGATTACCCAACAGAGTGTGGGAATTATTGAACAATATTATTGATATCACATGCAAGCAAGATTCTGCTGAAGATTATCCAAAAATGACTGGAACAGCCCAGTGACAGAGAACTGCTTGAAGTGCAGGCTGGATTTATAAGAGGCTGTGGCACTAGGGATATCATGGCTAATGTCAGATGGATCTTGGCTGAAAGCAGAGATACTAAAGGTGTGACTATCTGTGTTTCATTGACTATGCAAAGGCTTTTGACTGCGTGGATCACAACTAACTGTGGCTGACTTTGAGAAGAATTGGAATCCCGGAACACTTGATTGTGCTTATGGGAAATTTATACTTGGGCCAGGAGGCAGTCGTCAGAACAGAGAAAGAAAACACTGCATGGTTTAAAATTGGGAACGGTGTGCATCAAAGATGTGTCCTATCTCCAAACCTTTTCAATCTGTATGCGGAAAAGATTATCTGGGAGGCTGGACTCTATGAGGAGAAGTGTGGCATCAGGATTGGAGGTAGACTCATCAACAATCTGCATTATGCAGATGACACAACCCTGCTTGCTGAAACTGAGGAGGACCTGAAGGGCTTGCTGTGGAGGGTAAAGGACTGTAGACTTCAATATGGATTGAAGCTCAACATCAAGGAAACAAAGGTTCTCACCACTGGGCTGATTAGCACCATCATGACGGATGATGAATAGATTGAGATTGTCAACAGCTTCAGTTTGCTTGACTCTATAATCAACACTCTTGATACCAGCAGCCAGGAAATTAAAAGACGTATTGCGATGAGAAAGTCTACTGTCAGAAACCTCTCCAAGGTACTGAGGAGTGTTGCAGACCAAGGCTAAAGTAATTTTATAATTATTAAGAATGAGGAAGACAGCCAGGAATGAGATAGAGCAGAGAGCATGAAAAACAGGGGGCCAGCAGTTCTCAACTGAAGACCCCAAGCCAAGCTTCTCTGTATCTTTATTGAAAATTATCTGGAAGTAAATCACAAAGAGAAATCAATGCAAATGAAGCCAAGCTCTTTCTATTGAAAACCTTCTGATTGACTCAGGAGGGAGGTGTTAGCAAATGCAAGAATCTGGTAAACCCTTAAGGATTGCCTTAGTGCCTCAGGGTGAATTCTAGCTTGAACCAAACCTCCCCCACATTCTGAAATAGCATTCAGTATTACAAATATATATTATTGGCTTCCCATAGAAGAGCAACAATGTCAGTCTGGAGACTAAGGTGCACCTGGTATAGGCCATGGTCTTTACAATTACTTGCTATACATCAGAGAGCTGGACAATGACTAGGGATGATAGAAAGAGAGTTGATGCCTTTGAGCTATGATGATGAAGAAGAGTGTTGAATATACAATGGACTCTAGGAGAACAAACAAGTTCATCCAGTAGAGGGTGAAGCCAGGCTGCTCCTTGGAGGCAAGGATTCTGAAGCTCCGTCTGACATCGTTGGGATATGTTACAAGACAGAATCAGTCCTTGGAGAGGGACGTCATGCTTGGGAAGGTGGAGGGAAAGCACAGGAGAGCAAGACCCTGGATGAGATGGCTAGATTCTGTCACTGGGGTAATGGGGATAGGAGTGTCAGAGACAATAAGATTGGCAAGGGATAGAGCACGGTTTAGGGCTATTGTAAATAGTGTCACTATGAGTTGCAAGCAACTCGATGGCACATAACAACACAACAATCACTGCTAAATACACTGAAAGAAAACACATAGAAAGTTCGAGACACACTAGGAGAAAAATATATATATAAAAAAACCATAAAAATGTCAGATTAATTGGTCAGACAGAAACTAGTGTGACATTTGACAATATAGCCCTTAGCCATTATTCAAGCCTTGAACTGTATTTGACCTCATAGTTCAATTTTCAGACAAATTACTGACAACTTGATTAAACAAAAATGAACATTAGAGTTAATTTAGAACAATCACTCAAAGTTGAAAGGGTAGTTTTTACCTAAAGATAAAGTTCATAAATGAGGAATGAATGGAAGGATGGAGGGAGGAATTAAAATAGAAATCACACTGGGGAGATGAATGGAAACTTTCAACTACACCAAAATAATAATAAAAGAAAAGAATAAATATTTTTTTATTTTGTTAGAATGCTACTACATAAGGTGTGAGGGTTTTTACTAATTGTTGTTCAATGTAAATAACATAATACTTGCCAAGTCAACATTTTTCACATGTATTTTTATTCTTAAAGTACTTATTGAAGATCATATAGCTTCCACTATGAATCACATATTAAATCAAACCAGTAAACATCGTAATACACAGAGAAAAGACTGAAGCTGTTGATGTTTCCATTTTCATTAAATACACAATCAACACACATAAAAGCTGCAGCAAAGAAATAAAATATTTCATTGGAGAAATTGAATGCCAAAGATTTCTATAGAGTGCTAAAGAGAAGGGACATCACTTGAAATATTAAGACATACCTGATCCAAGCCATGCTATTTTCAATAACTTCATGTGCATGTGAAAGTTGGATAATGAATAAAGAAGACTGAAGATTAAAGAACTCTGAATTATGCGCACCCATGTTTATTGCAGCTTTGTTCACAATAGCAAGGAGTTAGAAAAAACCTAAGTGCCCATCAACAAACAAATGGATAGAGGAGCTGTGGTATATTCGCACAATGGAATACTATGCTGCATTGAAAAACAAGGAACTCATGCAATATTATTCAAAATGGTTGACTCTGGAGAACATT
>NW_006399870.1:157785-158988 GCF_000299155.1 Elephantulus edwardii
GAAGTAGCTAAGAGAATATGCTGTCCCCTTTTCCTTATGAATCAGGGTGAAGTCTCTCTCAGGGAGGAATGATAGGGAATGGCAAAGGACACACTGACAAAGGAGATTAATCAGAACTGGCTTTGACAAGGACTGTGGCAAATGGACAATTAAAACAGACTTTCAAGGGGGGGAAAGAGGAATGAACTGGGGGGAGGGTAGAGAAAATAGTGTGACAATGAACGAATGGAAACCCAAAATCTCTGTAAATTTTCATTAAAATTAATAAAATATAATTTGAGAAAAAGAACTTGGAATTGTGTTATCAGTGAACATAGTATATATCATAAATAACCTGAACTTTATGAATAATAAGGTGGTATCAAGATCAAAGGAAAACTCATTAACAACCTGCATTATGCAGATGTCTTTCTGAATGTGAAGAAGTCTTGACACACTTGCTGCAAAAAATCAAAGACTACAGCCCCCAGTATCTGTTACAACTCAACATCAAGAAGACACAAATCCTGGATCAATTCCCTCTTTGGATTTAAGAGATGTTACTTTCCCTTCCACTAATTTCTCCTAAGCTCAGTCTGGCTGCCCATTCAGAGCATAGGGCAGTCTCTTCATCCTTTCTAGGCCTGATACCTTGTTGGGAAATCAACCGTGGCATCCCACACTGGGCCTGCCTGCTCTGTACCAAGCACAGGAGAAAGTGTCGAGTACCTAGTCATTCTTTTTGTTTTTGTTGTTGTTTGGGTTTTGTTGTGTTTTTTTAAAAATGTATTATTAATTTCAATGAAAATTTATAGACTTTGGGTTTCCATTCATTCATTGTTGCACTTTTCTACCCTCCCAACCCTCTCTCCTAGTACACTATCCTCTTGGAAAAGTAAAAGAAAAATTCTTTCATTGTTTTACAAACCATCCCCCAGAGCCACTCCACCATGTAGCCTTCGCTATAGGCTCCTGTCACGACAAAAACACCAAATCACATATCCCTTTCAAATAGTTTTCTCCCTTAACTGTTTGAATGTAGTATACATTATTGAACCCTTCTTTCTCAGTCATCCCCCCAGCCCCGATATCAGTCCTCTTTTACAATAGTGGCACCATGCAGTATTTGTCCTTTAGTAACTGAGATACTTCACTCAGCATAATGTCCTCCAGGGTCACCCATTTTGAATAATATTGCATGAGTTCCTTGTTTTTCAATGCAGC
>NW_006399870.1:160252-160880 GCF_000299155.1 Elephantulus edwardii
CTTTGAGCTGTGGTGCTGGAGAAGAGTATTGAGAATACCATGGACTGCTAGGAAAACAAACAGATTCATCCTGGGAAGGGTTAAACCAGGTGGCTCATTAGAGGTATGGATTCTGAGGCTCCGTCTAACATACTTTGGACATGTTGTAAGGAGAGACTGGTCCTTGGAGAGGGACATCATGCTTGGTGGGGTGGAGGGACAGCGCAGGAGAGGAAGGCCCTCTATTAGGTGGATTGATTTAGTGACTGGGGTAATGGGGATGGGTGTATTGGAGACTCTGCGATTGGCACAGGACAGCGCAGAGTTTAGGGTTGTACATAGGGTTGCTGTGAGTCGCAAGCGACTCGACGGCACATAACAACAACAACATTGCTTTATGTCTTAATAAACAATATGCAGTTAAAAAAAGGAACATATCCATGTGAAGGATTATCCTGGTGGAGGGTAGAGCTGGGAAGTAAGTGGGTCAAGGCACTGGGCTAATTAAGGATGGGGTCAACACTGTAAATAATGCTTAACTCCACAATAAGGGATTTATTTTTCACTGCTCCACAAATTGCTTGTCTGTCAGCTACTCCTCTAAATCTGAACATTCAGATTAAGACAGACTAGGAAGAAGGATTGGCCA
>NW_006399870.1:163056-165025 GCF_000299155.1 Elephantulus edwardii
ATGTTGCCAGGAGGGACGAGTCCTTGGAGAGGGACATTATGCTTGGGTGGGTGGACAGACAGTGCATCTCCTCTATGAGATGGATTGATTCGGTGACTGGGGTAATCGGGATGGGTGTATCAGAGGCAGTGCTGTTGGTGCAGGATAGAGCAGGGTTTAGGGCTGTTGTGCATAGGTTCACTATGAGTCGCAAACGACTCGACGGCACATAACAACAACAACAACATCCTCACAACTGGGAGTACATGTAGTATTATGATAGAGAAAAAATTGAAACTGTCAATGGTTTCATCTTACTTGGATCCACAGGCAACAAATTTGGTACTAACAGTCACAAAGTCAAAAGACATATTGCATGAGAACATCTTCTGTCAAGGACTTTTCCAAAGTATTAAGAAGCAATGTTGTAATTTTGAAGGTTAAGTTGCATCTGATTCAGACCATGGTCTTTTCCATCTTTGCTATACATTTGAGACCTTGACAAGAAAGAAGAATAAGAAGAAGAATTCGCACCTTTTAATTGGAGTGCTGAGAAGAGTACTGAATATCTCATGGACTGCTGGAAGATTAAAGAAGCAAGTCTTGGAGAACGTGAAGCCAGAGTGCTCTCACACACTTCGGGGATATTTTTAGAACAGGCTTAACATTTCTTAAACTGAAGAAACTGGAAAAACAAATTGAATCCTAGAGTTGCAATACTTAAGATCCTATGTGTAGAATATTGAATGATCCAGGAAGCATCAAAATAAGATAGAAGGACTACCTGTACCAAAAAGAATTGGCTGACACAAAAATTTCAAGAAACAACACATGATCAACAGGCAATTGTGATGAAGGAGGAAATGCACCAGTAATCAGGAAATCAAAAGATGAATTGCATTAGGAAAATCTGCTGTCAGGGAACTCTCCAGGCTACTGAAGAACAAGCATGTCCTTCTAGAGGCTAAGGTGTGCCTGATCCAGACTATGGTCTTCATAATTACTTGATATGCATCAGAAAGATGGGCAATAACCATGAATTACAGAAGAAAACTTGATGCATTTGAGTTATGATGCTCGAGAAGAGTATTAAGCATACCATTGATTGCCAAGAGAACACACAATTCTATATTGGAGAGGGTAAAACCAAGATTGTTGGGGACTATTGGAGAGGAAGAGAGGGCCTCTGGCCAGGACAGATCTCCTAGCTCCAGATAAGTGCAAGCATCCCAACTGCTTTTAATACTGGGTAAAGAAAGCTCTCCTGTGTTTGGCTGTACTGGTTTGAGAGAGCTTGCCACCTGGGAAGATGGCTGCAGCATCTGTTGAGTTGGGAGTTGTCTGCACGAGGCTGAGCTTCTCCTATCCAATCCACATGTCACATGTCTGCAAGCCCACCCTATCCTGTCTTCCTGTTTACTTGCTCATATATGTGTGCTGCAGCCCCCAATAAAATTTAGTTGGATCAACTCTCTGAACAGCTCCTAGAGTGGTGGGTCTCCATCGTGCTTACCCCTATTAGGGTGTCACCATTCATTGCTGGTGAATGGACAGCAACACAAGGTGGTCCTTCAAGGATTTTAGGACTCTGTCTCAAATTCTTTGGTTATGTGGCCAATAGGAACCAATCTTTTGAAAAGGATATTATGCTTAGAAGGGTTAATAGACAGCAAAGGAGAGGAGGACCCTGGATGAGAAAGATGGACACAATAATTGGGAAAATGAAGGTAGATGTTTCAATGACATGAAGATTGGCTCAATATAGAGCAGGGTTCAGAGCTCTTTTGCATAGAGTCACTAACAATCATAGTTGACTCAATGGCACATAAAGACAAAAAATTCCTTGGAAAGAGAAGTCGTCACTTCACCAAAGAAGACATATGGATGGCTAAGAAGCACATGAAGTAATGTTCAAAATCCCTAGCTCTAAGAGAGATGCAAATCAAAACAACTATGAGATATCATCTCACCCCAGTCAGAATAGCAAAAT
>NW_006399870.1:165425-167748 GCF_000299155.1 Elephantulus edwardii
TACTGCATGGCGCCACTGTTGTAAAAGAGGACTGACATCGGGGTTGGGGGGAGACTGAGAAAGATGGGTTCAATAATGTATACTGCATTCAAACAGATAAAGGAGAAAACTGTTTGAAAGGGATATGTGATTAGGTATTTTTGTCATGACAGGAGTCCAGAGTGAAGGCTGCATAGTGGAGTGGCCCTGGGGGAGGGTTTGTAAAACAATGAAATAATTTTTCTTTTACTTTTCCAAGAGGGTAGTCTACTAGGGGGGAGGGTTGGGAGGGGAGAAAGTGCAACAATGAATGAATGGAAATAAAAAAAAAAAGAAAGGGAAGTCATACATACTTGGAAAGGTGGAAGATCAGAGGGAACTACCTTAAAGAAGATGGATTGGCACAGAGGCTGTAGTGATAGGTTCAAGAATGTCAGAGATGTTATTGATGGCACAGGATAGAACTGAGTTCAGATTCATTGTTCAAAGGGTTGCTATTAGTTGTACTTAATACAACAGTACCTAATGATAAACAACAAAATTAGGCAAATCTGTTTTGGGAGAAGTAACTTCTCAAAACAAGCTTAGTGACGTTTCATCTTATATATTTTTGGCATTTTTTAAAAGAGCTAGTCTTAGAAAAAGCAAAACAAAACATCATGCTTAGTAAAATAGAGAGTATACAGAGGCATGGAATACTCTCGATGAGAATGACTGACACCATGACTGTGACAATTGAGTTAAGCACAGTAGCTATTGTGAGGATGTCATGTTGTTGTTGTGTGCCTTTGAGTTAGAACTGATCCATAGATGATCCTTTACGGGTTTGCAGAAGCAGTCAGTCTCAAAGGAAGAGATTGCCAGTTCTCCCATAGAGAAGCTGGTGAATTCCAACTTCATGCCTTTTAAAACGTGGCACAGTTTCTTACCACTAGGAACCATAGATCCTTTTCTTTCTTGTAAATGTCACTGTTATTAGATCCTTTTGAGTCAAGTACAGATCATAGTGACTCTACAAATAACAGACCTGAACCTTGTCCTATCCTGTGCCCTCTTCACAATCTCTGACACACACAAGCTCATTGATGCTATTACTATATCCGTCCACCTAATTTAAAATCTTCCTCTCTTTTGCTGCCTCTCCATCTTCCCAAGCATGATGTCCTTCTGCATGGAATGAACTCTCCCAGTAACACACTCAAAGTACATGAAATGAATTTTCATCATTTTTGCCTCTGAGAAGCACTATGACTGCATCTTCTCTGATACATATAAATTTATTTTTATGTCAGTTTATGAGTTCTTCAATACTCTTCCCCAACACCACAGTTCAAAGTCATAAATTCTTCTGTCATTCTCATTGTTCAACTCTCAGATACATTGCAAGTGAATGAAAAGACCGTAGCCTGAATCAAGTGCACCTTTGTTCTTAAACAGATAACTTAAACTGATTAGTACTCAGTTATTTGGACAGGTCCCTGACTGAAACTCAATTAGCCCAAAACAAAAAGAAGATTATTTATGTATTATATGTTGGTTGTGTCTGGTTGGAGGTAGTCACAGCAATTTCAAGCCTGAGGGAGGAAGTAATTTGCATTATTTCAGTACTGTTTTATCTCTCCTGTGAATCATAAAACTATGTTTAAGAATAAACATTAATCAGATTATTTATTATTTCCTGGAACACAAGGAGCTATTCTGGTCCAGTTGGAAGGTCAGCAAAATGGAATTGCTTTGGTTTCAACCTTATACTCCCAAATGAAAGGAAGCCAGAAGGTTTAGAAGAAGCAGCTCTGGCTGAGACTACTACATCCAAAAAAGAAGAGAGCTCAAGCCTTGTGCTCCAGTCCAGATTGATATGGGCCTATTACAAAATGTCTTTCAATCACTTTCAGACAAAGTGTCCTTTCTTCTTTTGTTCTGTGCACTGTAATTTACAAAACAACTTTGTTTGAAGATCAATAATACACTAAATGAAAAAAAAGAAACAACAAACCAAACAAACCAAAACCAGACGGTTACAGTTATGTACATGTGTTCCATGTAAACCTATCTGTGAATAAAGCTGCCATTTTTGAATTCTCATTTCTCAGATTGCCCTGACTTTTACCAGTTTGAAAGGATGTTCTGAATATTCTCAGCAGCCAAAACATCATTATCCAGTAGTGTTTCTTGTTTATGGGCTGGTTTATTCTAATCTATTATGTCACTAAGGAACATATTTAGATAACAGAAACGGCAAAGGAGGTTGAGTTTTCAAGTATGGAAATACAAAGGAAGAGGAACAGTTGTAAGCAGACACTAGTGATTGGGACATGGAATGTGAGAACCATGAATGTAGGAA
>NW_006399870.1:172169-175672 GCF_000299155.1 Elephantulus edwardii
GGCTTTCTGGCCAATAGATTGGAAGAGGTCTGTATTTGTTCCCATTCCCAAAAAAAGATGATCTAACTTAATGCAGAAACTATAGAACAATAACATTAATATCACATGCAAGCAAAATACTACTGAAGGTCATTTCATAATAGCTAGAAAGAGACATAGATAGTGAACTTCCAGAAGCTCAAACAAGATTTAGAAGAGGCTGTGACATTAGGGATAAGTTTGTTAATGTCAGATGGATCTTGGCTGAAAGTAAGGAATACCAGAAGAATGTCTATTTGTGTTTTATTGACTATGCAAAGACATTTGTTTAGTATGGATAATGAAAGACAAATTGTGGATGACATTGAGAAGATTGGGAGTCCCAGAGCACTTTATTGTGCTTATGCAGAACCTGTACCTGGGCCAGGAAGCTGTTGTGTGAGCAAAGCAGTAGACCACTGTGTGTTTTAAAATTGACAAAGGAGTGTGTCAGGGTTGTATTCTCTCTCTGTACTTATTCAATCTGTATGCTTTGCAAATTATCCAAGAAACTGGACCCCTTTAAGAGGATTGTGGCATCAAGAATGGAAGAAGACTCATCAATAATCTGCATTGCTCAGATGACACAACCTTGCTAGCTGAAAGTGAGGATGGCTTGAAGCACTTGTTGCAGAAGGTCAAGGAATGCAGTCTTCGATATATTGCATCTCATGGTCAAGAAACCAAAGATTCTTACCAGTGGACTGATAAACAATATCATGATGAATGGAGAAGAGATTGAAACAGTCAACATCTTCATCTTCCTTGGAGCTACAATTAACAGCCTTGATACCAGCAGTCAGGAAATAAAGAGACACATTGTACCAGGAAAATTTGCAGTGAAGGACCTCTCCAAATTGTTGAAGAATAATGATGTCAATTTGAGGACTAAAGTGTGTCTGGGACAATGAATAAGGATGATAGAAGAAGAATTGATGCCTTTGAGCTGTGGTGTTGCAGAAGAGCACTAAACATCCTATGGACTGCCAAAAGAACAAATAAATATGTCTTGGAGAGTTTGCAACTGAAGTGTTCTTTGGAGGCAAGAGTGATGAGGCTTCGCTTCACATAATTTGGATAGGTTGCTAGAAAGTTTGTTAGAAATTCTTGGAAAAAGACATGATGCTGGGAAAGGTGGAGGGTCGGCGAAGGAAAGGAAGATCCTCAAACAGGTGGACTGATAAAGTGACAGTCACATTGGGCTTTTGTGTGTCGGAAAAAAGTGTAATAGAATGGGCGCAGGATAGAACAGGATTTAAACCTTTTGTTCCTAGGGTTGCTATGAGTCCTACTGAACTCAACAGAACCCAAGAACAATAGTTGGGGACCAATAGATGACATTTCATCCCTGTTAAATCAGAGGAATGTTAGTGTCATATCTATCTAACTTAAGGGAGAATAATGAGCAGTACCAGACCAAATTTGATTCCAGTGAAATAGAAATCCTCCAAACGTTATACAAAATCTGAAAATAGCCATCTCTTCCCTGGTGCTTTCTACTAACCTTCTGGAATCAAGAGGGTGTTCCAATGGACAAAACTCACAAATTATACTTACAGATTTTTCTTTAAAAATTGGGATAATTTCATAGCCCTCAAAAAAAAAAAATTCCTAGGCTTCATGACCTTAATTTGGTTAGTGTATTGACTAATCACTTTAAGATTCAGGCCAATCACAGGAAAGTCTCCAGCTCAGGAACAAAGAAAAATGTATGAAACCACAAGTTGTTTTGAGTTCACCCATGAGATCTCAATCAACCTGAACAAAAGTAACAAACCATGTCTGGTGAAAAATCAGGGTAAGGGGGTAACTTTTCACATTTTCCTAAAAAAATTTGTCTACTGATTTTTTTAAAGAACTAAACCGAAAAGTCACATTTGGGAAATTAATTTACCACAAACCTCTGTTATGATGACTAAGATTTGAAAGGAAAAACAAAATAAGAAAGGTTGATGAGGATGTGGAGAAATCAGGACCCTCGTACACTGCTGTGGGAATGGAAAATGGTTCTGCCTTTATGTAAAAGAATTTGACATTTCCTTAGACAATTAAACATAAAGGTATAGTAAGTCCAAAAATAATAATAAACACTTCAACTCATTGATATCAAGTCACAGTTGACCCTCCATAGGATTTACAAAATTTTCAAATTATATAGGAAGAGATTCTTTTTTAAAAAAATTAATTTTAATGAAAGTTTACAGAGACTTAGGGTTTCTAGTCATCCATTGTTGCACTTTTCTTTCTGCTCACCCCCTCTGCCAATTCGCTCATCTCTTTGAAAAGTGAAAGGAAAACTCTTTCATTGTTATTCAATCCCTCCCCCCCAAGTCCACTCCACTGTACAGCCTTCATTCTGGACTCTTGTCATGACAATAATAGTCAATCATATTTCCCTTTTAAACAGTTCTCTTACACACCTGTTTCAATGCAGTATACAACATTCCTCTCCTCTTTTTCTGCCTTCCCTCAACCCCAATGTCAGTTCTGTTATACAGCAGTGGCCCTGTGCAATATTTTTCCTATTATGACTGAAGTGTTTAACTCAGTATAATGTCTTCCAGGGTCATCCATTTGGCATAATAATTCATGAGTTCCTTGTTTTTCAAAGCTGTATAGTAATCCATTGTGTGAATATACCAGAGTCTCTCTATCCATTCATTCGTTGATGGGCACTTGGGTTGTTTCCAAGTCTTTGCTATTGCAAAAAAAGCCACAATAAACATGAGTGTGCATATGTCTGCTTGGGTAGCAGATGTGGTTTCTTTAGGGTACATTCCCAGTAGTGGAATTGCTGGGTCAAATGGTATCTCTATTTGCAACTTTTTGAGAAAGCATCATACCACCTTCCACAGTGGTTGCACCATTTTACACTCCCATCAATAGTGAATAAGGGTTCAAGTTTCTCTACAACTTCATCAGCAATTGATGATTGCTGTTCTGTTAAACTTTGCTATTCTGACTGGGGTGAGAGGATATCTCATAGTTGTTTTAATTTGCATCTCTCTTACAGCTAGGGCTTTTGAAAAATTCTTTATGTGTTTTTTTGCCATCTGAATGTCTTCTTTGGCAAAGTGTCTGTTCAAATCCTGTGTTCATTTTTCAATTGAATTATTTATCTTTATCTTGTTGTGGTGCTCAAGTATTTTATAAATTCTAGATATCAGTCCCTTGCCTGACATATCATTACCAAATATTTTTTCCCAATCTGTGGCTTCTTTTTTTATCCTGTTGGAGAAGCTTTTGGATGTGCACAGGGATTTGATTCTTAGAAGGCCTCATTGATCTATTTTAACCTCTCCTGGTTGTAGATTTTCCAGGATTCTTGGAAGACTATTTATGCCATGGATTAGGACTTCTAGAATTTTTCCAAGTTTTTCTTTAAAGAAGTTTATAGTCCTTGGTTTTAGTCGCAGGTCCATAATCCACTTTGAAGTGTGTGAATGTGTGTGTGTGTGTGTGTGTGTGTGTGTGTGTGTGTGTGT
>NW_006399870.1:175772-176986 GCF_000299155.1 Elephantulus edwardii
GTGTGAATCTTGCTTGAGTTTTCTGCAGATAGTTTTCCAATTTTACCCGCACCATTTGTTAAAAAGGCTGTCATTTCCCAACTTAACTGATTTCATCTCCTTGTCAAAAATCAGTTGACCATTGGTAGATGGGTTGATTTCTGGATTCTCAATTCTATTCCATTGATCTATGTGTCTACCACTATACCAGTACCACGCTGTCTTGACCACAACATCAGTGTAGTAGGATTTGAAATTAAGGAGTGAGATGCCTCCTACCTTATTTCTCTTTTTAAGGAATGCTTTGCTTATTTGGGGCCTCTTTCCATTCCAAACAAATTTGGAGATTGCCTTTTCCATCCCGTTAAAAAATGGAATTGGTATTTGTATTGGGATTGCACTGAAATGTAAGTGTAAATTGGCTTAGGTAGTATTGTTATTTTTTACAATATTTAGTGTTCCTATCCATAAGCAAGGAATATTCTTCGACCTCTCCAGGTCTATTTTTTTTCTTGTAATAATGATTTGTAATTTTCTCTGAATAAATCTTTGTACTTCTGGTTAGGTTTACTCCTAAGTATTTAATCTTGTGATTAGCTATTGTGAAGGGCATTGCTTTTCTTAGCTCCAGCTCTGTATTCTCTTTGTCACTGTAGAGAAATCCAATTGAATTTTGTCTGTTAATCTTGTATCCTGCCACTTTGCTGAATTGGTCAACTATATCCAATGGTTTTCTCACAGAGTCTTTAGGGTTTTCTAAGTATACTATCATATCATCTGCATAGAGAGATAATTTTACCTCCTCTTTGTCAATTTGGATACCTCTTATTTCCTTTTCTTTGCTAAGACTTCCTATGCAATATTGAATAGGGGAGGTGGTAGTGGGCTTCCTTGCCTAGATCCTGTTCTCAAGGGGAATACTTTTAACCAATTGAGAACAATGCTGGCTTTCGGGTTTGTGCATATACTTGTTGAAGAAATTCACCTCTAATACTATTTTGTTAAGTGTTTTAATCAGGAAAGGGTGTTGGATTTTGTCAAAGGCCTTTTCCGCATTAATTGATAGAATCATGTGGTTCTTGATCTTTGCTTTGTTAATGAGATTAATTACATTGATTGTTTTTCTTATGTTGAACCATCCTTGCATATCTGTTATGAATCCCACTTGGTCATGGTGAATTGTTTTTTTAAATTTCTTTATTTTTCATTTCAGTAAACGTCTACAGAGATTTTGG
>NW_006399870.1:181851-183245 GCF_000299155.1 Elephantulus edwardii
GAGGGAGGAAGTGCATACTGATACACGTGGGGAGGGCCTCAGGAGAACCTAAATAATGAAGGAGGAAGTCTGTTATTCCCTTTCTGGAATAGCTTCCCCACTCTTTGGAGATGCTCAGGATCTCCCTGTTGTTTGAGTTAGTAGGCCCTATGTACTCAGGCCAGAAACCAGTTTGATTCCCCTCGTAACTTAATCCTCAATGGTACATGAGTATTTTAGGGGAGGTTGATAAATCTTATAGATGTGACATATATGATTGTCTTCCTTCCTGAGGGCCTAAATGGGTGTGGGGTGTCTGGGTCACAAGCCTCGGCCTGGAACTGCCTCTGCTGTCCTTGCAGATCTCCCAGCAAAGTCCAAGTTTACAAAGATGACGTTTCCCCACAGACCTCTGGGTACTGTGGTCGGGACCTGCAGTTGTAGCAGACAGGAAGGCTGGGTCGCAAGCCCCAGCCTGGAACTGCCTCTGCTGTCCTTGCAGATCTCCCAGCAAAGTCCAAGTTTCAAATTTTTTTTAATGTATCATTGGATTCTATTGGCCAGTATTTTATTCAGGATTTTTGCATTTATGTTCATGAGTGAGAGATATTGGCCTATAGTTTTCTATTTTGGTAGTATCATTTCCTAGCTTTGGTATCAAGAATATGTTTGCTTCATAGAATGAGTCTGGGAGAATTCCATCTTTTCTATTTTCTTAAATAGTTTACATAGGATTGGTAACAGTTCTTCTCTGAATGTTTACTAAAATTCACTTGTAAAGCCATCTGGCCCAGGACATTTTTTGCCTGAAAGTTGTTTTATTATCCTTTCAATTTCTTCTTTTTTCTTTTTTTTTATCTTTGGTCTTCTTTATTCATTGTCTAACTTTCACATAAATACGAAGTATTTGAAAATAATCATTATTTGGCATTTTCTAACGGATTATTGGACCACATAAACTTGAGACTAGAAGGCAGCCCACAAATTAAATTGTATACGCTGTTACATGACATTTGTATGAGTTGAAAATTGATTTGACAAAATCTGACATCAAGCAACAATACAGAAGCATTTCAATTTCTTCATATTTTTGCTGTTGTTGTCAATCTATGCAATCAAGTTGGAATCAACACACAGCAGACCCTGCAGCAGGTATTCAGAGATAGTTAATTTTTTTTCTCTTTTTTTAAAATTTTATTGGGAAAAACATATTGGGGGTACAAACAGGTGAGGGTTGGGGGCAGAAGGGTGAGGATGGGCAGGGATGCAGTTGCAGAGCTGCAGAAATTGGTTGGTGGGGGGAGCAGGTGAAGGAAATGAAAGTGATCCAGTGGGGACCAGATGCTATAGGGGAGTGGTAAGCATTTTCCAATGGTATTTACACAACTGTCTTATTGATTTGGGAACTGAATGCA
>NW_006399870.1:183960-185452 GCF_000299155.1 Elephantulus edwardii
CCCCCCCCCATAAGTGGTCATACTATAATTTGAAGTAGGTGTTACTGCCCTCCTCCTTTATAAATGGCAAAGGGAACCTGAGAATTGTGAACAGGCTCCCCCCAGGTCTAAAAAGATTTTGGAAGAAGCATTCAACAGGTCAAAATACGTGGTGCATTTAGGATGTCGGTCCTCTTGGACATACTGCCACTGTTAAGTGTCATCAAGTAGACAACTCACAATGACTTTGAACAATCCATTGTATCAGTGATCATCTTCTCTGGCTGTCCAAGGAAACCCAAACCTGCAGGCAGCAGGGCGCACATCCCCCATGTGGGCGGCCTGCAGGCATGCACCATCTCCATCGTCTCATGCGTGCCTCATCTTGTGCAAGGGTGGCTGGCGGGCGTGCACCATCTTGTGGGTGGGTGACCTGCAGGCCCATGCCATCTCGCGTGTGTGGGTAGCCATAGGACACTCGCCATCAATTTCTTCTTTTGTATGAGTCTGTTGAGGGATTGAATTTCAGTTTGTGTCAGTTTAGATAGGTTGTTCATTTCTAAATATTTGTCCATTTCCTCTAGGTTTTCATATTTGTTTGAGCATAATTGTTCATAATATTCCATTGTTAGCCTTTATATTTTAGTTGGTTCTGTTGTGATGTTGCCCATCTCATCTCTTATTTGGATTATTTGTTTCTTTTGCTTCTTTTCCTTTGTTAATTTTGTTGATATCATTGACCTTTTCAAAGAAACTACTCTGTTTTGTTGATGGTTTCAATTGTTTTTTGGTTTTCTATTTCATTTATTTCTGCCCTAATTTTTATAATTTTAGATTTTTAGAGGGTTCTGGGGTTTCTTGCTGTTCTTTATCAATTTGTTAGAGATGTTGGGTTAGAGAGTCAATGGTCATTTTTCCTGCCTTTTGATATGTTTGCTTATTGCTATAAATTGACCTCTGATTACTGCTTTGACTATTTCCCAGAGGTTTTGGTAAGTGGTCCTTTCATTGTAATTTGTTTCAAGAAACCTTTTAATGTCATTTTTTAAAATTTCTTCTAGTGCCCACGCATATTCAAGGAAGGTGTCATCCAGCTTCCAAATGTATGGGGTTTTCTGCTTTATCCTCTTGTTATTAATATCTAATTTTGTAGCATTGTGGTCTGAGAAAATGCATTGTGTTATTTTGATTTTTTTTAATTTATTGATGCTTACCTTGTGACCTAAAATGTAATCTGTTCTGGAGAATATTCCATGTACATTGGAGAAGAAGGTAAACTGTGGGTTTTTTGGTGGTTTTTTTATTAAATTTTATTAATTTTAATGAACGTTTACAGAGATTTTGGGTTTCCATTCATTCATTGTTGCACTGTTTTCTCTACCCTCCCTCTTCCCCCTAGTTTGTTCCTCTTTCCCCCCCCTTGAAAGTCTGTTTTAATTGTCCCATTGCCACAATGCTTGTCAAAGCCAGTTCTGATTAATCTCCTTTGTCAGTGTGTCCTTTACCATTCCCT
>NW_006399870.1:185837-189893 GCF_000299155.1 Elephantulus edwardii
TATTGACTAGCACTTTGTCTATTATAGTATAAAGGTTAGGAATCACAAGATTAGAGACTCAACTATGTCATTTATTGTTAGAGACTCATAGCAACCCTATATACAAGAGCCGTAAACGCCATTATACCCTGTGCCAACCTCACCATCTCAGACACACTCATTCCCGCCACTCTACTCACAGAATCGATCCATCTCATTGAGGGTCTTCCTCTCCTGCACCGTCCCTCCACTCTCCCAAACATGATGTCCCTCTCCAACGACTAGTCCCTCCTTGCAACATGCCCAAAATATGTCAGGCAAAGCTTCAGAATCCTTGACTGCAGGCAACATTCTGGCTTTACCCTCTCCAGGACAAATCTGTTTGTTCTCCTGGCAGTCCATGTTATATTCAACACTATTCTCCAGCACCACAACTCAAAAGCATCAATTCTCTTTCTATCATCCCTATTCACTGTTAACTCTCCGATGCATAGCACTTAATTGCAAAGACTATAGCCTGGATCAGGCACACATTAGTCTCCAGCCTGATGTTGTGGCTCTTCAGTACTCTTGAGAGGTCCCTAACAGCTGACTTTCCCAATGAAATTCGTCTCTTGATTTCCTGGCCACTGTTACCAAAAGCATTGACTGTGTCACCAAGCAAACAAAACTATTAGCTATCTCAATCTCTTCACCGTCCATACTAATGCTGCTAATTGGCCCAGTGGTGAGAATTTTTGTTTTCTTGATAATGAGCTTCAATCCATATTGAAAACTGCAGTCCTTGACCTTTTGCAGCAAGTGCTTCAGGTCCTCCTCAGTTTCAGCAAGCAGGGTTGTGTCATCTGCATAACGCAGGTTATGGACGATTCTCCCAACAATCATGATGCCACATTCCTCTTCGTACAGCCCAGCGTCTCGGATGATCTGTTCTGCATACAGATTGAAAAGGTGTAGAGACAAAATACATCCCTGACGGACCCCTTTCTTGATTTTGAACCATCCAGTGTCTTCTTTCTCTGTTCTGATGACTTCCTCTTGGTCCAAGTATAGGTTTTGCATTAGCACAATCAAATGTTCTGGGATTCCCATTCTTCTCAGACTTAGCCATAGCTTGTTGTGATCCACACAGTCAAAAGCATAGTCAATGAAGCACAGATAGACATTCTTCTGGTAGTCTCTGCTTTCTGCCAAGATCCATAGTACATTAGCTATAATATCCCTAGTAACATGACCTCTTCTAAATCCAGACTGCACATCTGGCAGTTCTCCGTTGACATACTGTCCCAAACATTTTTGGATAATTTTCACCAGAATCTTGCTTGCATGTGATATCAATTATATTGTTCGATAATTTTCACACTCTGTTCGTTGACCTTTCTTTGGAATGGGAACAGATACCGATCTCTTCCAGTCAGTTGGCCAACTGGCTGTCCTCCAGATTTCCTGGCACAACTTAGTGAGCACATCCAGGGCAGAGTCTGTTTGTCGAAATAAATCAATTGGTCTGCCATCAACTCCTGTAGCCTTGTTCTCTGACAATTCCTTCAGAGCAACTTGAACTTTCATCACTATAGGCTCTTGCACATATGTTATTTCATGAAATTCCTCTGTGTCAGCCAATTCCTTCTGATACAGTGACTCTGTGTACTCCTTCCATCTTCTTTAAATACTTCCTGGATCATTCAGCATTCTATCCAATGTACCTTAAGTATTGCCACCCGTGGCTTGAATTTGTTTTTCAGCTCCTTCAGCTTAAGAAACGCTGAGTGAGTTCAGCCCTTTTGATTTTCTGACTTCAGCTCTCTGCACATTTCATTATAGTATCTTGTTTGTCATCCTGAGCTGCCTTTTGAAATTTCCTGTTCAGCTCTTTATTTTTAATGTGTGTGTGTGTGTGTGTGTGTGTGTGTGTGTGTGTGTGTGTGTGTACCGTCAAATCAGATCTGACTGGTACTGGAGGAGATTGCCCCTCCCTCTCCGGCAGATCATCTGGTGGATTCGAACCTTGTGCCTCTGGGATTGTAGTTGCAGCTCCTTGCCACTAGGCCACCAGAGCTCCCCTTCCTGTTCAGCTCTTTGATTTCTTGATTTCTTCCTTTAGCTTTGGCTTCTCGGTGCTCTAATGCAATATTCAGAGTCTCATCTCACATCCATCTTGGTCCTTTCTTCTTCTTCAGCCTTTGTGATGATCTTAGCATTCTTCATGGACGATTTTCTTGATATCTTCCCAGAGCTCATTTGATCTACACTCATTGGTGCTCAAGGCCTCAAACCTGTTCCTGAATTTTGAGTGGAATTTTATTTTATTTTATTATTATAGAAACAAAAATAGTTTGTTTTCCTTTTCCTTTACATGAAAAATGTTTTTCTGTTTTTATAATAAAACATTTCTATATATTCATTTTTATATTATGTTTAAATATATTAATGAGTTAAATACAATAAATTAAACTCACTGTGATTGGTCGTTTTAATGACAGTTATATTAAAGGAGCCATATGACATAGATTAAATTCATTATTCTGTCAATCTGTACATCTCAATTTATAATAGTCTCAGTCATCATAGTTTTCTGTAAGGTTTTTTCCCTTTTCTCAATAATCATAAACAAAAACATTTCTAAATGTAAAAAGGAAAAAACTTCTTAATCCAATGGCATTTAAAACCTTAACTGTTTCCAAGATAGTCTAATCTTATTTCTTTTCTATACACACTGTGAAGTTGGTATGTATAGCAACTTGCATAAAACATTCGGTAATATATATATATATATGAAAGGAAATGGAAATGATTTTCTCTTTTGGAATCATTTGTTCTTTGAAACATTCTTTAGGTTCATTTATGTTGACTTCAGTTAATAGGCCAAGCTATTTTTCTCTTAGGTTTCATTAAGCTTCCAAAATGAAGTTTGCATTTACATAAAAACATTCATAAATGCTTTTGTGTGTGTGTGTGTGTGTGTGTGTGTTACATGCCTTCAAGTCAAATATCACTTATAGCAATCCTATGTACAGTAGATCTGAACCTTATACATATGAACCATTTTCACATTCTCCAATATGGTCAAACCCACTGCTACAGTCACTGTCTCAATTTACATTGTTGAGATTCTTCCTCTTTATCTCTGACCCTCCACCTTTCTCAGCGTGATGCCCTTTTCCAAGAACTGGCCTCTCCTAAAACCATGCCAAAGTATGTGAGATGAAGTTTCATAATCTTTACCTTAAATCAAGAACCTGGTTGCACTTCTTCTGGGACATATGTTAGTTCTTTTGGCTGCCCATGGAATATTCAGTATTTATCTCCAATAATACAACCCAAAGACATCAATTATTTTATTTTTCAATCCTTATTCATTGTCCAACTTCCAGATGAATAGAAAGTAACGGAAACAGTATGGCTTAGATCAGGCACATCTTTGTCCTCAAACTTAGATTCTTCTCTCCAACATTTCAAAGGTATCCATAACAGTAGACTTTATCACTCATGATGTTGCCTATTAGTCTAATGATGAGATTCTGTTTGTTTGTTTTTTCAGTGTTGAGATGCAATCCATATAGAAGGCTGTAGTATTTGATCTTCTTCTTTAGTTTTCTTAGGTTTGTTTTACTTCATGTTTCTTCATTTTCTGCAAGCCACATCATGTAATTTGCATGATGCAGGTTGTTGAAGAGTCTACCTCTAATCCTACTGGCATGTTCTTCCTCATTTAACCCAATGTCTCTAATGGTTTGCCAAGCATAAAGATTGAATATCTAGAGATAAAGGGTATAAGCCAAATGGGCCATTCTGGAACAAGGATTTTATATATATATGTTTCCCATGAGTATAATTAAGTGCCCTGTGATTTCCATTCTTCCTAATGTTATCCATAATATAACATAATACACACAGTCAAAATTATTTTGCTTTACAACACAGTTAAACATCTTTCTGGTATTGCTTTGGAAAGCTTTCTTTTTTAATTGAGATCTTAATGAAAGTTCAAAAAGAACTTGGATTTTCATTCACTCATTGTTGCACATTTTCTTCCTGCCTCCTTCTCTCGGTTAGCTTTATTCTTTGGGAAAAAAA
>NW_006399870.1:190408-193581 GCF_000299155.1 Elephantulus edwardii
CTTTGCTATTGTGAACAAAGCAGTAATAAATATGGGTATGCTTATATCTGCTTGGGTTGCAACTCTGGTTTTTTTAGGGCATGTTCCCAGTAGTGGAATTGATGCATAAATGGTATTTCTATTTCCAATTTTTTTAGAAAGCTCCATACTATCTTCTTTAGTGGTTGCACCACTTTACACTCCCACTAACAGTGAGTGAAGGGTTCTAGTTTCTCCACAACCTTGCCAGCATTTGTTGTTTGCTGCTCTGTTGAATTTTGCTATTGTTATTGAGGTGAGATGATGTCTCATAGTTGTTTTGATTTGCATCTCTCTTAGAGCTAAGGATTTTGAACATTTCTTCGTGTGTTTGTTTGTCATCTGAATGTGTTCTTTGGTGAAGTTTCTGTTCATATCCTGTGCCCAATTTGCAATTGGATTGTTTACCTTTATCTCGTGGGCTCGAATATTTTATAAATTCTAGGTATAAGTCCCTTATCTGACATGTCATTACCAAATACTTTTTTCCCCCAGTCAGTGCCTTCCCTTTTTCCCCTGCTGGAGATGTTTTTGCATGTGCATAGGGATTTGATTCTTAGAAAGGCCCATTCTTCTAGTTTACCTTCTAAGTTGTAGGTTTTTCAGAATGCTTGAAAGACTGTCCATATTGTGGACTAGGACTTCTAGAGTTCTTCCAAGCTTTTCTCTGATTAAATTTATAGTCCTTGGTTTTAGTCCTAGGTCTTTGATCCACTTTGAGTTGGTTTTTGTGTTTGGTGTGAGGCATGAGTCTTGTATGAGTTTTCTGTGGATGGTTTTCCAATTTTGCCAACATCATTTGTTAGAAAGACTTTAATTTCCCCACTTAACTGATTTCATCTCCTTGTCAAAAATCAGTTGAACAAAGGTAGATGGGCTGATTTCTGGGTTCTCAATTCTATCCCATTGATCTATGTGTCTGTCATTGTACCAGTACCATCCTATCTTGACCACCACAGGAATGTAGAAAGATTTTAAATCAGGGAGTGAGATGCCTCCTTTTCCTCTCTTTAAGGAAAGTTTTGCTTATTTGGGGCCTCTTTCCGTTCCATATGAAATTGCAGATTGCCTCACTTTGCAAAGCTTTTGTAAATTGTACTATTATCCATTATTGCCATTTCAAAGTTTTCTTTTCTATGTAGATGAATTTGATTTTTGTCATGTTCATCATGCCACTCAGCTGAATTCTTCATTTGGTTCCACTATTTTTTTTATTTTTTCAATTGTGTCTTGGGATATTCTGTGTACAAGATTTTATTAACTACAAATAGGGGAAGTTTTACTTTTCCTTTGCCAACTTGTTGCTTTTCTTGTTATGTGCCATTAATTTATCTGCAACTCATAACCACCCTCTGAACAATAGCTCTGAAATCTGTCCTGTCCCGAGCCAGTCTCACTGTCTCTCATCCACCTGCCTTCATTACCCCAGTTACTGTGTCAATCTATCTCATCTTGCTCTCCTGTGCTTTCCTTTCACACTTCCAAGCATGTTATTCTCCAAGGAATGTTCCCCCCTGGGGACCATTCTGTCAGACAAAAGTTCAAAATACTTGACTCCAAGGAGCAATTTGGTTTCACATTTTCCAGGATAGACTTGTTTGTTCTTTTGAAGGTCCACGGTATGTTCAATACTCTTCTCCAACACCATAGCTCAAAGACAAAGATTCTTCTTTAGTCACTGTCTAGCTCTCAGATGTAAAGCAAGTCATTACAAAGACGATGTCCTTGATCAGGCACAACTTAATCTCCAAACTAGCATTATTTTCAGCACTCTGGAGAGGTCTCTAGCAGCAAATTTTCCTAATGCAATTCGTCTTTTGATTTCTTGAGTACTGGTGACAAGACTGTTAACTGTGAAACTGAGCAAGCTGAAATTGGTAAAAATCTCAATCTCTTCTCCATCTATCATGGTGTTGTCAATTGACGCAGTGGTGAAAATCTTTGTTTTCTTGATACTGAGTTTAAATCTATGTTGAAGACTATAGTCCTTGACCTTCTTCAGCAAATGCTTCAGGCCTTTAGTTTTAGCAAGTAGTGTTGGGTCATCTGCATAACATAGATTATTGATGTTGTTTTTGTTGTTGTTATGTGCCATCGAGTCGCTTGTGACTCATAGCGACCTTATGTATAACAGCCCTAAATTTTGCTCTGTCCTGTGCCAATCTCATTGTCTCCAACATACTCATCTCGATTACCCCAGTCACCGAATCAATCCATCTCCTAAAGGGCCCTTCCCTCCTGCGCCTGCCCTCCACCCTCCCAAGCATAATGAACTTCTCCAAGGACCAGTCCCTCCTTACAACATGACCAAAGTATGTCAGATGAAGCCTCAGAATCCTTGCCTCCAAGGAGCAGCCCAGTTTAACCTTCTCCAGGAAGAATCTGTTTGTTTTCTTAACAGTCCATGGTACGCTCAATACTCTTCTCCAACACCAAAGCTCAAAGGCATCAATTCTCCTTCTATCCTCCTTAGTCATAATCCAACTCTCTGACACATAACAAGTGATCACAAAGACCATGGCCTGTATCAGATGCACCTTAGTCTCCAGACGGACACCGTTGCTCTTCAGTACTTTAGAGAGGTGTCTAACAGCAGATTTTCCCATCGCAATACATCTTTTAATTTCCCGGCTGCTGGTGCCAAGACTGTTGATTGTGGAGCCAAGCCGATTGAAGATGTGAACAATCACAATCTCTTCACCATCCATCCTGATGCTGCCAATTGGTCCAGTGGTGAGAATTTTTGTCTTCTTGACATTGAACGTCAATCCATGTTGAAGGCTGCAGTCCTTGATTATTTATGAGTCTTCCTCCAATCCTGAAGCCACATTCCTCCTCATCAAGTCCAGCTTCTTGAATCATCTGTTCCACAATAGACTGAAAAGGTAATGAGAAAGGATGTATCCTTGATTCACTTCTGTAATGAGCCTTGAGCCTGATTAATCACATGTAGATATATTATAAAAAGCCAATTTTAATTTTGTTGTTGTTGTTATGTGCCACAGCCCTAAACTCTGCCCTGTCCTGTGCCCATCGTACTATCTCTGACACTCCCATCCTGATTATCCCAGTCACTGACTCAATCCACCTCATAGAGGGCCTTCCCCTCCTGTGCTGTCCCTCCACCCTCCCAAGCATGATGTCCTTCTCCAAGG
>NW_006399870.1:194976-195972 GCF_000299155.1 Elephantulus edwardii
AGACATTCAACTGGTATTCCCTGCTTTCAGCTAAGATCCATCTAACATCAGGTACAATATCCCTAGCACCATGTCTCCTTCTAAACCCAGCCTGGACTTCTGGTAGTTCTCTGTTGGTGTGCTGTTCCAGTCGTTTTTGGATAATCTTCAGTAAAATCTTGCTTGCATATGAAATCAGTGAGATTGTTCTCTAGTTTCCACATTATGTTGGGTCACCTTTCTTTGGGATAGGAAAAAATATAGATCTCTTCCAGTCAGTTGGCCAAGTGGTTGTTCTCCAGATTTCTTGGCACAAATTGGTGAGCACATCCAGGGCAGCATCTGTTAAAGGAAATATGTCAATTGGTATACCATCTATTCCTGGAGCCTTGTTTTTTGCTATTTCCTTCAAAGCAGCCTGAAATTCTTCTTTAATCACCATAGGCTCTTGCTCATATGTTGTTTCATGAAATTCTTCTGTGTCTGCCAATTCCTTTCGATACAGTGTCTCAGCATATTCTTTCTATCTTCTTTTAATACTTCCTGGATCATTTAACATTCTGCCAAAAGCATCCTTGATTATAGCAACTCGAGGTCAGAATTTGTTTTTCAGTTCCTTTGAGCTAAAAATAGGCTGAGCGAGTTCCGCCCTTTTGATTTTCTGACTCCAACTCCGTGCACATTTCATTGTAATATATTGCTTTGTCATACCGTGCTGCTTTTTGAAATCTTCTATTCAACTCTTGAGTATCTTGAATTCTTCCTTGTGCATTGGCTTCTCTGCACTCCAGTGCAATTTTTAGAGTCTCTTCTGACAACCATTTTGGTCTTTTCGTCCTCTTCTGTCTTTGCAATGACCATTTGCACTCTTCCTTGATTCATTAATTCATAGCATCAATTGAAATTTTTATACATTTCAATTCATAAATTCATAACAACATGTTGTTGTTCTTGTGTGTTGTCGAGTCTTTTGTGACTCATAGAGACCCTATGTACAACAGCTCTAAACCCTGCTCT
>NW_006399870.1:196237-206821 GCF_000299155.1 Elephantulus edwardii
ATGGTCCATTCAATACTCTTCTCCAGCACCACAGCTCAAAGGCGTCAATTCTCCTTCTATCCTCCCTAGTCATTGTCCAACTCTCTGATGAATAAAAAGTGATTGCAAAAACCATGGCCTGTATCAGGCACACCTTAGTCTCCATCGAGTCACCGTTGCTCATGAGTATTTTAGAGAGGTCCCTAACAGCAGACTTTCTCATCGCAATATGTTTTTTGATTTCCTGGCTACTGGTGCCAAGAGTGTTAACCTTTATTATTTAATGTTTAATATACTTAATTACTCTAAATGTTGCTTACCTGCAGGAATCTTCAGTGTCACTAAAGTTGCTTGAATTTGCATGAGTGTTCATTTGCTCTCTTTCACAAGGGATTACCTAGTTTCTTATGTAGTAGAAAGATATTTTTTGTGGAGTTTCTTTTATAGCCAACAGCACCAACAACTATTATCTCTTGTCATTAGAAGTTATTTATGATTTTCTAATATTTTCCTTACGGGAGCTCAGTGGCTTAGTGGCAAGAATCTGCACTAAAATCCCAGATGTGTGCAGTTCAAGTCCTCCCGATGCTCTGCTGGAGAAGGAGGGACAATCTCCTCCTGGACAAGTCACATCTGATTTGACAGTACACACACAAAAAGTAATAAAAAATAAATAATTTAAAAAATTATTTCCTTCCATGCTCAAGAGTGATGCCTTATAGTTTCCTGACAGAGAACTGAGTTTTAATCACCTGCACCAATGGGATTTGAAAGAGAAAAAAGAAGACAATAAACATCCCATCATGACGCATTCTAATTTACTTTTAAAATAGAATATTTTTTTGTCTTCATGCATGCTTTATACTTATTTCCACGTTGGACTCAACATAACTTAGAATAAAGGCCAAATATAACATATTAGTAAAATATAACAAGGAAGAGGGATGAAGTAGCTGAGTGGGTAGGACAATGGATTGCTAAAATTAAAGAAATAAAACCTAAATGAGATGAGGTAGAATGACAATAGAGTCTTTATAAATTTTATCATAGTTTTATAATAAAATTCACATTTCTTTATTAACCCTCTGGAATATATAGTATAAAAGAAGCAAATTAAGTAGATATTATGAGAAAGTAAGAAATCTTTGCTACTTTGTCATGTATTATTGAATCAGAATTGCCTCATAGCTGACCCTTGAGGGGATTTACAGAGCCAGTTAATTACATGAGAGGAGATTGCCCATTTTTCTCCCATAGAGCAGCTGGTGGATTCAAACTGCATGGCTTTGAGTTGGCAGTGCAACTACTTACCACTCACCACATAACTCCCTTCTTTACTATGAGTTGTGTTGTTATTGTTATGTGCTATTGACTCACCTTCAACTCAAAGCAACTTTATGTACAACAGCCCTAAACCCTGCTCTATTCTGTGCCAATCTTATTGTCTTTAACATACCTACCTCTATTACAGCAGGCATTGGATCAATCCATCTCATTAAGGATATTCCTCTTTTGCATTATCCCTCCATGCTTCCAAGCATGACGTCCCTCTCCAAGGACTGGTCCCTTCTTGCAACATGTCAAAAGTATGTCAGACAAAGCTTCAAAATCCTTGCCCCCAAGGAATAACCTGGTTTCACCCTCTCTAGGATGAAACTGTTTGTTCACCTAGCAGTCCATGGTATATTCAATAATATTCTCTAGTACCAAAGCTCAAAGGTATCAATTCTCCTTCTATCATTTCTAGTCATTGTCCATCTCTCTGATGTGTAGTAAGTGATTGCAAAGACCATGGCCAGGGTCAGGTGCACCTTAGTCTCCAGACTGACATTGTTGCTCTCCAGTACTTTAGAGAGGTCCCTGACAGCAGATTTTGCCAAAGCAATTCTATTGCCACATGAATGATAACATAGGTTTTCTATAATAAATACTTACATCGATCAATTTTTCCATTAAAAATAACATAGTAAAATAATTATTCCTTTTCTTGATAACATTTTATGAAAGATAAAATCTGTTTTGGTTACTACCACTGTGTAGTTGGTTTTGAGGTCAGGGAGTGCTATGCCTCCCATTTCAACTTTCCCAGAAAGTTTCTCAGAAGGATTTTGCTTATTTGAGATCTCTTGCCTCTCTAAATAAACTTGGCAATTTCCCTTTCGATCTCCTTGAAAATGAATTTGGTATCTCTATTGGGATTGCAATGAACATGTAGATAGCTTTTGTTAGGATTGTCATTTTTACAACATTGAGTCTTTCTATCCATATTTTCCCATTTCTTTAGGTCTTTTATTGTGTCTCAAAGCTATTTGAATGGCCAGCAGACACATGAAGAAATGCTCAAAATCATTGGCAATAAAAGAGATGCAAATCAAAATCACAATGAGATATCATCTCACTCCAGTAGCAGTGGCAAAGTTTAACAGAACAGCAAGTGGTAAATGTTGGAGAGGATGTGGCCAGATAGGAACTCTTATTCATTATTTGTAGGATTCTGCAACGGTAAAACCACTCTGGAAGGCAGTTTGGTGCTTCCTCAAGAAGCTGAACATAGAAATTCCATATGGCCCAGCTAAGCCACACTTGGAATATACCCTAAGAAAATGAGAACTGAGGCACAAATAGAGACGTGTACACCAATTTTTCATAGCAGCATTAGTAACCATCATAAGAACATGGAAACAGCCCAAATGTCAAACCATAATCGAACAGATTGAGAAATTATGGTACATTTACTCAATGGAATACTATGCATCACACAGGAGCAATAATTTTTTAAAATTACTACCTAACTTGAAAAGGACCGAAAAGTATTAAGCTGAGTGAACTAACTCAGTACTGTAAGGACAAATACTATATAAAACCATTACTGTAAAATGAGCATTAGGATCCATGGGGGGCTGGAGGGTGGAAGGAGAGAGGTGAGTACGGCCTGGTGTGTGGGATGATTAATCATAGGTCTCACAATTTGATTGCGGGGGGTTTAAAGAAAATGGTAAAGATCCTATGTGAAAAAGAATGTATTTAAACTTTGTAAATAAACACACACACACACACACACACACACACACACAAAGATAAGAACTGATATTAAACTGAAGTTGATTCTTTTAATATTTATCAAGGATTGATATAGGTTCATAGTCTTCAAAAAACCTAAGAATCAAAGAAGTATCTAGATTCCAAGATTAGGAAAAGATAATAACACTAGGAAAATCTTACTTTAAATATTAAGTCAATTGGAGTTTTGTGTTGATTGACATAAAATATTATTTTATTTAAAAGAAAAGTTTTGGAGATCTGATACTCTGAATTGTTGGGTTTCCTTGAATTTGATTTTTCTCTTTCCATTATTTCTTTCTTCTAGATACACATGAATACACTGACACTCAGAAAAAGCAAATACAATCTTTTAGCTTTTTGTGAAAGATTTAAAAAAAAATCAGGAATGTGTTACGGGACTAGTGGTATTTGAAAAGACTCCATACACATGAGTCAATCTGAGGGCTGACAATTTACACTCTGAATTACATATAATAATAAAACATAGGATAATATAAGAAGATTTTGTTTTCTTTTAAAACTTAGTAAATGTGAAAATTTATTCATAGTACATCTAATTACAATATGATTTGGATTCTGTAGGTACAAATTTATCTGCAGAAATAGAAACAAAATTCTTTGTCGAGCAAAGCTTAAGATTTTTTCATTTCTTCTCAAGGCCAAAACTTCTTTTGGAAAATATATCACTAAGGGCTGATTTTACATCTTTATTCCTGAGGCTATAGATCAACGGATTCAACATGGGGGTTACAAGATTATTCAGTATCTGAATTATAGCACCAAGCAAAGGACTGGGATCAGGCTGTAAATAGATGATGATGACTGGACCATAAGCACAAAGGATGGCAGTGATGTGGGCACTACAGGTAGATAATGCGCGTTGCCTGCCCTCTAATGAGCGAATTTTTGATACAGAAATTCCAATGCAAATGTAGGAGACAAAGATGAGGAAAAAGCAAATGAGAGACAAAAGACCAACATTGGTAAAACTTACTTTCTGGACTAGAGAAGTATCTTTACAAGCGAGTGGTAAGACCGCAGGGATGTCACAGAAGTAGTAGTCCACTTCATTAGAGTTGCAATAGGGTAACTGGAAAGTGAGGGAGGTTAGGATAGTGGCATGGATGCAGCCACCCATCCAGGTTCCTGTGGCCAAAATGGAGCAGACTTTGTGGTTCATGATGACCATGTATCTTAAAGGGTGACATATGGCCACATAGCGGTCATAGGCCATCACAGTGTAGAGGAAACACTCTGTGCACCCCAAGAAGTGGTAGAAGAACAGCTGAGATGCACAACCATGAAAAGATATCACTTGACTCTGTCCCGAAAGGTAGACTAGCATCTTGGGGACAGTGGTTGATGAGAAACCCAGGTCAAACATGGATAGATTTCCCAAGAAAAAATACATAGGAATGTGAAGTCTAGAGGAAGAGAAGATAGCTGTGAGGATGAGCACATTTCCCATGAGGGTACATAAATATAATGATGAGAATAGGAAGAAAAGAACTGTCTCTAGTCCTTTTGTGTCAGGGATACCCAGCAGAATGAACTCAGTCAATATGGAGTGATTTTTCATTTTCATGGATGAAGTCAACTTTTAGATATCTGTGAAAAAGAAGTTTGTGATTAAATTCAGTAAGTTCTTCCAATAATTTATATGGTGGCAAAAGCAACAAATAAAGAAGTGGAAAAGCACCAAATCACTTTGCTACTTTAATATCAGCCTGCTAGCCCAAAAGCCAAGCATCTATGCCCCTTCAAATCCACCAGTGGTTCTTTAGAAGAAAGATGAGCAATCTTCTCCTGTACAATTTAGTCTCAGGAAATGGATGTCAGGCATAAGCAATTGTCTGCTTAATGACAATGAGTTTGAGTTTTGATATAATATTTTTATAATTTAATATTTTTGATATACTATTTTTAAAAAACTTTATATACTAATTTGAATTAAAAAATGCTTCCAGATACATTTATCTTGATCTATTTTTCTCTCCTTAGTAGATTTCTCTATATAGTGTAGCTTTCAGTTAAAGATATTTCACATGAACATTTTTACCTTGAAGCTTTATTATTGTACATAAAAGTTGAAGAATATTCAGTCTGGACCTTTTATCTCTCATCCTTCATCTGCAGCACTGAGTTATATTATACCAAATGTCACTTTTAATTCTGAAGAGACTAAAATAATAAAGTAGGCTTTCATTCCAGTTTCTCATATTTATCTGATGCATTTTTTACAGTTAACTATTGGGAAGTCAATTATGCTGATATAAAGCTCTAAGTTGAAACTCGTTATCTTTAAGTCAGAACTAATTCATAGCTGACACTACATTGGGTTACAAAAATGTAAATTTCAGGGGAAGATATTGTCCATCTTTCTGCTTTGGCAACACTCTACTAACTGGAGAGGTGTGCGTTTTGGGTTAGCAGTGCAATTGTCACCACCACATATACAAAAGAGAAAACACTTTGTCCAACTCTCATACTCGAGAGAATCAATAATGAGGAAATAATCTAAAGAAAATTCTTAGATAACTTAATAATGAAGAAATTAGTTTAACAAGGTGTATATACCATGAGGAAATCACTAGGTCTATAAACTCTGTAATTACTCAAACAGATCTAAGTTAAGTAATATGATAATTTTATAATCCAGAAGATAAAGGGGAAAAGATAGTAGCTTTAACTTTATCAACAAAGTAAAATCTTTACAGATCAGTCACGTCTTGCTTTCTAAGATCTTTCCTGTAGTCATATATTTTATTCTCTTGTTACAGTTAGCAGAGTTTATGTGAAAACAAAAGTAAAAAGTCAAGGACAAAATTGAGCACTTACATGGATAACAAGGAGAATAGCTGCCCGGAATTAATAAAAGACATTTCTCTTTCCTTCCCCAGCAGAAGGAAAGGAGCCCACCCCACCCTCAATCTCCGTTAACCTGTTCTCCGCAGCTAGATAATCCAAATTCTTCTCCTTTTCAATCACTAAAATAAGTGAAACAAATCTAAATACGCTCCCCTACATGATTTCATTTCTAAGTTCTTTAACATCTCAGTCCCCAAGCATAGGGGATCTTAAATAAGTTTGGCCTTCCTTTGGGTATTATATTCTCAAGTCAGGGATTTATTTAGAAAAAGAGCAATTATCTAACTCCTTGGGATAATTTCACTTTAAAAATAAGCAAGAAAGTGACAATTAGAGAAAGAGAAGTGAACATAAAGAGAAAATTTAAAGTGGAGAGAACAAGATCAAAGATAGAATATTTTAAAAGATGTTTCTGATTTATTTTATCATATCAATAGAACAATATTTTCAAAAAATTATTTGGCACACATATAACACTTATTTTCGTGCTTTTTATGTTCATTGGTTTTCATGTGCATGTGTAAAAGAACCAAATATCTCACTTTCAGTTCACAGAAAAAGTATTTGTAAAGATAAAAAATAAAGAAAATATTTTAATCTTTACAAATAAAGCATTGCTGCAACATACCACTTAGAGTTGACTTACTGCAATAATAACTGAATTTTAAAAAAAAAGTCAATGAAAAAGTAGTCCCATGGAAAAGTGAAAAGTATAACAACAGCTCCAAGGACTACAGAAGCAAAAATTTATAAAGTAATCTTAGATTGCTGATGTCAGATGATTCAGCTTCAGCTGTCTTATGTTTCCACATGTCTTATATTAAGATTCAAACCAGATTTCCTTGACTGAGTCAAATGACTATCTTGTGGTCTGTTTACAGGGTACAACAGAATGCAGATAGGCTGTACATCAAGTGATAGAAGAAAAGATAATTTCCAGGATGCATGAGAAAGAAATAGACTGAGTGGTCAAATACAATTTTAAGGTGTCACTTGAAATATCTGTCTTATAGTTTTATATTACTTAGTATCCGTTACAACTTCCAAGTTAAATATCTTGTACTCAATATCATTGTTTTGTACCATTCGGGGGAACCTACTCATAGCGCTGGATTTTCAGAGACTGTAGATAATATGAGAGATTGCCCATCTTTCTCCTGCTAATCAGCAATAGATTCTAACTGCATGTGTTCAAGTTGACAACATAGCCCTTTACCACTAGGCTATCAGAGATCCCATGAATATTCAATGTTGGTGATGTTATGTGCCCTTGAGTCAACTGCAACACATAGCAACCGTAGGAACAAGAACTCTGAACCCTGCTCTATCCTGAGCCAGTCTCACTATCTCCGACACACTCATCCTCATTACCCCAGTTAGTGTGTCAATCCATCTCATCTAGGGTCTTTCTCTCCTGTGCTTTACCTGCACTCTTCTGAGCATGATGTCCTTCTCCAAGGACAGGCCCCTCCTGGCCTTGTGCAATAGGTCTCCTGATTTCCTGACTGCTGGTACCAAGGGTGTTATTTGTGGATCTCAGCAAGATGAAATTGTTGGCAGTTTTAATCTTTTCTCTGTCTATCATGATGTTCTTTATAGTTCCATTGGTAAGAATTTTTGTTTTCTTGACATTCATATGCAATCTATAATGAAGGCTGTATTTAAGATTCTGCAGCAAGTGCTTCAAGCCCTCCTCATTTTCATCAAGCAAGGTTGTGTCATATGCATAACATGTGCAGATTATTGATGAATCTTCCTTCAAACTTGATGCCATATTATTCTTCATAGAGTCAAAGCTTCTAGAATAATTTGTTCAGCATACAGATGTAATAGGCATGGAGAAAGAATACAACTTTGATGCACTCCTTTCTTAACTTTAAACCATGTAGTTTTCCCTTGCTCTTTTCACGCAACACCCTCTTGGTCCAGGCATAGGTATTCCATGAGCATAAATAAACATTCTGGGATTCCAGTTCTTCTCAATATTAGCCATAACTTGTCATGATCTACACAGTCAAATGTCTTTACTTAGTAAAGTATAAATATACATTCTTCTGATTTTCTTTACTTTCAACCATGACCCATCTGACATGAGTAATGATATCTCTGATGTCAAGGTCTCTTCTAAATCCTACTTGAGCTTCTGGCAGTTTCCTATCTATGTACTGTTCTAGCCATTTTAGAATGACCTTCAGCAGTATTTTGCTTGCATGTTATATTAATGATATTTTTCTATGATTTCCATATTCTATTGGATCACTTTTCTTGGGAATGGGAACAAATACAGATTTCTTCCAAATCAATCAGCCAGACAACTATCCACTAAATTTCCTGGTGAGTACATCCAGGGCTGCAAGATTGTCTACTCACTTCTTAAATAGCAAACCTCTGAAAATAGTAGAGTAGTAGAGGAAAAATGATAGTTATAGTATTAGAGGCATTGGAAGTTGGAAGTTAATAAAGATGTGGAAAAATACCATCAAATATCCTTTAATAATTGGAACATGGAATGGACAAAGCATGAATATTAGAAATCTAGAGGTTGTGGTAAATGAAATGGAACTTATAAACATCAATATTCTAGGCATTAGTGAGATGAGACAGATTAGCTTTTGCTTCTTTCAATCAGATAATCACATGGTATATTATGCTGGGAATGAAAAATGGAAGAAGACTAGTGTTGCATTCATAGTTAAAAAGAGAATTCAAGTTCTATCCTGAAATACAGTGTTGTAAGAACATGGATATATGCATATAAAGATGCCTTATTAGTGTGAATATTTTTCAAATACAAGCTCCTATAGGTAAAGACAAAGATGAGGAAATATAAAATTTTTACCAAAACTTGCAGTCTGAAATTGAACATGTATGCAATAAAGATGTTTGATGAAAACTGATAAATGGAATTCAAAAAGTTTAGCAACAATAAAGAAGGAACGGTAATCAGAAAGCATGTACTTGATTATAGAAATGAGGCTGGAAATAGAATAACCGACTTCTGTATATTCATTGTTGTGCTTGTTTTTTAAGTGCTGTCAAGCCATAGACAACTCATAGCAACCCTATGAATGAAAGACCTGAACACTTGTATAACTTTTATCCTTTCTCCTGATACTCTATGGCACTTAACAACAATAACATCAACATAGAGAGAAATCAGCTTGGCCCAATGGACAGGAAGCGATGCTACCAAGCCAAAGGTGGGTGACTTTTAATCCGCGGCCAGTCTCATTGTTTTTGTTCAGACATTCCTCTAGGTCGTATAGACCAGGTGTACAAGTTGCCGTACAGTGGTAACTTGTGGTTGCTGTGAGGCTGAACACTGTGACACTGATGTGTCCGATACATTAATGGTTGGTTACCCAATGCAGACAGAATGGGGTGGAGCTCCCCTATTAAAACAAGCTTGTAAGCAGGAGTGGCATCCACTTCCATAATAGCTTGTTTCTGGAAACCCTGTGAAACTGGAGAAAGGATGAAAGACACACAAGCGTTGAGGACTCTCCTTCATAGGGTTGCTATGAGTGGCCTATGACTTGATGGCACTTAACAACAACAACAACAACCAGGTTCATAAGGTTCCCAGAGGCAAGGTATTTCGGAAATGGATGTCAAGCCTGCTTCCAGGCTTGTTTTAATTGAGGAGCTCCACCAAACACTGTTCACCATGGGTCACCATTATTGCATTTGACACATCAGTGTCACAGTGTTCATCTTCACAGCAACCACGAGTTACCTCTGTACAGCAAGTGGACAGACGAGGGCTATACAACCTAGAAGAATGTTTTATTCATCACAAATACCTTTTTTTAAAAAAACACAAATGGGCCTTACTTGATGGACTGCATATGAATCAGATTTAAGAAGCTAAATATCAGCAGTGAAAACAAGATCATGGGCAAACTGTGGGACAGACTCATGTGCAAGCACAACTTGTGGCTGAAGAAAATGAAACAAGTCCACAAGAACCAAAATATAGTTTCTGAGTCTTCCATCTGAATTTCAAAATTATCTTAAGAATGTATTTGAAGCATTGAACACCACTGATCAAAGACCAGAGGAGTTGTGAAATGGCATCAAGGATATCATCCATGAAAAGAGCAAAAGATCATTAGAAAAAAAGAGGAAGAGTATGTATGGTTGTTTTAAACAGACAAATAAGAAGGCATAGTGAATACATCAGATTTAAGAACAGCCATTAAGACCTTTAGGAACGAGTGGATGTTACAGTTATGTGGGAAAGGTGGGGAAAAAGGACAGAACAGGAAAGGTTTTATATCTGCTGTTAAGATAGAAGAGAATAGCCTAATATGCCTTTTATTCCTAGGGCCTTAGTTGGTGGTAAGTGCAGTCATGGATGATCATAAATTTATTGAAATATATGACACTACATTCATGCGTCTCACATTCCACATTCCAATCACTAGAGTCTCCTTACAGCTGTTCCTCCTTCTCTGTGTTTCCATTTCTAAGATCTTAGTTTTAATTGCCATGTCTGCTAGTCCAAGTGACAGTCTAAGTGTGCTCTATTGTACATAGGGTTTTCGAAGGCCTGTCATTTCAGAAGTGGATGGCCAATCCTTCCCCCTAGTCTGTCTCAATCTTTAAATACATGTAATAGTATCTGACAGACATGCATTCTATAGAAAAGTTGTTGTTGTTGTTGTTGTTGTT
>NW_006399870.1:211226-212429 GCF_000299155.1 Elephantulus edwardii
AACAACAACAACAACAACAACAAATGACCTTAAAAGCCATACTGAACATATATTTGAGTATAAATATCCTGGAAGACGTTCTAAAACTCTCTAAGGGGTTTAGTTGAGCTATTAAAATGAAAATTTTAACAATGAGGAAATAAGAACAGAGGCTAAGAAAGAACTTAGTAAACTTTTTTAACCAAAACTAAAAAGAGATCTTTTGGAAACATAAGAAAAATAGAATTTTCTTGTCAGAATATTCCTAGATTTCATGAGAAGGGTAATAATTTATGTTTCATAAGCTTAAGAAGGAAGGTAAATATTACGTTTTTTATTTTATTCTTGTGTGTGTGTGTACCATCAAATTGGATCTGACTGGTACAGGAGGAGACTGTTCCCTCCTTTTCCAGCAGAGCATCTGGTGGATTTGAACTGTGTGCCTCTGGAATTGCAGTGCAGCTTCTTGCCACTAGGCCACCAAAGCTCCCTGGTAAATATTGATTTATCAACAAATTCTTAAAGATTGTACTTTAAGTTCTTAATTGCCTGGCCCCACCAAAAGGTTGGAAAGAGGTTTTTCTCAGTATGCTCAGATGACCATAAAGTTTTGTAAATTTGCAAAGCCAAGATATTTTCTTCTTCTCTCCTTCTCTTTCTTCTTCTCATGTTTTCACAGTCTCAAAATTAAACAATCTCTATGATCAACAAAACATGAATTCATCATTGAGTTATAGAGGAGGGATTCAGGTTTTCCTCTTCTTATTTAAGAAAATCACGTGAGAGTAAATGCTAAAATAACAAATAGTAAAGGATCTTTTGGTCAATGATTATTATCTTTCTAATAACTGAGTTTCTTTATTTTTATAGTTATAGTCTAGTTATACCATTATAACTACACTTTGAATTTTGATTTAGAAAAAAGTCATAGATTTGGTGTATATTTAATGAAAAAAGTACACATAAGATTTATAATATCATCATCTTTTGAATTTTATATGTAGTTTCTGGATGGCTCAGAATAGTAAGTACTTTAATTCTAGTTGAAAGACTACAGGGAGCTCTGGTAGCCTAGTGGCAAGAAGCTGTGCTCCAATCCGAAAGACTGTGTCATTTGAACCCACCAGATGTTTCACTGGAGAAGGAGGGACAATCTCCTCCTGTGCCTGTCAGATCTGACTGCAAGGAGAGGAGAGGAGAGGAGAGGAGAGGAGAGGAGAGGAG
>NW_006399870.1:213584-237685 GCF_000299155.1 Elephantulus edwardii
TTTTTTTTACCACAATTCAGTTTTTGGTTTTAGCTTGTTTTGAACCAGAGTCAGTGCCTTAAAGAATGTTACATACATTAGCTACCCATCTACTGTAACAAAGTTGATTCTAACTGATAGTAACCCTAAAGAACAGAGTATAACCTGGGCCATAGAATTTCTCAATTTGTAAATACTTACAAAAACAGATTGCTTTATCTTTCTTTCAAGGAGTGGTTGGTAGGTTCAAATCATTGACATTTGGTTACTGGACAAATACCTAAATCAAAGCTCCATATAAAAATAACAAATATGGCATATTTTACTTGATAGCACCTAGCAATAACAACTATGTTACAGGGTTTTGTAAGAAGTGGGAACACAAAAATATTTAAAATGGCACTGATTACTGTGGTGATATGTATAGACATAATTCCTTTCTCATAATGATTGTACTGTTTTATTCTTTTGTATTACTATACCACATTTATAATTTTTTTTATAAAAAAGATGATATTGTTGTTGTTATGTGATGTTGAATCACTTGAGACTCATAGCAACCCTATGTACAACAGCACTGAAATCTGTTCTATCCTGTGCCAAATTTACTGTCTCTGACACACTTACCCTAATTATTCCCATCACTGAATCAATCCATTTCATCGATGGTCTCCCTTTCCTTCTCCCTTCCAAGCATGATATCCCTCTCCAAGGACCAGTCCCTCCTTGCAACATGCCAAAAATATGTCAGACAAAGCCTCAGAATCTTTGCTTTCAAGGAGCAGCCTGGTCTCACCCTCACTAGGACAAATCTGTTTGTTCTCTTGGCAGTCTATGGTATATTCAATACTCTTCTCCAGCACTGTAGCTGAAAGGCATCAATTCTTTATCATCCCTAGTCATTGTCTAGCTCTCTGATGCATAGCAAGCAATTTCAAAGACTATGGTCTGGATCTGCTGATAGGGACCTCTCCAAAGTACTGAAGAGCAATAGTGTCTCTCTGGAGACTAAGGTACATCTGATAGAGGCCATGGTCTTTGCTATCACTGTTTATGCATCAGAGAGTTGGACAATGACTAAGGAGGATAGAAGGAGAATTGATGCCTTTGAGCTGTGGTGCTGGAGAAGAGTATTGAGGGTAGGATGCACTGCTAGGAAAACAAACAGATTTATCTTGGAAAAAGGGTCAAACGGGGCAACTTCTTGGAAGCAAGGATTCTGAGGCTCCATCTAACACACTTTGGACATGTTGTAAGGAGGGACCGGTCCTTAGAGAGGGACATCATGCTTGGTAGGGTGGAGGGACAGCGCAGGAGGGGAAGGCCCTCTATGAGGTGGATTGACTCAGTGACTAGGGTAATCGGGATGTGTGTATCGGAGATGGTGCGATTGGCACAAGACAGAGCAGAATTTAGGGCTGTTGTACATAGGGTCTTTATGAGTCACAAGTGACTCGACAGCACATAATAACAAGAATAACATGGTCTGGATCAGGTGCACCTTAGTCTCCAGACTGATGTCATTACTCTTCAGTATTCTAGACAGATCACTGACAGTCGACTTTCCAAATTCAATTTGTCTCTCAATTTCCTAGCTGCTAATACAAAGAGTGTTGATTGTGAACTCAAGCAAAATGAAGCTGTTAACAATTTCAATCTCTTCACCATCTATCATAATGCTGCCAAATGGTCCAGTGGTGAGAATCTTTGTTTTCTTGGTGTTGAGCTTTAATCCATATTGAAGGCTGCAGTCCTTGATCTTCTGCAGCAAATGCTTCAGGTCCTCCTCAGTTTCAGCAAGCAGGGTTGTGTCAGCTGTATAACGTAGATTGTTGATGAATCTTCCTCCAATCCTGATGACACATTCCTCTTAATACAGTCCAGCTTTCCAGAGTATCTGTTCTGCATATAGATTGAAAAGTATGGAGACAGAACACATTCCTGGACTACTCCCTTTCTGATTTTGAACCATGCAGTGTGTCCTTTCTGTGTTCTGATAACTGCCTCCTAGTATAAGATAGGTTTCACAAATAAGTGCTCATTTAAAAAATTGTTATGGTAAAATATATAAAGTATGTTTTTTAAGTTTATAATTAAGCTGGATTAATTGCATTCACCATGTGTGCAACTTTCACTGTTATCTACTTCTGGAAGGTTTTTTTATCTTTCAAAACAGAAACTCCAATAAATACACTATAAAAATTATTTTATACTGGTTTATTTACAAAGTTCATATCATTTTTTTTCACACTGGATCTTTCCCATTTTCTTCCCCCATATTCATCAAATTGTAAAACCTTATGATTAGTGTCTCAGGGAAGCTGAATATAAAATTTAATATTTTAATAGTAGACCAAATGATATATCAGGATATGAGGGGGGCTAAATACAAGCTGAAGGTCACCTTGTGGCACTAAAGCATTCCCTAAGGGTCAACATTGTTCTCAGTTTGTGTTAACTGAATTCCTGGCTCCTGAGATAAGCATAAGAGGAACTTGGCCTTATCTGCAAAAGACATCCCCAGGATCCCTTGTTTTTGTTTTGTATCTCCATATGATTTTACTTCGTTTACCTTCCCTATGATTCTCAATAAATACTCAGAGAAGCATAGCTTGGGGGCTCTAGTGGAGAACTGCTAGCTCCCTGTTTTTCACGCTCTCTGATCTATATCATTCCTGGTAGACTGTCTCATTATTAATAATTATAAAAATACTCTCCTCTTGGTCTGCAACAAGTGTCCTTCCCAACCCACTGGCCATTATCAGCCCTCTACTCACCCTCCACCCCCGCCCTTGGATCCTCATTTTCATTCTACAATAACAGTCTTATACAGTATTTGTTCTTATGGGAATGACTTACTTCACTTAGCATAATGCTCACCAGTCTTTCCCAAGTGAGGCAGTGATTTACAAAATCATTGCTCCTGCATGCTGTGTAGTACTCCATTGTGTGAATGTACCATAATTTTTCAATTCATTCAGTTGTGGTTGGACATGTGGACTGTTTCCATGTTCTTGCGATGGTGAATAACACTGCTATAAACAATGGTGTACAAGTGTCCATTTATACCTCAGTTGCCATTCTCTTGGGGTATATTCCAAATAATGGAATAGCTGGTCAGATGAAATTTTTATGTTCAGCTCTTTGAGGAAGTTCCATACTGCCTTCCACAGTGGTTGTACCATTTTAAATTCATACAGTTTTGACTGGAAGCAAAACTCCATCACATTTATGTTGCTATTATAACACCTTAATGAGCTGTGATAGCATAGTCTGTACTGTGTTGTGCTATTAATAAAATAATTGTGTATCTCTGGCACTTTGAATCTACCATCAACTTCAAGGAAGAAAGATTATCAGTGCTCCTTTATAAATATTTACAGCTCTAGAAACCCAAAGGAGGGTTACTATGACTTGAGATTGACTTGATGGCAGTGAGTTGTTTTGGGGTTTTGGGGTAATAATTTACTATGTGATGGCAAGTATTATAAACTATGTTATTGTTGTTGTTGATTGCTATCGAGTCAAGCACGACTCATAGTGACCTATGAACAAAATTCTGAAGTCTTTCTATAACTATCATCCTTTATCAAAGTTCATAGAGTTTCCAGAGGCATGTTGTTTAGGAAACAGATGCCACTCCTGCTTCCAATAAACCATGTTAGATATTAGAAATTTTAGTGACCTGATTTGTTGAGGGATGGGATGGACCAAAAAAATTATTTCTTCAAATCCACCAACATCTTTTTTTCTTAGGGGTTCTAATTAGGTGAAGGGGGACAACACATGATACATCTCCTTGTGTAAATATTCACAGCTTTGGAAACCTGATAGAGGGTCACCATGAGTAGATATTAACTCCATGACAGTGATTTTGGTTTTTATTACTATGTTAGATGTACAACCAAAACTGCTTCTTTTTATTTTTAAAGTGATCATTTGTCCCACATATTCTCTAAGATTTTACAGGAGTAATTGAAGCATACGTAAATATGCACATATGAATATTCTTTATCAAATCTATATGTAATTTTCAGTGTAGTTGCATTCATCCTCTCACATCTGTTCAGTTTGCATGTCTGTTTATCCATCTCTTCATAGGTTACTATTGAGGATATTAAGGGTATCATCCAGGGAGAGTGCAAACGGTTATTACAAAGACAGAGGAGGAAGAAAAGAAAAAAATGGATGTCAGAAGAAACTTTGAATATTGCACTGGAGCACAGAGAAGCCAAAGCAGAAGGAAGAATTCAAGATACTAAAGAGGTGAAAAGAAGATTTCAAAAGGCAGTGCAGGATGACAAAGTAAAATATTACAATGAAATGTGCAAGGAACTGGAGTCAGAAAATCGAAAGGGCCAAATTGCTCAGCATTTCTTAAGCTCAAGGAACGAAGAACAAATTCAAACCTTGAGTTGCTATAATCAAGGATGCTTTAGGCAGAATATTAAATGATCCAGGAAGTATTAAAAGAAGATGGAAAGAATATACTGAGTCACTGTATCAAAAGGAAGTGGCAGACACAGACGAATTTAATGAAATGAGCAAGAGTCTATGGTGATGAGGAAGAAGTTCAAGCTGCTTTAAAGGAAATAGCAAAAAATAAGGCCGTGGGAATAGATGGTATACCAATTGACATATTTCAGCTAACAGATGCTGCCCTGGACATGCTCACCAGGTTGTGCCAAGAATTCTGGAGAACAACCACTTGGCCAACTAACTGGAAGAGATCTATATTTGTTCCCATCCCAAAAAGGGTGACCCCAAAGAGTGTGGGAACTATAGAACAATATAATTGATTTCACAAGCAAGCAAGATTCTACTGAAAATTGTCCTAAAAAACCTGGAACAGCACATCAGCAGAAAACTGCCAGAAATCCAAGCTGGGTTTAGAAGGGGCCGTGGTACTAGGGATATTGTAGATAATGTTAGATGAATCTTGGCTGAACGCAGGGAATACCAGAAGAATGTCTATCTATGTTTCATTGATTATCCAAAGGCATTTGACCGTGTGGATCATAACAAACTATGGCTGATTCTGAGGAGAATGGGAATCCCAGAACACTTGATCGTGCTAATGTGAAACCTATACTTGGACCGAGAGGTAGTCGTTAGATCAGAGCAAGGAAATACTGCATGGTTCAAAACTGGGAAAGCTGTATGCCAGGAATGTGTCCTATCTCCATACCTTTCTAATCTGTATGCTGAACAGATTATCCAGGAGGCTGGGCTCTATGAGGAGGAATGTGGTGTCAGATCTATCAATAATCTGTGTTATGTAGATAACAGAACCCTGTTTGCTGAAACTGAGGAGGACCTGAAGCACTTGCTTCAAAGGGTCAAGGACTGTAGCCTTCAATATGGATTGAGGCTCAATGTCAAGAAGACAAAGATACTCACTACTGGGCTAATTGGCAGCATCAGCATGAACAGTGAAGAGATTGAGATTGTTCACAGCTTTAGTTTGCTTGGCTCCACAGTCAACACTCTTGGCACCAGCATCCAGGAAATTAAAAGACGTATTGCAATGGGAAAGTCTGCTGTTAGGGACCTCTCCAAAGTACTGAAGAACAATGGTGTCTCTATGGAGACTAAGGGGTGTCTGATACAGGCCATGATCTTTGCAATCACTTGTTATGCATCAGAAATTTGGACAATGACTAGGAAATATGGAAGGAGAATTAATGACTTTGAGCTGTGGTGCTGGAGAAGAGTATTGAGGGTACCATGAACTGCTAAGAAAACAAACAGATTCATCCTGGAGAGGGTTAAAGCAGGCGGCTCCTTGGAGGCAAGGATTCAGAAGCTTTGTCTGACATACTTTGGTCATGTAGTAAGGAGGGACTGGTCCTTGGAGAAGGACATCACGATGCTTGGGAGGGTAGAGGGACAGTGCAGGAGAGGAAGACTATGAGGTGAATTGATTCAGTGACTAGGGTAATCGGGAAGGGTGTATTCGAAACAGTGTGATTGGCACAGGACAGAGCAGAGTTTAGGGCTGTTTTACATAGGGTCACTATGAGTTGCAAGTGACTCACTGCACATAACAACAAGAACATTGAAGAGTTGTGCATATATCTTTATGTACTGCCTTAAACTCTATGATTCTTCCAGTACTTTCCTTTGCTTTGATAATTTTATATGTTGTCTTATCTTCCATTCAAATAAATATATGACTACATTAGTTTCAAAGATCTCTTGTGGCCTATGGTCAAGAAGCTGCACTGTAATCCTGAAAGAACTTTTAATCCACCCACCCGCTCTGTAGGAGAAAGAAAGGTTATCACCTCCCGTGCAATTAACTACCTCTGAAAACTTGCTGGAGGGACAACTATGGCCCAGTTCTGATTCTTTTGTACACAACAACAACCATAACTACACTAGTTTCAGCTAGGATCCATCTGACATCAACAATGGTAACCCTGGTGCTACAGCCTCTTCTTGAATTTCTGACAGTTTCTTGTAAATGTGCTGTTTAAGCCATTATTTTAACAATCTTCAACAATATTTTGCTTGTCTGTACTATTGATGATATTGTGCAATAATTTCCACATTCTTTTTGATCAACTTTCTTCCTAATGAGAGCAAAGATGGCCTCTTCCAGTCAATCAACCAGGCAGCTCTCCTCCAAATTTGCTGACACATACTGGTGATCACATCCAGGATTATCTCTGATATTTGAAAGGTGTCAATTTGCATTCTTACTGATTCCTGAAGCCTTAATTTTTGCCAGTGCCTTCAATGTACCTTCTTCTTTTGTTACTGTTGGCTCTTGTTCATATGGTACTTCCTGAAATTTTTCAGTTTTAACTTATTCTTTTTAAGGCAGTGACTGTTTATTCCTTCCACCTTCTCTTTTTGAAAAAAAAAATTCATCCAAACTTTTATTTAGCAACAGTTACCTGGTGCATATACAAATGTAATATTCACTACACACAGCATTTTAATGTTCATAGAAATGTAAAATTCATTACATTTTATTCTTATGTGGTATCTGTTCACTGAATGGATTTTACTCCTTTTTAATTTTATACCAGTTTATTTAGAAAGTTTGTGCACACTGGGTTGTTTTATTTTGGGGGCTGGGGTTCTTGGTGTGTTGTTCCCCCCAGCTTTGTTGTGTACTATCATGTCCAATTGGCACAGGAAGAGATTGACCCTCATTCTCCAGTAGAGCTTCTGGTGGATGTTAATTGCCTGTCTCTGGGATTGCATTGTAGTTTCTTGCAACTAGGCCACCAGAGCTCCCTTTGTATACATTATTTTTCACACCAGATCTTTCCTGTTTCCTTCACCACCATTTCCTTCACCATCAAATTGTACAGCCCTATGAATAACTCCTCCTCCCACCCAGCCTTACCCCTGTGCTGTCACCACCCCCCTTGAATATTCATACTCATTCTACAATAATGGTCTTGTACAGTATTTGTCCTTAAGGGACTTAGTTAGTTCACTTAGCATAATGCTATCCAGTCCTTCTCTAGTTAGGTTGATTTACAAAATAATTGTTCCTGTGTGCTGTGCAGTATCCCATCGTGTGAATGTATCACAATTTCTAAATCCGTTCAGTTGTGGTTGGACATCTGGGGTGCTACCAAGTTCTTGAGTTGATGAATAACGCTGCTATGAATATTGGTGTACAAGTCTCTGATGTGCTTCAGTTCTCATACTCTCATCCTGGCCATACGAAATGTCTATGTTCATCTTTTTGAGGAAGGGTCAGACTACTTTACAGAGCATTGTACAATATTTTGGAGATGAAAAGGTGAGAAAAAAATGGGATCACTTTCATTGTTGAAAGGGTCATTTCTAGATCCATCAGAAATACAATATTGTGAGTGATAGGATTATATCCATATGTATGCAAGGAAGATTTCTTAATATCATTTCTATTCACATTTATGTGCCAACATCTAGAGCCAAAGAGAAGGAAATAGAAGATTTCTACCAACTTTTGCAGTCAGAAGTTGATTGAACATGTAACCAAAGTGCATTAATACTAATGGGTGTGGCTGGAATGCAAAAGTTGGGAACCAGGAAGAAAGATCAGTAATTGGAAAATATGTACTTGGTGACAGAAATGAGTCTGGGGATAGAAGGGTATAATTATGTACAATAAATGAAGTATTCATAGCAATTATCTTTTTTAAGAAACATAAACAGGTTATACACATGGATTTCACCTCCTGGGATACACAGGAATCAGATCGATTACATCTGTGGAAGGAATCATTAGAAAAGTTTAATATTAGCAGTGAAAACTAGATCAGGTACTGATTGCAGAACAGACCATAAACTACTCATATACAAGTTCAAATGAAAGCTAAAGGAGGCTAAATCATATCCATAAAAATAAAAATTTGATCTTGATTCTGTTGTTGTTGTTGTTATGTGCCGTCGAGTCGTTTCCGACTCATAGCGACCCTATGCACAACAGCCCTAAACCCTGCTCTATCCTGAGCCAACCGTATCGCCTCTGACACACCCATCCCGACTACCCCAGTCACCGAATCAATCATCTCATAGAGGGTCTTCCCCTCCTGCGTTGTCCCTCAACCCTCCCAAGCATGATGTCCCTCTCCAAGGACCCGTCCCTCCTGGCACACCTATAAAAGCGTATTGCGATGGGAAAGTCTGCTGTTAGGGACCTCTCTAAAGTACTTAGGAGCAAGAGTGTCTCTCTGGAGACTAAGGTGCGCCTGATACAGGCCATGGCATTTGCAATCGCTTGTTATGCATCAGAGAGTTGGACAATAACTAGGGAGGACAGAAGGAGAGTGGATGCTTTTGAGCTGTGGTGCTGGAGAAGAGTACTGAATGTACCATGGACTGCCAGGAAAACAAACAGATTCATCTTGGAGAGGATTAAACCAGGCTGCTCCTTGGAGGCAAGGATTCTGGGGCTTCGTCTGACATACTTTGGACATGTTGCCAGGAGGGACGGGTTCTTGGAGAGGGACATCATGCTTGGGAGGGTTGAGGGACAACGCAGGAGGGGAAGACCCTCTATGAGATGGATTGATTTGGTGACTGGGGTAGTCGGGATGGGTGTGTCAGAGGCAGTGCGGTTGGCGCAGGATAGAGCAGGGTTTAGGGCTGTTGTGCATAGGGTCGCTATGAGTCGGAAACGACTCGATGGCACATAACAACAACAACAACAGAATCAAGATCAAATTTTTATTTTTATGGATATGATTTAGCCTCCTTTAGCTTTCATTTGAACTTGTATATGAGTAGTTTATGGTCTGTTCTGCAATCAGTACCTGGTCTAGTTTTCACTGCTAATATTAAACTTTTCTAATGATTCCTTCCACAGATGTAATTGATCTGATTCCTGTGTATCCCAGGAGGCGAGCTCTGGTGGCCTAGTGGCAAGAAGCTGCACTGCAATCCCAGAGTAGTGCGGTTCAAATCCACCAGAAGCTTTGCTGGAAAAGGAGAAACTATCTCCTCCTGTACCAGTCAGATCCGATCTGACGGTACACACACACAAAATCTTGATTCTATCCCCTCTAAATGTAAAAACAAATTCAGTAATAGGTTTGAGGTCTTGAACAATAACGAACAAAGACCTGATGAGGTGTGGGAAGATATCAAGAATTCATTCATGAAGAAAGCAAAAAGTTGTTACAAAGACGGAAGAAGAAGAAAAGACCAAATTGGTTGTCAGGAGAGACTGAATATTGCACTGGAGTTCCAAGAAGCCAAAGCAAAGGGAAGAAATCAAGAAGTTAAGGAGCTGAATAGAAGATTTCAAAGGGAAGCTCTGGAAGACAAGGCAACATATTATAATGAAATGTGCAAGGAGCTGGAGTCAGAATATCCAAAGAGCATTTCTTAAGTACTCAACATTTCTTAAGTTGAAAGAACTGAAGAACAAATTCAAGCCATGAGTTGCAATGCTTACGGATACTATGGGCAGAATATTGAATAATTCAGGAAGCATTATAAAAAGATGGAAGGAGTATACAGAGTCATTTTACCAAAAAATAATTGGCTGACACAGAAGAATTTCAAGAAACAACATATGATCAAGGGGCAATGGTGATTAAGGAGGACGTTCTGGCTGTTCTAAAGGACTTGGCAAAAAACAAAGTCCCAGGAATTGATGGAATACCAATTGACATATTTCAACCAACAGATGCTGCTCTGGATGTGCTCACCAATTTGTGCCAAGAAATCTGGAGGACAATTACTTGGGCAACTGACTGGAGGAGACCCATATTTATTACCATTTCATTAAAAGGTGACCCCACAGAGTGTGAAAATTATCAAACAATACCACTAATATCACACACTAGTAAAATCCTGCTGAGGATCATACAGAAATGACTGGAACAGTACATTGACAGAGAATGACCAGAAATACAGTCTGGGTTTTGAAGAGGTCATGTCACTAGACATTATTGCCAATGTCAGATGGATCTTGGCAGAAAGCAAAAAGAGAAGTGTCTATCTGTGTTTCACTGACTATGCAAAGGCTGTGTGGACAATAACAAATTGTAGCTAGCCTTGAGGTAAATGAGAATTCCAGAACACTTGATTGTGCATACACGAAACATATACTTAGACCAGGAAGAAGAACAGAGCAGGAAAACACTGCAAAGTTCAATATCAGGAAAGAAGTGTTTCAGGGATGCATCCTGTCTCCAAACATTTTCAATGTATATGCAGAACAGATCATTCAGGAAGCAGAGCTTTATAAGGAGGAACGCAATATCAGGATTGGAATAAGACTTATCAACAACCTACGGTATACAGATGACACAACCTTGCTTGCTGAAACTGAAGAAGACCTAACATGCTTGCTGAAGAAGAATGACTGTAATCTTCAATATGGATTGAAACTCAACATCAAGAAGACAAAGATTCTTACCACTGGGCCAATTAGCAGCATCATGATAGATGAAGAAGAGATTGAGGTTGCCAATTCTCTTAGCACTAGCAGTCAGGAAATCAAAAGACCAATTGCATTGGGAAAATCTGCTGTTAGGAACCTTTCCAGAGTGCTGAAAAGCAACAATGTCGGTCTAGAGATGAAAGTGCACCTAATTCAGGCCATGGTCTTTGCAATTACTTGCTATGCTTCAGAGAATTAGACAATGACTAAGGTTGGCAGAAGAACAGTTGATACCTTTGAATTATGGTCCTGGAGATGAGTCTTAGACATACCATGAACTGCCAAGAAAACAAGTAGATTTGTCTTAGAGAGTGTGAAAGCTTCTCCTTGGGTCTAGAATTTTGAGGCTCTATCTCACATATTTTGAGCATGTAGCTAGGAGGGACCAATCCTTGGAAGGGTGGAGGGACAGTGGAGAAGAGGAAGACCCCAGATGAGATGGATTGATACAGTTACTGGGACAATAGGAATTGGTGTGTCAGAATTAGTAAGACTGGCTGGAGACAGGGTGGGGTTCAGAGCTTCTGTACATAAGACTATGGGTCACAGGTAACTCGACTCTGGATTGTTTGGTTGGCCAGAGGCCTCTTGTTGGAGCCAATGGGAGCCTTGGGTGCAGGCCTGAGGTCTTTGAAAACTCATCTGAGCCCTTGGGCCTGGGGCCCTTGGGCCTGGTTTTAATTGTTTTTAACATACTCCTAAGTGATACAGCACTGTTCTGTCATTTCTCTGTATTGAGGTAATTTTGGGTTGCTGTGATACTGAATAGTGTGCCATTGGTCTGTCAGGTGCCATAATGGTTACACATGGTTGATAATGTTTGGTAGATCTCACTGATTAAGACAAGCTTGGAAGCAGGAGTGTCATCCACTTCTTAAACATGACTGTGGAAACTTTGTGAACTTAGTGAAAGGACAATAGTTATAAAACACTGTTGTCACCATTTTGGAGTCGGTTGAAGCGACTGGTCTCTTTAAGATGGTTCTTTTGTTTTGGTTGATGTTCTGTGTGGATTGTGTGGTGTGTTTGTCTTTTTTTTTTTATTTAAACTTTTTATTTACAGTCAATAAGACCACCTGGAGGGCCCTTGTATTTAAAAGTTGGGCTCTAGGAATTATACTTTAATCCCTTGCCGCTATGCTTTGGAGGAACATTCTTCTCCATTATATAGCACTTTGGACAGTTTGCTGTGCTGAGATAATCTGGATTTGCTGTGACACTGAACCTTTTGCCACTGGGGTCTCAAATGTCATAACGGAACAACTGTGCTATAGGTGTGCCAAACACCATAATGGCTACCCATCGTGTGCAGTCTTTGATGCAGATCACAGACTGATTCAGGTTTGGAAGCAGGAATGTCATCCACTTTCTAAACTATATGCCTCTGGAAACTATGAACTTGGAGAAATGACAATAGTTATAGAAAGGATATAGGCCTTTTGTTCATAGGGTTGCTATGAGTCATGCTTGACTCGACAGCAATCAACAATATCAACAAGGCCATCTAAGTTTGATTCTAATTTGTCTCTCATTAATTTTATGGTTTTAAGCTTTACTCCCAGGTCTCTGATCCATCTTGAGTTGATTTTTGTGTATGGGGTGAGATGTGGATCCTGTTTCTGTTTTCTGCAGGTGGAAGTCCAATTTTGCCAGCACCATTTTTGGAAGAGGTTATTATTTCTCCATTTAATAGCTTTGATTTCCTTGTCAAGTATCAGTTGACCATAGATAGCTGGGTCTATTTCTGAGTTCTCAATTCTGTTGCATTTGTCTATGTGCTTGTCATTGCATCACTACCATGCTGTTTTGGTTACTATCTCTGTGTAGTAGATTTTGAGGTTAGGAAGTGCTATGCCTCCCACTTCATTTTTGTTTTTCAGAAGTGCTTTGCTTATTTGTGGTCTCTTTCCTCTCCAGATAGACTTGACAGTTTTCCTTTCAATCTCCTTGAAAAGTGAAATGTGGTATCTGTATTGGGATTGCATTGAATATTTAGATTGCTTTTGTTAGGATTGTCATTTTCACCATACTGAGTCTTCATGTCCATGAAAAGGAAACATTTTTCCATTTCTTTTGGACTTTTATTGTGTCTTGGAGAAATTTTCTGTAGTTTTCTTTGCAAAGGTCTTTTGTATCACTAGTTATGTTAATTCCCAATCATCTCAACTTGTGGTTGGCTGTTGTAAATGGTTTTTTGGTTTTTTCTTTCTCCTCTGTTTTTGTAATGACCTTTTGCTTTCTTCATGGATGATATCCTTGATATCTTCCCACAACTCCTCTGGTCTTCTATCCTTGGTATTCAATGCCTCAAATGATCATGAAATTGTGATGGAAATGATTCAAGATCCTATCTTGGTTCCTGAGGACTTATTTTAATTTTCTTTGGCCTCAATTTGAACTTGTGTATGAGTAGTTGATGTGGCCCACAGTCTGCCCCTGGCCTAGTTTTGACTGTTGATATTGAGTTTCTTCAAAGATTTCTTCCACAAATGTAGTGAATTTGATTCATATGCAGCCCATTGGGTGAAATCCATGCGTAAAGTCTTTCCTTTCTTTTAGAAAATGAAGGTTGCATAGTGGAGTGCACTTGGGGGAAGGGATTGTATAACGATGAAAGAGTTTTTCTTTTGCTTTACAGAGAGAGGAGCAAATGGGGGGGGTGGACAAGGAGAAAAGTGAAATAATGCGTGAATAGAAATCCAAAGTCTTTGTAAACATTCATTAAAATTAATAGAAAAACACAAATAGGAAAAAAGGGAAAGTATTTGCAATTAATACATCATTGTAAATACAAAATTCAATAATTCTTTTCCCATCCTCATTTCTATCACCAAGCCCATATTTTTCAACTACTGTTCCTTCTTCAGTGTTTCCTACTTTTCCATTCCAGTCACCCATTATCATTAACATATCCTGATTACATGTCTGATCAATTTCAGACTGCAAAATTCTCAATGTCTTCCTCTTTGGCACTTGATGGGGGAGCATACACTTGAATAATAGTCATGTTCACAGGTCTGCCCTGTATGCATATGTGGTGTTGAAGAAAAGCATTGAACATTCCATGGATGGCCAAGAAAATGAATAGATATGTCTTGGACAGGGTGTAGCTAGAGTGCTTTTTACAGACAAAAATAATGAGCATTCGCCTAACATACTTTGGACATAATACTAGGAAGGGCTATTCATTGGAGAGGTACATGATGTTGAGAAGGGTGGAGGGTCAGAAAAGGAGAGAAAGACTCTGAACTAGGTGGATTGATACAGTGACTGCTTCAATGGGCTCTTGTGTGTCAGAAAGTGTGATGATGGTGCAGGACAGGAATGGTTTTTTTCATAGGGTCACTATGAGTCATACTCGACTCAATAGCACCTAACAACAATAACATTGTAAATGGTATTGCTTTCTTGGTTTCCTTCTCTGATTTGTTACGTTAGAGGAATCTCACTGATTTTGTATATTGTTCTTATTATCCTTCCACTCTACTAAATTGGCCTACTAGCACTGTTTATTTGGCTGAATCCCTGGGGTTTTCTTTGTATACTATCATATCTTTTGTGTATAGTGATTGTTTAACTGTATTTTTGCTCTTCTGAACACCTTTTATTTCCTTCTCTTGTCCTATTTCCCTAGCAAGTATTTCCAATATAAAATTGAATAGAAGTGGTGACAGTGGACATCCTTTTCTGGTCCCTGATAGCAAGGATAATGCTTTCGGTAGTTCTCCATTGAGAATGATATTGGCTCTTGGTTTTGCATATGTATTTTTTCACTAGATTGAGGAAATTTCCTTCTGTTCCAATTTTGCTGAGTGTCTTTATCAGGAAGGGGTGTTGGATTTTGTCAAATAATTTTATCTTGCTAAAATCATGTTTATTGCTATTTGCTTTATTGATATGGTGAATTATATTGATTGTTTTCTTATGCTGAACCATCCTTGTGAACCTCTTATGAATCCCACTTGGTCATGGTGAATTATTGTTTTGATGTGCTTTTGGGTTCTATTGGCTAGGATTCTGTTAAGGATTTTTGCGTCTATGTTCATGAGAGATATTGGTTTATAGTGTTCTTTCTTGGTAGTAGTGTTGCCTGATTTGGGTATTTGGTATGTATTTGTTATTAAGGTTATCCATAGAATGACTCTGGGAGTGTTCCTTCTTTTTCAATTTTTAAAAAGAATTTAAGTAGGATTGATGGCACATACTTTCTGAATGTTTGGTAGAATTCAGTTATAAAGCCATCTAATCCAGGACTTTTCTTATGAGGAAGACATTTTTAGGACCTATTCAATTCCTTATTTGTGATGGATCTCTACAAGTTTTCTTTATCTGTCCTTGTCAATCTGAGCAGGGCATGAATTTCAAGGAAGTTGTCTATGTCCTCTAGATTTTCTAATTTATTAGAGTATAGCTTTTCATAATGTTCTGATATTATCAATTTAATTTCATCTGGTTCTGTTGTCATGTCACCTCTATCATTTCTTTATCAAGTTATCTGTGTCTTCTCTTTTTTTCTTTTGTTAAGTTTGCAGTGGTTTGTCAATTTTATTGACCCTTTTGAAAAACCAGCTCCTGATCTTTTTGATGGTTTCAATTGTTTTTCTGTTTTCTATCTCATTAATTTCAGCTCTTTTCCTTTATAATGTCTTTTCTTCTAGAGGCAGTAGAATCAGATTTTTGTTCTTTTTCTATCTGATGAAGATGTTGAGTTAGATAATTATTTTTTTCCTTCCTTTTTTTATGTATGTGCCTATTCTTATTAATTTCTCGCTGAGGATTGCCTTAGGTGTTTCTCAGAGGTTTTGGTATGTTGTCTTTTCATTTTCGTTTGTTTCAAGGAGCTTTTTATTTCATTATTTATTTATTTTATAACCCAATTGTGTTCTAGCAGAGAGTTATTCAGTTGTCACTAGTGGTTGTGTAAACTTTACCTTCATGTTGTTAATTTCTAGTTTTATGGCATTGTGATTTGAGAAGATACTTTGTATTATTTCATTGTGTTAGAATTTTTCTTGAGCCTTGCTTTGTGTCCCAATAGGTAATCACTTCTGGACAATGCACAATGTGTGCTTGAGAAGAAAGTGAATTGAGTTTTAGTTGGGTGCAATATCCTAAATACATCCACATGGTTGAGTTAGATGATTGTATAGATTAGATCTTCTGCATCTTTGTTGGGTTTATTTTGGGTCTTCCTATTCTTTGGTGGTAGTGGTGTGTTGAAATCTCCTACCACTATTGTAGCATTGCCTATTTCTTTCTTTAATTCTGTTAACCATTGTTTTATGTATTTTGCAGGTCTATCATTTGGTGCATAAATATTGACCAAGGCTATGTCTTTTTTCATCTACTATTCCTTTAATCTATATAGAATGTTTTTCCTTATCTTCTATGGTGGTTTTCATTCTGAAATCCATTTTTTCAGAGATTAGTATTGCCACTCCTGTTTTTTTTTTAGGTTTTCATTTGCTTGGTATATTTTTTTTTCTTGCATTGACTCTTTCTCTTCCATTTTTAGGTATGTCTCTTGAATGCGACATATTGGGGTTTTTGTACCCATTCTGCTACTCTTTTTCTCTTCATTGGCACAAATAGTGCATTCAAATTAAGTTTGATTATTTTCAGGGTAGGTTTGACCATAGCCATTTTGCTGCAGGTTTGGGTTATTTTTTTTTTCCTTCTCCCCCTGTTGTTTCTGGTTACTATGGTTAAACCACTTTCCTTTGGCATCTCCATGTGAAGGATTTTATTTAAGATTTCATGTAGTTTTACCTACAAGCAGGAGAAGATAAAATAGATGAAAGGGATCTTCTAAGAATCAAATCCCTATGCACATCCCAAACTTCTCCAACAGGGTAAAAAGGGAAGCCACAGACTGGGAAAAATATTTGGTAATGACATATCAGATAAGGAACTTATATCTAGAATTTATAAAATACTTGAGCACCACAACAAGATAAAAATAATAATCCAATAGCAAAATTGGCACAGGATATGAACAGACACTTCACCAAAGAAGACATTCAGATGGCTAACAAGCACATGAAGAAATGTTCAAAATACCTAGCTCTAAGAGAGATGCGAATCAAAACAACTATGAGATATCATCTCACCCCAGTCAGAATAGCAAAATTTAATAGAGAAGCAAGCAACAAATGCTGGCGAGGTTGTGGAGACACTGGAACTCTGTGTAAGGTGGTATGGCGCTCGCTCAAAAAATTACAAATAGAGATACCATTTCACCCAGCAATTTCACTACTGGGAATATACCCCAAAGAGGTCATAACTGACATCCAAGCAGATACATGCACACCCATGTTTATAGTGACTTTGTTCATAATAGCAAGGAGTTGGAAACAACCTAAGTGCCCATCAGCAAATGAATGGATAGAGAAGCTGTGGTGTATTCACACAATGGAATACTATGTTGCATTGAAAAACAAGGAACTCATGCAGTATGACTCAAAATGGGTGACCCTGGAAGACATTATGCTGAGTGAATTATCTCAGTCACAAAAGGACAAATACCACATGGTGACACTGTTGTTAAGCAGGATTGACATCGGGATAGGAGAGAGACTGAGAAAGATGGGTTCGATAATGTATACTGCATTGAAACAGATGAGGGAGAAAACTATTTAAAAGGGATATGTGATTAAATATGTGATTAGGTATTTTTGTCATGGTAGGAGTCCAGAGTGAAGGTGGAATAGTGGAGTGGACCTGGGGGAGGGTTTGTAAAACAATGAAAGAATTTTTCTTTTACTTTTCCAAGAGGGTAGTGTACTAGGGGGGAGGGTTGGGAGGGGAGAAAAGTGCAACAATGAGTGAGTGGAAACCCAAAGTCTCTGTAAATTTTCATTGAAATTAATAATAATTTTTTAAAAAAATATTTCATGTAGTTTTGATCTTGTTTTCACAAATTCCTTAAGTTCCTTCTTTTCTGCAAAGGATCTATTTTCTCCTTTATATTTAATGGAGAGCTTTTCTGGGTATAGGATCTTTGGCTGTCAATCGTTTTCTGTCAACATTCAGTATATGCCATTCCATTGCCTTCTAGCTAGCATGGTTTCTGCTGAGAAAACAAAGCCTAATCTAAGTATTTCCCTTTGTAAGTGACGCTTTTTTTTGCTATTAGAATTCTGTCCTTATACCTTAATTTGGAGAACTTGACTATGATATATCTTTATGTTTTTCTTTTGGGGGAGAGTGTATTTGATGTTCACTGTGCTTCTTGAATGTGAATTTCCCCTTTCTTCACAATACCTGTGAAGTTTTTTCCCATTACTTCTACAATTTTCTCAGTGATTTCCCTGTTACCCCTATATTCTGGAATTCCAATCATACATATGTTGTTCCTTTTGATATCATCCCACATAAATCTAATGTGTTCTTCATTTTATTTACATCTCATTTCTGGGTTTTATTCTAGAATGTTACCAGTGAGGTTTTTGTCTTTCATCTCATTGATTCACTGTTCAATCTCTTCAGTTCTACTTTTTGTACTAACAGTGTGTTGGACACTTCTCCCATTTCAATCTTAATATTCTAGAATTCATTTTTATATTTTTACATTCTTTCCAGTATTGTGTTGGCTGTGCCCTCTCTGTCTTATGAGTATTACTGTGTTGGCTGTGCCCTCTCTGTCTTATGAGTATTTTTAAGTTCTTGTCCTTCTTTATCTATACTATCAATTCTTTCTTCCATCTTTTTTTTTTTAGCTTTTCAAGTTGCTCTTTATCAATATATTTCCTCTGTATTGTTGTCTCTGGAGTATTTGTTTTCTTCTTCACTGTTTCTTCCATCATTTGCATCTTCTTCTGTAGCTGTTCAAGTAACTCCACATCAACATATTTCTTCTGATATTATTTGGGGTATTCATTGGGTCTGTGTTTTTTAGGAGATGGGCTATTTTGGTTTTGCATGTTGATTGAAGCAGATTGCTGCTTTTTTGACACTGTATAAGTCTTTTCTTTGTACGTGTTAGGGCATTGTAACTATGTAGTGACCCAGAATATGGCAATGTTTTGTGAATGACCTGTATATTTGTGCACCCTTCCTGGACCAAAGCCCACAGAGACAAGGGCCCAACAGCCATATTTTCCAAAAAGTATCTGAATGGCAAACCAAGAAGCCTGTGGTTCCCTTCTAGAAATTATTTATCTGTCTTGCTCTAGCTGTACTAGTCTCTTCTGCTTGAGCTTATGGGGTCTTGCCTGGTGTAGCTAAACAGCCATGTTTCCCTCAAAGAACTGTGAGTGCTGCCTGTGTTCCTTCTGTACTATGTATCTTCCCCTTTCACCTTCTTTTGATACTTCTGGGATCATTGGAGATTTTTTACCTAGCAACCATCAATGTTGCAACCTGAGGCTTGACATGGTCTTTCAATTACATGCTTTGCATCAGAGAGTTACACAATGAATAATAATGACAGAAGAAAAATTTATGTCTTTGAGTTTTGGTGCTGGAAAAGAGTAGTGAATATCCCATGGACTGCCAGAAGAATGAACTGGTATATATTGGGAAAGTGCAGCCAGAATGCTCCTTGGAGGCAAAGATAACTAAACTTAGTCTCTAATACATTGGAAATGTAGCTAAGGAGGCTATTTAAAAACAAAACAAAGAAAACCCAAAAAACCAAAAACACCCCCCCAAACCATACATCATGCTTGGAAATATGGATGGTCAGTGAAGGAAAACAAGACCACCCCCAGAAGAGGTGTTGAGTATAGCAATGGGCTCCAGTGCATCAGAAATAATGAGGATGACACAGAATAGGGCAGGTTTCAAGTCTGTAGTTCCTAGGGTCACTATAAGTCATACTGAATTCTTTCTATATGAAACCTACACCTAGACCAAGGAGCTATTGTCTGAACAGAGTATGAGAACACAGCATGGTTTAAAATCTAGAAATGTGTGTGTGAGGGCTGTATCAATTCCCCATACCTATTTAATCTATGTTTTTGTTGTTGTTATTGTGTGCTGTCAAGTCAGAAACAACCCATAGCTGACCCTCCAGCTGGTTTTCAGAGGCAGTTAATTACACAGGAGGAGATTGATGACCATCCTTCTGATGGATTCAAACCACAGGTTTTTATTCAAGAAGCTGGATTCTATAGAGTGTTGCATTAGGATTGGAAGAAGACTTATTAACAACTGTGTGGAATTGAACCACATATTGTGAACACAATTTTATTTATTAATTTTAATGAACATTTACAGAGATTTTGGATTTCCATTCATTCATTGTTGCACCTTTCTCTCTGCCCACCCTCCATCTCCAATTCGCTCTTCTCTTTGAAAAGAAAAGAAAAAATTCCTTCGTTGGTATACAATCCCTCCTCACCCCCTCACCCCCACCCTGAGTATACTCTACTCTGTAACCTTCATTCCGGACTCTTATGATAATCATAATACCTTATAATATATTGCTTTTAAACTGTTCTCTCCCTCATTCGTTTCAATGCAGTATACATAATTTATCCAATTTTTCTCATTCTTATCCCAACCCTGATGTCAGTCCCATTCTACAGCAGTGGCACTATGCAGTGTTTGTCCTTTTGTGACTGAAATAACATAAATGAACACAATTTTTTGCACTAAGACACCAGAGCTAAGTTTAGAATCTGTAAGATGAAGAGAAAAAATGTTAACCCTCTGTTACGTTATAGACATGATTAAAATTAGTACAGAATCTGAGGCATGTGTGTGTGTTTAGTGCCCCAGGATACTGGGGTGTTGGGTATTTTTTAAGTGTCTAGAAGAGAAGATCAATGAGTAGACTCATATATGAAAGAATGTATAATTGAGTAGGTGATATGAATAGGTGAATGGTTGGATATATGGATAAGTGATAGAGGTAATAATTGACTGGATGTTATTGTTGTTGGGCCAGAAATAATTCACAACTGACCTTCCAGTGGGTTTTCAGAGGCTATGAATCACACAGGAAGAGCTTGCCAATCTTTCTTCCAAGGAGCAGCTGGTAGATTTAAACCATGTGCCTTTGAGTCAACATTGCAACTCCACTAATCATGGCTGAGTGAATTAATTGATTAAAAAACAGATGAGTAAATGATTAGGGAATAAGTAGTTGGGGAGATATATTTTTGAGTAAATATATGAGTGAATGGTTACATGAATGCCAAATTGAATGGATTAATGGATAGACAAGAATTTGAATGAATGGATGCATAGATGGGCAGAAAAGGGAATGGTTAGGTGAGGCAAGTATGAATGTTTGAATTTGTAGATAAGTAGGTGGAGCTATTAAGAAATATATGCTTGGGTTGATATGTGGATGAATTATTAGCAATGATGTTAAATTCCACGCAAATGATCTGTCTTTAAATCCACAAACTGAACAGGACTCCATATTTTAGACCTCTTTCAAATTTCACTACATATACACTTCCCCAGCCCAATGTCACAGTCAATAACTTAGCCCTAGTGGAGCACATAGACTCTGTCAGCTGCAACTGCCTTCCCCAATGGAGCACTATTGGCATCCAGTTTTATGTCAAGTGCCAGAACATTTTCACTGGTGGTCATAGGTAGGCTGTGGTCAGATCACAGAACATTGACTCTGAGAACATAACCAGGAAAGACACAGGACATTATCAGGGTGAAAAGAAAAACCTACCACTGGGAACAAACATTTGGCAATATCATCTCAGACAAGGGTCTCATAACTAAAGTTTACAGAATACTCCTGGGCCTCTAGAAGAAAAAAGACTGACAACCCAATTACAAAATGGGTGAAATGCATGCAAATACTTTACAGAGAAAGACATTCAGGTGGCCAACAGACAATGGCAATAAAAGAAATATATATCAAAACCACAATGAGCTACCATCTTACTCCAATAGCAGTGGCAAAGTTTAGCAGGGCAACAAACAATAAATATGGGAGATGAGGTGGAGAGGTGGGAACTATCATACAATGTTGGTGGTATTGTAAAATGGTATAACCACTCTGAAAGGCAGTTTGGCATTTCTTAAAAAAATGAACATAGATTCAATCTATTTTGACACAGAAAACATGTTAAACAAACAGGTTATGGTGCAAAGACAGTGTTTGAGAGATGTCAGGATTCATGCAGATCACTCAGAAGCAGAAACTCAGCAGAGATCTGGACCTTTCTTCCTCTAAAACCTTCAGAGGCAGCAAAGCATGCCTTGAGCTGAGGTACCTTGAATTGAGTCTTCCAGCCCCTACTCTTTTGAGAAAGTATTTTTCTATTTTTAAAGTGGCCTATTTTGCTCTTAATGTGATAGCACTAAATGACTAAGATTGTACCTTTGTGTGATGAACTCGAACCTCAAACGTCCATTTAGTAGTGGAGTGCATTAACTATTTGCACTGCTCATAGATTCTATTTGGTTGTCATGGTTGATATAATAAAGGGCTACAAGAGAATAGCTTAAAAAAAAAACCAGATTCTTTTGCAGTTCTGGGTAGAAACAGAAAACTAGGTTTGATCCCTGCAACTTCATCAGTGAGCTTGACTATGATTTGGCTGCAATGCATCCAGTGTGGGCTCAGTGGACTTGGCCAGGCCAAGAGACACTGTCTGCAGCCACTATCCAAGTGGTTATTGGACCCTCACACCACCTGATGTACGTGAGATATACCAAAGAAAGAATTTTTCTTTTGCTTTTCAAAGAGAGGAGCAAACTAGGGGGCAGGGGTTGGGGGGGGGAGGGCTGGACAGGGAGAAAAATGCAACAATGAATGAATGGAAATCCAAAATCTCTGTAAATGTTCATTAAAATTACTAAAATAAAATAAAAAAATAGTCTGTAGTGAAGATTGCAGAGTAGTATACTCGGGGTTGGGGGTGCGGCAGGGATTGTATACAAATGAAAGAATTTTTCTTTTACTTTTCAAAGAGAAGAGAGAAATGGGGGTGGGGGATGGGAGAAAAGTGAAACAATGAATGAATGGAAATCCAAAATCTCTGTAAATGTTCCTTGAAATGAAAAATTATCATGGAGGTGTTGCAACCTAGAAGGCACAAATTTAACTAACAAGTTAAAAGTAATGAGTCAAAAATTAACAAGCAATAATATTCCGAGTAGAGGTTGTAGTAGTGGCACAAATCAAGTTACAGAGGGAAGGTGGTTCTTACAATAAAAGGCCTATAGACTAGCACATTGTCTCTTATTAGTGTACAGGTTAGGAACCACAAGATGTAGAGGCTCAGCTACGTCATTTATGCTTCTTAAGTCCTGGAGCAAATTCCATCTACCACTGGGCTGTTTTACAACTAGAAAGTTCACATGCAAGGTAGAGGTGAAGTTAGGAACTGCTTATGAGGTTTTCTGTCCATTACAACAACTAAGAGATAGTGAGAAGAGTTGGGACTTCAGAAGGCTTTTAGGACCAATTAGTAGGCTCTCTGTCCAGGAGAAAATTAATACACTTACCAGTAATGTTAATGCTCATCCACGGCTCTTCTGGGAGGATATAAATCGTTGAAGCATCCTCCTTTGTTTCCAGCTGGGAGCTGGGGCCTGTCAGTCCTGTCTGCCATGAGGACCTGATGTGAGCCACTTTGGCCAAGTGTCCTTCAGAGCCACACTTAAAGCAAGTGAGTGGGAGCTTCATTTCTACTCCCTTGCCTATCTGTGGCTCTTGTCTGTGACACTGTCTATTGAAGTGGCCCAGATTTCCAAAGTGGAAGCAATTCTGACCTCCTTTATTACCTTTGGGTGGCACTGTATAGGAGTAAGACTTCCTTTTCCTGACACAGGCCCAAACTGGCAGCAATAGCTGCCCCAATAATTTTGGCCATTATCTGATGTTTTCTCTTCCCTCTAGATCCCAGTTGTTAAAAGAGGGAAAAATTGAAGCAAATGTATAACAAAAAATTTTGAACATTATAATCTTTTAAGTTTATCATCATTTCTAATCCAGAGATATATATTGCAATGCAGTACCTATGTTCCATAAATGGTTTCGGTAAGAGGAATGTTGTAAATGTGGATATATTTCCACTATTCCTCCTCCATGCCACGATATAGTGTTATTAGTTGAGCAGTTACAAATCCATTGCCATCCTTACTCTAACTTAATGCTCTATTTTTTTTAAATTTAAATGTGTTATTAATTTCAGTGGACATTTACAGAGGCTTTGGATTTCCATTCATACATTGTTATAGATTTGTCCCCTCCCAAGGCTCTGTCCCACCCCAGAACACTACCCTCTAGGAAAAGTAAAAG
>NW_006399870.1:239660-240240 GCF_000299155.1 Elephantulus edwardii
GTGCGGTTGGCGCAGGATAGAGCAGGGTTTAGAGTTGTTGTGCATAGGGTCGCTATGAGTTGGAAATGACTCGATGGCACATAACAACAACAACATGAACGTTATGATCTAGAGTTGATTTTTGTATATGGCATGAAATGTGGATCCTCCTTCAGTTTTCACAATAATATATAATATAGTAGAGGCTAGAAAACATTAAGCAGAGTGAACTAACTCAGTCTCATAAGGACAAGTACTGTGTAGGGACATGATTGCAAAAAAATGAAGGATAACTGGTAAGATGTGGATAAAAGTCCAAACCTGGAAAGGGAGAGGGATAGTGGAACTTTGCTTGGGGAGGGGGAATTAGAATGTCACAGTGTTTTGTGGGCTGAGGGAGGGGATGAATGAATTAGAGTATGTCTAGTGGGGACCCAAAAAGGCAAGATGATAGTGAGCATAGGTAAATAATGAATACTACCTTGGAACAGCTCCATTCTACTACTATTCTATGAGGAGAAATGTGGGGTCAGGATTGGTGGACGATTTATCAACAATCTGCGTTATGCGGATGACACAAACCTGCTTGCTGAAACTGAGG
>NW_006399870.1:240967-241465 GCF_000299155.1 Elephantulus edwardii
AAATGTATGGTTTTTTCTCCTTTATCATCCTATTATTAATTTCTAATTTTGTGGCATTATGGTCTGACAAGATGGTTTGCATTATTTCTGTTTTTTAATCTATTGATGCTTGCCTCGTAACCTAGAATGTGATCTATTCTAGAGAATGTTCCATGCACTTTGGAAAAGAAGGTATCCTGTGCTTTTTGGGAGTGCATTAGTCTATAGATATCTATGAGGTCAAGTTGGTCTATTGTGTGATTTAATTCTTCAGTATCTCTGGTGAGTTTTTTTCTGATACTTCTATCTTTTCTTGAGACAGGTGTATTGAAGTCTCCCAGCACTATAGTAGTGTTGTCTATTTCCTTTTTGAGTTTTGTTAGTGTTTGCTTTATGTATTTTTCTGGTCTTTTATTTGGTGCGTAGATATTTATTATTGTGATGTCCTCTTGTTCTATTGACCCTTTCAGCATTATGTAGTGACCTTCCTTGTGTTCTATGATGGTTTTTACATTGATA
>NW_006399870.1:241565-245074 GCF_000299155.1 Elephantulus edwardii
CAGAGACAGTGCGATTGGCACAGGACAGAGCGGAGTTTAGGGCTGTTGTACATAGGGTCGCTATGAGTCGCAGGCGACTTGAGGGCACATAACAACAACAACAACAACCTTGGAACAGATTAAGGAAAGAACTGTTTAAGAGTAATATGTGATTAGACATTATTTGTATGACAATAGTCCAGAACAAAAGTTGCATAGCAATGAAGAAAATGATTCAACAGTGAATGATTTTTAAAAATTTTTTTTTCTTTTTCTTTTTTTTTTTTCTTCAGAATTTCACATTATTCAAGGGTCCAAGATAGCACGGGACAGGAGAAGAAGGAGGACCTACAATTGCTATGGGGAAGTAATACTGGGCCTTCCTGGTCTTGGCCACCCTTCCCTTGCCCCAGGCCCCTCCAGGACTCCGCTGCTTCAGTCTTGGGGAGGCCTTCGGATTTCTTCTGGGCAAGGCACTCTCTGCACTGGGCAGAGGCGGGTTTCCTGCCTAACGCAGGATCAGTGTCAGGTTTCACACTTGGGTGTCCTCCCAATGCGGCATAGTCTGGTCTGGGTCCCAGGACGTGGGTAGGACGCAGCTCCTTCTGCAACATTGAGGCACATCTCCCCTGGGGACAGAAACTGGAACAGGGACACGCACAGGCCTCCAGGGACGAGAGCACTGGGCTGGATGCTGGTGCAGATTGCAGCTGAGGGGACACAGCGCTCAGCAGGGAACCTAACATGTCACACACTGGACAGATAAGGGGCTGAAGCATCTGCGGGGGGCCAAGGACAAGGGGCTAACCTTTCCATGGGGACACGTCTTCCCACAAGACACCATCCTTCATGGCGCCTTCCCCCATGTCATCCACTCAGAGGGGATCCTCATCTTCTTAAGGGGGGTGCAAACGCAGTGCTCCAGGACAATGACCCAGTAAGAGTGGGGTCATATTGGGACCCAGAGGCGGCCTGGCCTGAGAGGCCAAGAGGACTGGGACATCTAGGTTTGTGGAAATGCCCCCAAACTACTGAAAATGTCAGGAACTTTGCGGGGGAGGGGGTGTAGTGTTAGGCATGCGCAGGGCAGCTGGGCTGTGAAGTGAGTTCACTTGTGGGCGTGGTCAGCACACCAGGACTGGCTGTGCCTGTCTTCTCCCCTACCCCCTCCTCCTCTCCAGCCTTCTCTCTTCCTCCCCTTCCCCCTCTCCTTGGGGGGGGGGTGGTATAGAAGAAAATGTGCAATAATGAATGAAATTCCAAATTTTCTGTAAACTTTTGTTAAAATCACAATTATTTTTTTAAAATAGTGATTAGTTTCATAAAACACAGTGTGTGGGAAATATGAAACACACTGAATGAAGGAATGTGTGAAACATAATGTACAGGAATGAAACATATATGAATTTTGTGTGCAAGCCAATATAAAATTTTTAAAATTAAAAAGAGAAATGATTTAAATGACTATTTTATAAAAAATGTATTTTTCTTCTCCCTCTCCAGATTGTAAAAGTCACAGAGAAAACATGGAATATATAGAGAAATGTTTTTAAAAAGATCACAAAGCATTAATTAGTAATTATCCCACATAAATAGAACTTTGGTGACCTAATAGGTAAGGAGTTGTGTTGCCAACCAAAGGTATGGGATTCAAATCCCCTAGCTGCTCCAAGGGAGAAAGATGGGCACTTTTCTCCTGAGCAATTTACAGCTTCTGAAAATGTGCTGGAGTGTCAGCTCTGGATCAGTTCTGACTCAAGGGCAATGAGAGAGAGGGAGGGAGGAAGAAAAAGAGAGAGAAAAAAGAGAAGAGAAAAGAAGAGGAGGAGAGGAGAGGAGATCGATCAAACTCATTAACATAGGTTCCCTAAATTAAAAATCAATATACATTTTTAGTTGGTGGAAATTGGATAGTGGATTTGAAAAGCTGACCTTTTAGTTGTCAACCTGATACATTACACACTATACCACCAGGCTCCTTTCCATAAGAATATTATGTTATTGTTGTTAGTGCCATCCAGTTGACTACTTCTCACAGCAACCCTATGAAAAACAGATCTAAACTCTGACCTATTCTGCACCATCCTCACCATCTCTGATATGCCCGAGCCCATTGTGACTGTACCAACCTTTCTTGTTGAGAGTCTTCCTCTCTTTCTCTGAACTTCCACCTTTCCCAGAGTAATGTCCTTCTCCAGAGACTGGTCTTCCCCCAACAACATGTTCTAATTATGTGTGACAAATTTTCACCATCCTTTGAAGCACCTAGTTGTACTTCCCTCTGACCCATATTTGTTTGTTCTTTTGGTGGTCAATGGGATATTCAGTGTTCTTCATGGTAACTCTAAGGAATTGATTCTCCTTCAGTCATCCTTATTAATGTCCAAATTATTTATCAGTGTAAGGTTTTTAATGTATGCAATTTGATAAAAGCCAGTAACATTCATCATACTGTTTATCTATCACTTGGATTTTGTTGACAAATTTTTTTATCCAACATGAATTACACAGCAGCAAGTGATTGAAATGCTCAGCTATTGACCTTAATGTAAATCGTTCAAACCCACCAGCCACTGCAGTCTGCTTCTGAAGATTCACAGCTTCAGAAACCCTACGGGGCAGTTCTACTCTGTCATATAGGACCACCAGTGGTCAGATTCAACTAGATGTCTAAAGGGGTTTTGATTAGAGTTCCTGTCTGTTCTTGCCTTCTGAACCTAGTTTTGGGGCAAATGCTGTCTTTTTGGTCTTCATTGGTTGACATTTCCAAGTCACATGTATTTGTATAAAAGAGAGACAGAAGAGAAGACACAGAGGTAAGATAGCCCAGATCTTAACCTCAGACTTGTGCCTGTGTCATCATCATCAGTTAATGTGAAGTCACACTGGAGTAAAGTGAGTCCTTTTCCTATCTGAATGAGGTCCTTATAAAAGAAAAGAAGAGACACAGAGCTAAGATGGCCATGTGAAGATAAAGGTAGATATTGGAGAGACATAGTCACAACCCCAGGTACACCTGGAGGCTGTGGAAGCTGGAAGCAATGAGGAAAGACCCTCCCCTAGAGCTTCTGGAGTGAGTATAGTCCTGCACACACCTTGATCTTTGCCCCCTTCTCTATACCTCAATAGGTCAAGAGTTTCCATTGCTTTCTGTAGCTGGTGTGTGGCCCTTTGTTACAGCTGTATCTTCAGGGGATGAATCAGGGAGTGAACTCCATTTTATGCTTCACCAGAGGCCAGCATGGCGACAGGTGAAGAGTGAGGGATACTTTGTTGTGAATAGGTCAGACTAGGCTGCAGGGATCCATATTCTTTTTACATCTGTCCTCCTGAAAGGACAAGAGAACTTTTGCTATGTTTTTTGCTATGTTTTGTTTTGGTTTAGTTTTGTCTATCTGTGTTTCATTGACTATGCAAAGGCATTTGACTGTGTAGATAATAACAAACTGTGGCTGACTCTGAGAAGAATGGGAATCCCAGAACACTTGATCGTTCTAATGTGAAACTTATACTTGGACCAGGAGGCAGTC
>NW_006399870.1:245174-249565 GCF_000299155.1 Elephantulus edwardii
GTTTGCTTTCTTCGAGACATTGGTATGCGTTCTTGATCTGAAGACAATGCTATTGAGATCAGATGGGCAGCTACCAAACTTGTGTGTTTCTCTGATTTTCTGACTTCAGAAAAATGTCAGTTCAGCGCCTGCTATGGCAATCTCTTGTTGCTAAAACAGGTCAAGGTGCTCCCATTTAAAGGCAAGTTGATTGCCCAGACATGTAGGCACTGGTGTGGAGCCAAATGGAGTGAGGCACACAAAGGGTTTGGTGATCGCAAGGGCAGGTCAATCACTTGGAGGACCTTTCTCAAATCTCTGCTGTCTCTGTGTGCTCACGACTGTGGTCCTTACTCAAATTCCTACTGTCTGTTTCCTTCCCAGTGGTTTTCTCAGTGTTCCCTGCCTCATGGCATTTACACAGGTGTCCTCACACAATAGCCCCTGCTCCAGCAGGGTCCTGGATCCAACAGGATCCGAAAAGTCAAGGTCAAATTCCCACCAACCCATAGACTCTGGCTGGTCTGTTGAGTTCACAGAAGCCAGCTGGCTGGCTCGTTTTGGGCAATTGGTGTAACCCAAGAGAGCTCGGGCAAATTCCACACCAGTGGGCATGCCCTTAGGTTCTCTCCCCAGTAATCAGCAATGCCCCAGTAAACACAGCTAAGATCCTACCGGCCTTTCTCCTGCCAGGTTAGTTCCACAACAGCTTGGCTGATAGCCCCGGGTGATGGCTGGATCCACAGCGTGGTGCCCTGAAGTCACAGGGCTGTGGTGGGGGTTGAGGTGCGTGGTTGTGGAGCTGCAAGGGGGGCAGGGGAAGGGGAGGAAAGCAAGGGACTAGGGGGGTAAGGAGCACAGGGTTTGGAGACTATCACCAAGAGGTGTGGGCGGGGCTTGGGCACTGCTGGGGGTTTATGCAGCAGCACCCTGTGTGTTGGGGGTCACACAGGTGCAGGCTGCAGGGTGGTCACACAGTGGCGGGTAGTCTTCGCTCCTCTGGGGTCTCATGTCTTTGCTCCTCTGGAGTTCAGCAGTGGGTGGCTGACTGTTGCTTTTCCTGGGTCTCTTCCTGGTCCATCTGGCAATGAAGCCCCGTCTGGCGGCGGAGCTCCATCTGGCGTCGGAGTTCTTCCATCTGGCGGCAGGCAGAGTTCTTCCATCTCATATGATCACTCTTACACATTGTATGTTATAAAATTAATCCCTGTTGATTTATGGCTACTGTTACCCAGTCTTTTCAAGTCTCCATCTGACCTTTCCTAATTCTTTCATCCCTTTCTCCACTCAACCAACTCTGTCATGTTAGTAATTTTTCATTTTCCCCAATTCCACTTCCCTACTTCCCTTTCCTTCCCCTTTTGGACTTTTAAACACATTTTATCCTTCTACTTATTCAATAACAGTCTTACATAGTATTTGCCCTTATGTAGCTGAGATAATTCACTCAGCATAAAGCTCTCTAGACTCTTCCATTCTATACAATATTTTGCAAAATAATTGCTTAAGGAAATTTAGAGGACTGTGGTCTGTCCAATGATTTGGAAGAGAGTCATATTTCCACTCTTAAGAAAGAGTGGAAATATGACAACCCTTGAGGAAAAACCCTCGCACTGTTTTCACTTCATTACAGAAGATGTTTGCAGAAGGAAACAGTTGACAGTACTTAAGATGCTCACTGCCTGGTAGTGTTGATAGTGCAATTTACAGTAGCATCTTGAATGCTGTATCACTTATGGTTCACATCACGGCCAAGCAGACTGTATTTATTGACTTAACAGGCATACTTCATGCACTTGCCTGAACTGTAACCTTTTCCTTTATTATCTGCTTAGAATCTGGCTACAGATTGCTATTCTAGTGAATTCTATTGTTCAAAGATGTTATGCTCCACTTAGCAAACATACAAAGTTCCCTTCATTCAAATAAAGATCAGCTGGCCTAAATTAAGGTGATTGTGAAAAATAAAAGAAAAAGAAAAAAGAAAGGTGGTCTGACAGAATGTGAAAACTTTTGAAGAATATCATTAATATCACATACAAGCAAAGTACTGCTGATGATTATTCTAAAATGGCTAGAACAGTATCTAGATAGGGAACTTTCAGAAGTTCAAACTGGATTTAGAAGAGGCTGTGGCACCAGGGATATCATTATGGATGTCAGATGGATCCTGGCTGAAAGTAAGGAATACCAGAAGAATGTCTATTTGTGCTTTATTGACTATGCAAAGGCATTTGACTGTATGTATCATAACAAATTTTGACTAACATTGAGAAGAATAGGGATTCCAGAGCACTTAAATTTGTTCCTGTGAAAACTATACCTGGACCAGGAAATGTTTGTGAGCATATGGAATGTCAAAATAATAAACAATTCCATCTTGGAGAAAGTGCAGCCAGGGTGCTCCTTGGAGGCAATGATGATAAAACATAGATTGCCATGGTGAATTGCTGCAATGGGTTCTAGTGTGTCAGGAAGTATGAAAATGGCACAGGGCAAGATAAGGTTCAGATCTGTTGTTCATAGGGTCGCTTTGGGTTGTACACTACTGGATGGCAGCTAACAACAACAGCAACAAGAAAAGCCCCTCCCCCTTTATTTTTCTTTATATTTTTGAGACCTACTTTTGACATCATTCTGGAGACTAAGATGCACCTGATACAGGCCATAGTCTTCACAATCGCTTGCTATGCATCAGATTGCTAGAAAATGACCAGGGATTAAAGAAAGATAATTGATGCCTTTGAGTTGTGGTGCTGGAGAAGAGTGTTGAATATAACATGGACTGTCAGGAGAACAAACAGGTTTTCCCTAGAGAGAGTGAAACCAGGCTGCTCCTTGGAGGCAAGGATTTTGAAGCTTCACCTGTCATGCTTTGGGCATGTTGCAAGAAAGGACCAGTCCTTGGAGAGGGGCATCATGCTGAAAGGGTGGAGGGACAGAGAAAGAAAGGAAGACCATTGATGGGATAGATTGATTCAGTGACTGGTGTAATGAGGGTAGGTGTGTCAAAGACAGTAAAGTTGGCACAGAGCAGAGCAGGTTTCAGGGCTATTGTACATAGATGTTGCTATGACTTGCAAGTGACTAGATGACCCATAAAAAAAATAACAACAACAAAAACTTTTGACTGGAAGCAGAGTTGGCAAAATTAATATTTTTATTCATAACACAGTCCAGTGTTTCTGAAAATCAAGAAGTTGTGATTTATTAAATCATTCCTGAGTGCTGCATAGTATTCCATTGTATGAATGGGCCACAGTTTCTCAATCCATTTGTTTATAGACATTTGGACTGTTTTCATTTTGTTGCTATTGTGAATAATGCTGCTATGAACATAGGTGTGCAAATCTCCATTTGTGTCTCAGTTCTATTTTCCGCAGGGTATGGACTGCTAGGAAAACAAACAGATTTGTCCTAGAGAGGGTTAAACCGGGTGGCTCCTTGGAGGCAAGGATTCTGAGGCTCCGTCTAACTTACTTTGGACATGTTGTGAGAAGAGACTGGTCCTTAGAGAGGGACATCATGCTTGGGAGGGTGGAGGGACAGCACAGGAGAGGAAGGCCCTCTATGAGGTGGATTGATTCAGTGACTGGGATAATTGGGATGTGAGTGTCAGAGACGGTGCGATTGGCACAGGACAGAGCAGAGTTTAGGGCTGTTGTACATAGGGTCGCTATGAGTCGCAGGCGACTCGACGGCACATAACAACAACAACATATTCCTAGGAGTGGAATAACTGTATCATATGGAAATTCTATAGTCAGCTTTTTGAGGAAATACCAAACTACCTTCCAGTGTGTCTGTGCAGTTTTATAATTCCACAAACTTTGTATGAGAATGTCAGTCACCCCACATGTTCTCCAACATTTATTGCTTGTTGTCTTGTTAAATTTTGCCATTGTCTCTGGGGTGGGATGATACCTCATTCTTGTTTCTGTTTGCATCTCTCTTCTATCCAGTGATTCTGAGCATTTCTTCATGTCTCTGTTAGCCCTCCACATTCCTCCTTTTATGAAAAGCCTTTCCATGTCTTTTGCCTATTTTGTGATTGAATTATTAGTCTTTTCCTTGTGAGGCTCTGTTGTATTCTGTAAACTTTTATTATAAGCCCTTTGTCTGAGGTATTATTGCCAAACGATTTTTTCCCAGTCAGTATATTTTTCTCTTCACCCTTTTGAAAAAATTCTTAATGCTCACAGGGACTTAATCATTAGAAAATTCTATTCATCAACATCATCCTTTCCTGGTTGTACATTTCTGGTTGTACCTGCCAACCTATTCATACCATAGGCTAGGGCTTCTAAGTTTGGTCCTATCACAGAAGCCAAGAAAGGCTTAAGATATAAACTGCCAGATCATGGGTTGGACAATGGAAGATATTTTTCTGAAGGGACTTGGTAGATGAGAAG
>NW_006399870.1:257580-263699 GCF_000299155.1 Elephantulus edwardii
GACTGGGATAATTGGGATGGGAGTGTCAGAGACAGTGCGATTGGCACAGGACAGAGCAGAGTTTAGGGCGGTTGTATATAAGGTCGCTATGATTCGCAGGCGACTCGACGGCACATAACATCAACAACAACAACATGTTTGTTCTCCTGAGAAGTTGACATGGAAAAAAAATATCCTTAGGGAGGACAGCTGGGGCTGGAGATAGACCTAGCTGTGAGGACAATGTTTATTTTGAGATCCTGCATTCACACAGTGGCACTAGGCATCAGGTGGCTTCAGGAATGCATAATCCTGTGGCTTCCTCTGTCTAGGTGCCCAAGTATGTCATTAACTGGTTACCGGCCACTCAGAGTGAGTTAGGAATTTTAGACACAGTTGTCTGTCTTATGCTGAGGAGTACAGGCAGGAGCTGATGAGGACACATTGACACTGTTGTGGGGCTCCCAGACTTGTGTCCACAGGCAAATGGTAATACCTGGGATAAAAAAGATGATGAGAAAGGATGCAAGGTTCCTATATTCTGGTGTCCTCATGTGGGTTACTTTCTGCTTCTTTATTTATATTATCTCATAACTTTATTTATTGAGGGTAAAACCAAGGTTAGGGAGAGAGGGCACTAGGTTTCAATGTCACTGCTTTTTGGCTGATGATGCTGTTGTTGATGTCATGGAGTAGACTACAACTCATAGTGACCTAATCAACAGCAGATCTGAACTGTATTCTATCCTGTGCCATTTTCACCATCTCTGACACACTCAAGCCCATTGCTACGTTCACTGTTACAATCCATCTTGTTGAGAATCTTCCTCTCGTTTGCTGACTCTTCATCTTTCCTAGCATAATGTCTTTTTCCAAGGACTGGCTTATCCTGACAACGTGCCCAAAACATGTGAGATGAAGCTAATGTTTTAAGTGCTATCAAGATGATTACGACTCATAGTGACCCTATGAACACCAATTTTACACCTTGATGCATACCGCACCATCCTCACCATCTCCAATATGTTTGAGCCCATTGTGACAGTCACTGTGTCAATCCACCTCATTCAAGATCTTCTTCTCCTTTTCAGACCATTCACCTTTCCGAGAATGAAGTCCTTTTCCAAAGATTTGTCCATTCTAACAATCTGCACAATATGAGATCAACTCTCACTACCCTTGCTTCTAAGGAATACCATGGTTGCACTTCCTCCAGGACAGACTTTTTTTTTTTAAGTGCTTTTCTCCAACACCACCATTTAAAGCATTCATTCTTCTGCCAACCTTGTCCACTGGCAAACTCACATGCATAAGAAGCAATTGAAAAGATAATTGCTTAAGTTAGGGACATCGTATTCTTTAAGTTGATGTCTTTGCTTTTAGCACTATAAAGAAGCCCTTGACTTCTTTAAAGTGAGCTTTAAAGCAGATCTCCCCAAGGTTTTATACATACTTAATTTTAGTGTGGTTTACCAAAGTCCGTGAGCCCCTGAATGAAAAATATAAACATAATTCTATCTCACTATCTTGCTCTTTCATCTTCTTCATTTGATGCTGTTGTTATTGTCATAGGCCGACAAGTTGCCTGTGACTCATATTGACTCTATGTACAACATCCCTAAGTCCTGCTCTATCCCTTGACAATCTTGTCTTCAACACACCTATCCTCATTATCCCAGTGACTGAATCAATCCATCTCATCAATGGTCTTCCTCTCCTGTGCTGTCCCTTCACCATTCTAAGAATGACGACCCTCTCCAAAGACTGATCGTGCCTTGCAACGTGTCCAAAGTTTTTCAGATGAAGCTTCAGAGCCTGACTTCACCCTCTGCAGGACGAACTTGTTTGTTCTTCTAGCAGTCCATGGTATATTTAATACTCTTCTCCAGCACTATAGCTCAAAGGCATCAACTCTTCTTCTATCGTCCTTTGTTATTGTCCAGCTCTCTGATACATAGCAAGTGATTGTAAAGACTGACATCTTGTTGTTTCCTGGCTGCTGGTACAAAGAGTGTTGATTACAAAGCCAAGCAAACTAAAGCTGTCAACAATCTCAATCATCATCAATCTCTTCGTCATCTATCATGATGTTGCCAATTGGCCCAGAGGTGAGAATCTTTGTTTTCTTGATGTTGAGCTTCAATCCACATTGAAGGCTGTGGTCCTTGATTTTCTGCAACAAACACTGCAGATCTTCCTCAGTTCCAGCATAACACAGATTGTTGATGAGTCCCCCTCCAATCCTGATGCCACACTTCTGCTCATAGAGCCCAGCCTCCTGGATAATCTACTCGGCATATAGATTAAAAAGATATGGAGATAGGACACGTCCCTGACACACACCCTTCCCAATTTTGAGCCATGCAGTGTTCCCTTGCTCTGTTTTGAAAACTGGCTCCTGGTCCAAATATAGGTTTTGCATAAGCACAATCAAGTGTTCTGGGATTCCCATCCTTAGAGTCAGCCAGAGTTTGTTGTGATCCACACAGTCAAATGCCTTTGAATAGTCAATGAAATACAGATAGACATGCCTTTGGTACTCTCTCTGCTTTCAGCCAAGATAAATTTGACATTAGCTATACTATCCCATGGTCTCTTCTAAGTTCAGCCTGCATTTCAGGCAGTTCTCTGTTGATGTTCTCTTCCAGCAATTATTTAGTTTTTAATGTTGATGGCCATTGTTAATGATATTCTTTTCTTTATTTCTTCCCAGAGTTCACATAGTTCCTTTTGGAGAATTTGACTGATTTGTGCTGAATCTTTCAACTACTTCCATTAATATTCTTCTTGAATCTTTGATCATGTGCAAATAGAAATGATTTTCTTTCTTCTTTGTCAACTTGGATGCATTTTATTTCCCTTTCTTTTTCTGGCTTGGACTTCTTTATTTTATTTTTTTTTTGGACATTAACAAACCTTTTATTATTCATGGGTCAAGAATGTCAGCTATTGCCCAAATTGTTCCACCTCTGAGGGGAAGCAAAGATTGGGTTTATATACAGAGATTAGGCATGGGGGTTACACGAAGTTCATTGGGTTGGCAGTTGAGATTGCTTCACACTCAGGAATCATTGTTATGGACTTCTCATGGGTGTCCAGGCCCTGGGCCATATAGAAAATGTAGTCAGGGAGTTGTAACTAAGGTGGATCAGCATGTACAGACTTTTTATGACCTGTTCAATTTCTTCTTTTGTAATGGATCTGTTCAAGTGTACATCTGTCCATGTCAATCTGAGCAGAGTATGAGTTTCAAAGGAATTTATCCATATCCTCTAAGTTTTCAAGTTTATTAGAGTATGTTGTTGTTGTTATGTGCTGTCGAGTCGCTTGCGACTCATAGCGACCCTATGTACAACAGCCCTAAACTTTTCTCTGTCCTGTGCCAATCGCACTGTCTCTGACACTCCCATTCCAATTACCCCAGTGGCTTGGACTTCTAATGCAACATTGAAGAGGAATTGTTATAAAGAGCATTCTTCTCTGGTTTTCACTCACAAGAGAATGCCTTATACATTCTTCATTTTAAAAAAATCGTCTTTTGACCATTGATCTTAGATATGCTCTTATTTATGTTGAGAGATTTTATTTTTATTCATATTATGTTCAGCAAATTATCAGATAAGATTATTAAATAGCCTCATGAATTTTAAGCATTGATTGATATCATTGTATGTTTCGTTTTTTAAACATGATGTAGTGCATGAATTTTTGTATAATGTTGAAAAACCCTTGCATATCTGATAAGAATACCACTTGGTCATGATACAATTAATTTTTTTGTTGTTTTTTTGTTTGTTTTTTGTTTTGGGTGGTTTTTATTACACAGCAATGGAGATACAACAAACATTCCACAACAAACATTAATTGAATCCTTGCTGTGTACCAGGCACTGCTCTGGACCTAGGAAGAGGTGCCAGCAGTTCTGATCTCTGTAATTAAGACCTGTGAGGAACATTTAACTTCCTTTTCCTGCACCCCGAAGGAACAGGCCTTGATGGGAGGTCCGGGGTGTAGAATCTCCAGGGCTCTCGTACCTGGGCGGAGGCCCAGGGGGCTGGGTGCCAAGTACACATCTTCTGAGACACTGTGCTTCATGTCTTCCTCCGCGGAGTTTATAGGCCATCTCAGGGACTCCTCGGCCATGGGCAGTGGGCAGCACATAGCCTCCTCATAAGTAGGGATGGCAGCCACCTTTAGTGTCCTTCATGGAATCTTCAAGGGTCAGAAATGCCTTCCCAATAGAGCTTGTCCAGCCAAGGTGGCAGCTCCAATTGATGTTTACTGTGCAGTCATTCTGCATCTAAGGGAGCTCCTTTGCAGCGATGGGGTAGGTGCTCGGAAGCCGTCCGTCCTTGGGGAGCTCCGTGGGGATAATGGCATGGCGGTCTTCAGAACATGCAACTTGAGAAGAACTAATTTCAACCATATCTATCATCTGGCCATTCTCTAGTTGAGCAGACACTGAGGAAAGAGCTGGCTCACTGGTTAGTTCTTTCCTGTCTTCTCTGATGGTATGGTTCTCTGTCTCCTGGATCTAGGAGGTTTCCAGTGCAGGGAGCCTGGGTCCAAAGGACTCACTCCTTTCCTTTCTCTTCTTGCGCTTGGCCACCAGGCGCTGGGCGCCAGAAGCGAGAGCCCCTCGGGCTCGTCTCCACCTCCCTACCCCTCCCACCCCCTCTTCACCGGGTCAGTGAAAAAACGATCAGACTAGTGGTATTTCACCAGCGGCCCACTTATTCTGCACCTCTCATGTCTCTTCACCGTGCCAGACCAGAGTCAAGCTCAACAGGGTCTTCTTTCCCCGCTGATTCCGCCAAGCACGTTCCCTTGTCTGTGGTTTCGCTGGATAGTAGGTAGGGACAGTGGGAATCTCGCTCATCCATTCATGCGCGTCACTAATTAGATGACGAAGCATTTGGCTACCTTAAGAGAGTCATAGTTACTCCCGCCCGTTTACGCGTGCTTCATTGAATTTCTTCACTTTGACATTCAGAGCACTGGGCAGAAATCGCATCACGTCAACACTCTCCGCGGGATATAATTATTTTTAATATGATGTTGTATTTTAGTGACTAGGATATTGCTGAGATGTTCTCATCTATGCTCATGAAGAAAATTGTTCTATAATTTTCTTTTTTTATTGCTGTCTTTGCATAACTTTCTGGAATTCATTCCAGAATATCCAATATTTTCCTGTATTTTTAAGTAGTCTGAATATAATTGGTGTCATCTTTTCTTTGTATATTTTGTAGAATGCATCCATGAAACTGGACAGAGACTCTTTTGGCTGTTGTTGCTATTAGAAACCATCAAGTTAACTACAGCTCATAGTGATCCTATGAACTACACACAGACCGGAACATTGGCCTTTTGTGCACCATCCTCACAATATTTGTCACACTTAGGCTCATTGTGGTCATCACTGTGTCAATCCATTTTCTTGAAGGTCATCCTCTTTTTTCTGACCTTTCTCAGCATGATGTTTCTTTCCAAGGATTAGTTTCTCTAGAGAATATACCCAAAGTAAGTGAAAAGTTTCACTATTCTTGCCTCTATAAAACATCCTAGCCCTCTCCTTTCTCTTCTCTGATTTTCTTTCAGCGAGGGAGGTCCCTTCTTTTGAGGATGTAATTTTCTAATGAAGTTGTCTTTACTATTATTTAAAAAAAATTAAAAAAAATCATTTGGTTGCGCTTTCTTTGAGACAGATTTGCTTGGGTTTTTGACAGTCCATGGTATATTTAATGCTCTTTGCCAACATCAAAATTCAATGACTTATTTCTTCTGTCTCTTGTATTTATTGTCCAACTTTCAGATACATATGAAGTAATTGAAAAAATCTTGGCTTGAATAAAGTGTGGCTTGCTCTTTCAAATGACATATTTGCCATCTTAAAAAAAGGGGTTACTAAGAACTAAAACAAGTGGCAACATTGCTTGTTGTGCTCCCAATTAGAACATTTAAAATTAGCCATGATTTAACGGATAGTTTTTCAATTTTTTATGTTCTTTAAAGCTATAAAGTAACATTCACTATTTTCATTTTATCCTTTAGCATTGTTGTTGTTGTTATGTGCCGTCGAGTCGCTTGCGACTCATAGCGACCCTATGTACAACAGCCCTAAACTCCACTCTGTCCTG
>NW_006399870.1:264249-265121 GCF_000299155.1 Elephantulus edwardii
CTGGATGCTGGTGACATGTATAATTTTTTCAATCTAGAATTTGCTAATTTGGAAGGATCTTCAGTGTCACTGAAGCTAACTGAAATTGGATTAGTATACATTTGATCTCTGGGAGAAATCATTACTTAGTTATTTGGGTGGCACAATGACAATATCTCACACAGTCATTGTTATTGTTTTGTGCTGTTGAGTTGACTCTAACTTATAGCAACCCAACGTAAAACAACTCTGAAAGAGACGAAGTTCCGCCACCAGAGACGGAGTTCCGCCCCAGACGGGCAGGGAAGAGACCCAGGAAGAACAGTAGTCAGCCATCCACCGCTGAACTCCAGAGGAGCGAAGACTACCCACCAATGTGCGACCCACCTGCAGCCCGCACCTGTGTGACCCCTGACACACAGGGTGCTGCTGCATAAACAACCAGCAGCGCCCAAGCCCCTTCCCCACCTCTTGGTGGTAGTGTCCAAGCCCTGACCTCCTTACCCACCTAGTCCCTTGCTTTCCTCCCCTTCCCCTGACCACCTTCCAGCTCCACAACCACGCACCTCAGCCCCCACCACAGCCCTGTGACCTCAGGACGCTGAGGATCCAGCCATCACCTGGAGCTATCAACCAAGCTGTTGTGTAACTAGTCTGGCAGAAGTAAGGCCAGTAGGATCTTATCTGTGTTTACTGGGGCTGATTATCAGGGAGAGCACCTAAGGGCTTGCCCACAAGTGGGTAAATTGGCTGAGCTCTCTTGGGTTCCCACCCAAACGAGCCAGCCAGCTGGATTCTGTGAACTCTACAGACCAGCCAGAGGCTAGTGGAGGATCCAGGACCCTGCTGGAGCAGGGGCTGTTGTGTGAGGACACCTGTGTAAGTGCCACCAG
>NW_006399870.1:271219-303410 GCF_000299155.1 Elephantulus edwardii
GAGAAAACAGTGCAACAATGAATGAATGAAAACCCAAAATCTCTGTAAATGTTCATTAAAACTAATAAAATTTAATAATAATAATAATAATAAATAACTCTGAACACTAGGGAGTCTTAAACATCAAATGAAAAAGCTCAGATAAGCTATCTTCTGTAACTAGAATCCACTTAAATTATCATTCTGTAATCTAATGTGACACTTTGTAATTTCCACACAAAACTTGTTTTCCAGTAACTTAAATAAATTGACAATCATTGAAACTAAGAGAATGTAGATAACACATTCCATTATGAATCATTCGGGTTTACATAGAAATATAGCTTATAAATATTTCTGGTTTTAATAAATAATTTTTCTCTGATTTTTTTCAAGTGCCTTAATAGCTATCAAGAAAAGGCACAAAAACATGTTAGTAAAACTTATCAAGAGTGGAAAAAAAGTGAGGAAAGTAAGAATAGGAATGTGTTATAAAAATTAACCTATTTTTATAGGTTAAATTTATCATTTTTCTTCTCAACATCTTGGAATTTAGCCCTTTGGGGACTGGTATTCCAAGAAGCATTTAAATTCCAAATGAATGAAAAGATAGTCTGTACACTAGAAGAATCTTACTTTGAATATTGAGTCAGTTTGAGTTTTGCATTGACTAACAGAAAATATATTATATTCTCCAAAAGTAAGGGGCTAGAGCATTGATGTCTTGTTTTAATCTAGGATTTCATTAATTTTATATATATATATAATTTGTTTTGTTATGTGCTGTTGAGTCTATAGATCAAATGAGACTCTGAGATAACAAGCACACTTCCTTAACTTTTACTAAGATTTCAAAAATTAATGACTGTGTTTGGGAAATGGTGGTGCTTGGAGAATATCCCACAGAAGCACAAATTCAATGTCTGCTAAGTAATTCTTAAGCTTTTAATTCCATAATAAAACAAAAGACTATACAAAAATAGATGGATGATTTAAAACTTATCAAATATGAATAGTGAACTGATTTAAAGTGCATTTCACACCAACATACCTTGAGAAATCTAGATGAGAATTTGTCTTCAGTAATTGAGAATTGGTCTTTGCCTAGTAAAGTTTAAGATTTTATCATTTTTTTTCTCTAAGTCAAAGCTTTTAGAAAACATACTCCTGAGAGCGAATTTTACATCTTTATTCCTAAGACTATAGATCAATGGATTCAACATAGGAGCTACAAGATTATTCAATATTGGGATTATAGCACCAAGCAAGGGGCTGGGATCAGACTGTACATAGATGATGATCACTGGGCCATAAGCACAAAGGATGGCAGTGATGTGGGCACTACAGGTGGATAATGCTCGTTGCCTGCCCTCCAATGAGCGGATTTTTGAAATAGAAATTCCAATTCGAGTGTAAGAGACAAGGATGAGGGAAAAACAAATAAGAGCCAAAACACCAACATTTGTAAAGCTTACCCTCTGAGCTAGAGATGTATCTCCACAGGCTAGGGGCAAGATGACTGGGATGTCACAGAAGTAGTAGCCCACTTCATTAGAGTCGCAATAGGGTAACTGAAAAGTGAGAGAGGTTAGGATAGTGGCATGGATGCATCCACCCATCCAGGTCCCTGTGGCTAAAATGAAACAGACTTTGTGATTCATGATGACCATGTATCTCAAAGGGTGACATATGGCCACATAGCGATCATAGGCCATCACAGTGTAGAGGAAACATTCTGTGCACCCCAAGAAGTGGTAGAAAAACAGCTGAGATGCACAACCCTGAAAAGAGATAAGTTGGCTCTGCCCTGAAAGGTAGACTAGCATCTTGGGAACATTAGTGGATGAGAAACCCATGTCAAATATGGAGAGGTTCCCCAAGAAAAAATACACAGGGGTATGAAGCCTAGAGAAAGAGAGGATAGCTGTGAAGATGAGCACATTTCCCAACAGGGTGCATAAGTATAATGATAAAAACAGAAAAAAAAGAACTGTCTCCAATCCCTTTGCCTCAGGGATTCCCAGGAGGATGAATTCTGTCACCATGGTGTGATTTCTCATTTTCATGGAAGAATCAACTCTTGTGCATCTGTTAAAAAAATTGTGATTGAAATCAGTATGCTTGTAAATTATGTATGTGTAGGTCAGTGAAGGACAAAAGCAACAAATGATCTAGATATTAAATATCAATATAGTCTTTAAAGACATCCCAACAGAAAAATTTGAACCAGAGTAGTACTTTCTGAACATTTGTCTTGATCTGCGTTTCTCTTCTTTATTTATTTATGCAGTCTCTAATTGCATGTTTCTAATTAACACTCTCACTTAGAAGCTTTATATTATCAACATATTTCAAAATATGAGAAAATTAATCTTTGACCATCATCTATATTTCATTTTTCATTTACACTACTAAATCATATATTTCAAGTGGCATTTTGTGATTCTGAAAGGATAAATACAATTACTATGTGTATTTATAAAAATGTATGATTCCAGTTTCTTGTGGACATCTAAAACAATTTTTATATTAACTATTAAAAGTCATTCATTACGATGTAAATACAAATGAGACATTTTCCCACACTCATTTTCCAGTTATATCAGCTATAAAGGTCAATAATGAGAAACTAGTTAAAATAAGAGTCTTACATCATCTTTAAGAAGTAGAAAATTAATTTGGAAGGGTCTGTATGCTGCACAGTAACTTCTAACCCAACAAAGACTGCAATTACCTAACAAGATTCTAGATAATATCTTAATTACTAATACCTTCATTTTACCCCACTGGAAGACACATGGGCAAGGATAGTATACACTCTTTCATTCCACATATAATACCTGGCAGTTTTTTCTATCTTCTTTTGACTTTTCCAATCCAATGACATATTTAAATTATAGATCAAGACTTTATGTTTAATCAAATCTTTTATTTTCTTGTTACTGTGAGTAAAGGCAGAGAATGAGAAAAAATAGTAGCAAGTGAAGCACAAAATTTGGTCACTTACATGGTGAACAAACAACATAGCTGCCTGGAGCTATTGAAAAGTGTTTTCCTTTCTTCCTCCCCTGCCTAAATCCCCATTAGCCTGCACTCTGCAGCAAAATAGCATGAATTCTTCTCCTTTTTAAAAGCTTCAATAAGAAATGATGTAAATCCAAATAATGTGCTTCAGCTCCCTTACAGTAATTTCTTCTTCAAGCCCATAAATGGCAACAATCCCCAAACACAAGGAATTTTGAATAAACTTGGCCTTACTTTGGGTATTAAATCATCAATCAGGGACCTTAACAATTAAGAGAGCAATTAACTCCTTAGTATAATTGCATCTTATAATTTCATAAAAATGAAAAAGAAACAGAGAGAGAGAGAGAGAGAAAATTAAATAGAAAATATGGTTGGAATTAGAATATTTGATAAGATTTTCTGATTTCCTTTCATGAAGTTACTTCAGTATAAATAAAACCTATCTGGCACACATAACATACATATTTGTTATGAATTTTTGTGTTACTACTTTGTAATAGACATGCCCTGTCTTTGTAAATAAATGATGTTATTTTGCCACACCATGCCACTTAGTGTTAAGTGGTATTAACTGGAGTATCTCAAAGAACAGAAGAAATCAATAAAAACCTAGACCCATAGCAGTGCAGTAAGTGAGATAATTCCAGGGACTTAAATAAAGAATTATCTCAGGACACTGCTATCGTATGAGTTAGCCTCAGATGGCTCTGTTCATATCTGTGTGTGAATAAGATTCAAATCTGATTTCCTTCATCTGTCATATGACTATCTCTATGGCTGCAGTTCAAGGCAGTGTGGAGATTGGTAATGATTCAACAGATAGAAGAGAAGACTTTTGCCAGGAGAGAGGAGATAGAAATAGATTGAGTGACCAAATACAACTTTAAGGTATCACTTGAAGTCTTATATTATGTAATACTTGTTAAAATGTCCATGTTAAATGTATTAAATGTTCAACATATTTCACTAAAATATGTGTGGATTACGAAGTTTTTTTCTTAAAAACATTAATTCAACTGTTAATTTATGTATATCTGCATTCATTTACTCAAAATATGTTAAGTAAATATTCATATTTATACCAAATATAAAAGCTAAAGGCACTTCTTATTTGATAGGAGAGAAAAAAACCCTCATAATGGCTCATGCTCAAAAACCTATAGAATGTCAGGGAGAAAAATAATCATAGACTTTAAAAAATTTTAAAACTGATAAACTCTTCTACAAACAAGAAAGATAAAGAGTCAGTCAGAAGAGTTAAATAACTCATCCCAGATCACGAAGTATACTCTGTCTGCTTTGCGTTAGGCTTTGATCTCATCTAAGGTTCTAAAGTTCTACCTTTTTGTAATACTACACAATTGTGAGGGTGTTCTGGTAGCTTAATGGTAAAGTTTCACCATCAACCCCAAAGTACAGAATTTCAATACACCAGCTATTCTGTGGGAGAAAAATGAGCTATCTTCTGTGTGATTTACTGTCCCTGAATATTTGCTGGAGGGTTAGCTATTAGTCAGTCCCTACTCCACAGTATATAACAACAACAACACAACTGTGGTAAGAGCATCAGACTACATGAAATGCAGTGGTATCAAGAGGAGGAACTGACAGGAATATCACAGATACTATTCTAGATGTGTTAGGTTACAAACACAGTCTTGAAGAATATATAGGTTAGTTATTAATAGACTAAAGAAGATGAAATTAAGTTATCAAGTTAAGGAACTACTAGAGGTCCACAGGGATGACTGGGCATTGTGGGGGGCAGGAGGAGAGGAGCAGGTAGGAAAGGTGGGAGGTAATCCAGTTTGAGTTAAGTCTTAGAAGTCCAGAAAATTTTTACTTTTCTTTTTAGGGTTTATACAGTCATGAAGAGATCATAATTTCATTTAAATGTATCTCTCTGAAAGTGACTGGGCAAATGTAAAAATATAAAGTGGCTGAGAAAGAGATGGACTGAAGATCATTGGGAAAATATCTAAGAGGTCAAGCGGAGTCATAGTGATAATAATGAAGCAGTAGAAAGGAAAACAGAAGGGATTACAGAGGTATTTTAGGACCACTGTTGTAAAACAGAACTGACATTGGGGTTGAGGGAAGACTGAGAAAGAAGGGATAAATAATGTATACTGCATTGAAACAAATGAGGGAGAGAACTATTTAAAAGGGATATATGATTAGGTATATATGTGTCCTTGTCACAACAGGAGTCCAGAATGAAGGCTGAACAGTGGAGTGAACTTGGGGAGAGGGATTGTATAACAATAAAATAATTTCTATTTTTCTTTTCAAAGAGAAGAACTAATAGGGGGTGAGGGAGTGGACAGGGAGAATAGTGCAACAATGAATGAATGGAAACCCTAAGTCTCTGTAAACTTTCTTTAAAATTAATAAAATATTTTAAAAAAATCTTGTCAGATGATTCCCTAATTTCTGACTAGGGTTGTTGTTGCTGTTGTATGTGTCATTGAGTCAACTGAGACTCATAGAGACTCTATGCACAATAGCTCCAAATCCTGTCCTATTCTCAGCCAATCTTTCTGTATCTGACAGTCCTACCCCCTTTACCCTGATCTCCCTCCCATGTGCTGTCCCTCTACCCTTCCAAGCATGAGGTCCTTCTCCAATGATTGGTTCCTCCTGGCAACAGGCTCAAAGTATGTGAGACAGAGCTTCAAAATCCTTGCATCCAAGGAACAACTTTGTTTCACTCTCTCTAGGACAGATGTGTTTGTTCTCTTGGCAGTCCATGGTATGTTCAATGCTCTTTGACAGCACTACAACTCAAAGACATTGATTCTTGTATCACCCTTAGTCATTGTCCAGCTCTTGGATATATAGTAAGCAATCACAAAGACTATGGCATGGTCAGGCACATCTTAGTCTCTAGATTGATATAATTGCTCTTTAACATTCTGAAAGGGTCCCTTACAGCAAATTTCTCCAATCCAATTTGTCTTTTGATTTTTTGACTGCTGGTGGCAAGAGTGTTGATTGTGGACCCTAGCCAGCTGAAATTAGCAAGCTGAAATTATCAAGCTGCTTTGGAGGAGTTGACAAAAAGCAAGGCCTTAGGAAATTATGGAATTTCAATTGCTATATTTCAACAAACAGATACTGCCCTGGATGTGCTCATCAGGTTATGCCAGGAAATCTGAAGGACAACTACCTAGTCAATCTATTGAAAGAGATCCATATCCATACCCATTTCAAAAAAAGGTGGTCCACGAGAGAACGGAATTTATCAAACAGTATCTCATGCAAGAAAAATCATGATGAAGGTTATCCAAAAGTGACTGGAACAGTACATCAACATAGAACTGCCAAAAATGCAATCTAAGTTCAGAAGAAGCCATCACACTAGGGACATCACTGCCAATGTCAGATGAATTTTGACTGAAAGCAGAGAGTACCAGAAGAATGCCTATCTATTTCATTGACAAAGCCTGGAAGCAGGAGCGGCATCCGCTTCCTAAATGGCTTACCTCCGGAAACTCCAGGTACGAACAGTGCTCAGGCAGTTCATTCATAGGGTCGCTATGAGTCATCTATGACTTGACGGCACCAAACAACAATAACAACAACAACGACAACGACAAAGAGAGAGCTACTTTGGCCTAGTGGAAAGGAAGTTATGCTACCAAGCTGAAGGTGGGTGATTTTCATCTGCGGTCCTCGGCCAGGTTCAAATTGTCTTCCTGTCAAACATTCTTCTAGGTGGTAAAGCACTGGCCTGTGCGCTGCTATACAGAGGTAACTCGTGGTTGCTGTGATGCTGAAGACTGTGACAGTGATGTGCCAATCGTGGTAATGGGCACCCATGGTGGACAGTGTTGACTGGAGCTTCCCGACTAAATCAAGCCTGGAAGCAGGAGCGGCATCCACTTCCGAAATGGCTTGCCTCCGAAAACTCTATGTACAAACAGTGCTCAGGCCGTTCGTTCTTAGGGTCGTTATGAGTCGTCTGCGACACGACGGCACCAAACAACAAAACAACAATAGAAAGGTATTTGGTTGCATGAATCAGAACAAATTGTGGCTAACTTGAGAAAAATGGGAACCCCAGAACACCTGATTGTGCTTATTTGAAACCTATACTTGGACCACGAAGCATTTGTCAAAACAGAGTAAGAAAACACTGTAAAGTATAAAATCAGGAAAAGAGTTTTTAAGGTTCTGTCTCCATACATTTTCAATCTATGTATGGAACAGATTATTCTGGGGGATAGGCTTTATGAGGAGGAATGTGGCATCAGGATTGGAGGAAGACTGACTCATCAACAGTCTGCAATATACAGATGATACAACCTTGCTTGATGAAACTGAAGAGGTGAATTGCTGCAGAAGGTTAAGGACTTCAGTTTTCAATATAAATTGAAGCTCAACATCAAAAGGAAAGATTCTCACAATTAACTGGACCAATGAGCAGAACCATGATAGATGGAGAAGAGGTTGAGAGACTGGGGGAATAGGTGTTATTTAATAAAATTAAGAAGGAAGGTACCAACAGATTCCTAAAGGTTTAGGTCCTTTTCAGTCAAGTCACACTACAGACTTGGGATGAGCTTCTAGCAATTTGTTAACAAGGTCATAAGATTTTGCAGAATTAATATACATTCTCCCTCTCTGTTACTTTCTCTTTCTCTTTACAGCTCTTTTTCCTCTCTTCTTCATTTTCTTCCTTCTTTCTTCTCATCCTCATTTTTCTTCTGTCTTATAATTAAATAAACTTCAGGAACCATAAAATCTGACTCCATCATTGAATTAATTCTGCTCAGTGTTATGACCATGTAACACATCGCTAGCAGCTTATTCCAAAGCCCCTGGTAGGACCTAACAGAAAGAGGCCTACAGCTTTAAGAATTTGTTAGTAAATTCACTTCTACCCTCTTTAATAATTTCACGAAATGATACTTATTAACCTGCTAAGAAGAAATTTTGCTCTCCCTTACATAATAATGTGTAAAATAAAGTTAAAAACTAATAAAAAAATAACACAGGCATGTCTTGGTCAAAGTTTTTGCTCTTTCTGATAAGCAAGTTTCATTGAATTTAGAATTTTGGGGTAATCAGACAGTTCTTTTTCATTTTAAAAAATGAAGTAAAATCTTTAGTGTACATTCAACTAATACAAGGTACATATAAGATTTATTATAGGTTTATCCTAATATAAGGTATATTTAAGATTTATTATGTTGTTGTTATATATCATCGAGTCACTTCCTATTTATCCTTGGAGCTAGGCAGCTTAGTGTTAAGAGGTTGTACTGCTGACCTAAAGCCATATGAATTAAATTCATCAACTGCTTCTCAGGAGAAAGATGAGCTATCTCTTCTTGTGCTATTTGTTGTTAGATGTTGTTGAGTTGAGGATGACTCATAGCAACCCTCCTGTATTTTGCCATTCTCATCATCTCTGAGATACTTGAGCCCATTTCTATAGTCACTATATCAATCAATGTGACTGAGAATCTTTCTCTCTTTTGCCTGCCTCAGCCTTTCCAAGCATGATGACTGTCCAAGGACTAGCCTCTCCTAGCCACATGCCTGATGTATATAAGACAAAGCTGTGTTGTCTTTGTCTCCAAAGATCACTCTGGCTGCACTTTCTCTTAAGACCTGTTTGATCTGTTGGTAGCCTGTGGAATATTCGGTACTCTTTCCTAACACCACACCTCAAAGATATCCATTATTCTGTTATCCGTATTCATTGCACACTCTCAGTAAATAATTATAAATAGCAAATAATTGAAAATACTGAAGTCTTAATCAGGCATACCCTGGTCTTCAAACTGATATAATTTCTCTTAATAACTTAAAGAGGCCCCTGACTGCCGAATTCCCAAGTGCAATACCAAGGTTTACTGTGGATCCAAGTAAGAGAAAGTTATTGACAATTTCAATCTTCTATCTATTTATCATAATATTACCTATTGGTCCAGTGGTGAGAATTTTTATTTCCTTGATGTTATGAGATAACCCACATTGAAGGCTGTAGTCTTTTTGATCTTCTACAGCAAAAGCTTCAAGTTCTCACTTTCAGCAAGCAAGGTTGTATCTTCTGCATAACAATGGTTGTTGAGTCTTCCTCCATTCTTGATGCCACATTCCTCTTCAAGGTGTTCAGATTTTCAGATAATTTGCTTGGCACACAGACTAAATAGATATGAAGAAAGGGTATAATCCTGATGCACAGCTTTACTAAGTTTAAACCATGTAGTAGTTCCTTACTCTGTTTATACAGCAGCCTCTTGGTTGAGGCATAGATTTTCCATGAGCACAATTAGGTGTACTGGCATTTCCATTCTTCTCAATGTTAGTCACAATAATTTAATACGATCCACAAAGCCAAATGTCTTTGCAAAGTCAATAAAGCACAAGTAGACATTTTTCTGGCATTCTATGCTTTCAATTAGTATCCATCTGGCATCAGCAATGATATATTTTGTATCATGACTTCTTCTAAACCTAGCTTAAACTTGACAATTCTTTATGTGATTTTATAGCCATTTTTAAATCACCTTCAGTAATATTTTTCTTGCCTGTGAGATTAATGTTATTTTTCTATCATTTTAACATTCGATTGGATCACCTTTCTTGGTAATTGGAGTAAATATGGATCTCTTCCAGTCACTCAGCCAGGCAACTGTCCTCCAAATTTATTAGCATAGACTGGGGAGCACATCCAAGGTTGCCTTTGTTAGATGAACCATGTCAAAGATATTTATACCCTCTCATAGCCTCTGGAAGGTCAGCTGTGAGTTGCTTCTGACTTGGCAGTACATAACAACAACAAGATTTATCTTTGATGCACTTTTTGTGTGACTGAAACAGTTAACCATTTAATTTTCCTTTACTCTAGACAAGGAGAAATTTAAAGTTACACTTTAGATGGATTTTTACAAGCTTTTGAAATCCTAGTGACTAGTTATCAGAGTAGGGTGTCCTGTAGACATTCTAATTATGGTCTATGTTGTGCTGATTAACCTTGATGCCCTTTAAGAATACAGTATTGAGCTCCCAGGCCCAGTAATTAATTCCATCAAGGTTTTTGTTTATGATTTAGAGGACTTCAGGGAGCTTTTGTAGTATAGTCCATATCAAGTTTCAGGTTATGCTGTTAACACACAGACCAGGTGTCTCCAGTAATTACAACCTACCAGCAGCTCTGCAGGAGGAATATAGCCAATCTACTGAATAGAGAGTTACTATGACTTGACAACTTTAATCTTTTCTCCATCTGTCATGATATTTCCACTGTCTTTTTGATGTTGAGATGGAATCCTTATTATAATCTTGAGTCTTTGATCTTCTTCAGTAAGAACTTCAAGTATTCACTTTCTGTAACCATGATAAATTATTGTTGTCATTAGGTGCAGTCAAGCTATGACTCAATAGCTCTAAACCCAGTACTACCTTGAGGCAGTCTTACTGTTTCTGATGTACCTACCACCATTGCCACAGTCAATCCATCTCATCCAAGGTCTCCCTCTCCTATTTTGATCTTTTACCCTTCCAAACATAGTCTCCTTCTCCAAGGACAAATCCCTTTTGACAACATGCTATAAGTATGTGAGACAAAGTTTCAAAATCTTTACTTTCAGAAAGCAACCTGGATTCACTTTCTCCAGGATAGATCTAGTCTCTTGGCAGTTCATGGTATGTTCAATATTCTTCTCTAGCACCACAACTCAAAGGGATTCGTTCTTTTTCTGTCATCCTTAGCCCAATTCTCAGATGTATAGCAAATAATTGAAAAGACAAAAGCTTGGCTTAAATCAGGCACAACTTAGTCTTTAGAATTACATAGTTGTTCTTTGCACTCTGAGCACTATGAGTGCTCCAGCAAGCTCGAGGGGTCCCAGATAGCAGACTTTTCTAAAGCAACTTATCTTTTTATTTCCTGGCTCCGTCCACCAAGGGTGTTGATTGTGGAACTGAGCAAAATTAAATTGTTCACAACCTCAATCTCTTTCCCACCTATCATGATGCTGCCAATAAACCCAGTGGAGAGAATCTTTTCTTAATTTTGAGATGCAATCCATATTGAATATTGCAATCTTTGCCTGACCTTCTGCAGAAAATGTTTCAAGTTCTCCTCAGATTCAAGGTGCAAAGTGTGTTATCTGCATAATGCAAGTTGCTGATAATTCTTCTTCTGATCCTGATGCCACTTTCTTCTTCATAAAGTTCAGCTTCCTGGCTGATCACATGTAGTTTGAGATATGGAGAAAGGACATATTTGGAGAAAGGTCACATTCCTGATGCCCTCATTTCTTGATTTTGAAATATGTATTGTTCCCTTGCTGTGTTCCTATGACAGCTTCCAGATATAAGTATATGTTTGGCATTTGTTGTTGTTACATGCCATCGAGTCATTTGTGACTCATAGCCACCCTATGCACAAGACCTATAAACCCTGTTCTATCCTGTGCCAAACTAGTCATCTCAAACACACTTATTCCCACCACTCCAGTCAAAGAATTGATCCATCTCATCGAAGGTCTTCCTCTTTGCCACAACTCCACTTTCCCAAACATGATGTCCCTCTCCAAGGACCAGTCCCTCCTTGCAACATGCCCAAAGTATGTCAGACGAAGCTTCAGAATCCTTGACTCCAAGGAGCAGTCTGGCTTCACCCTCTCCAGGACAAACCTGTTTGTTCTCCTAGCAGTCTATGGGATATTCAAGACTCTTTTCCAGCACAACAGCTCAAAGGCATCAATTATCTTTCTATCAACCCTAGTCACTGTCCAACTCTCTGATCCATAGCATGTAATTGTGAAGATGATAGCCCGGATCAGGTGTACCTTAGTCTCCAGCCTGATGTCGTTGCTTTTCAGTACTCTTGAGAGGTCCCTCACAGCTGACTTTCCCAATGCAATTCGTCTCTTGATTTCCTGGCTGCTGTTACCAAGAGTGTTGATTGTGGAGTCAAGCAAACTGAAAATGTTAACTATCTCAATCTCTTCATTATCCATACTGATGCTGCCAATTGGCCTAGTGGTGAGAATCTTTGTTTTCTTGATGTTGAGCTTTAGTCCATATAGGAGGCTGCGGTCCTTGATCTTCTGCAGCAAGCGCTTCAGGTCCTCCTCAGTTTCAGCAAGTAGGGTTTGACGTTAGCACAATCAATTATAATTCTTCTCAATGTTAGTCACAATTTAATGGCAGAGAGACCAGAGGATCCTGGAGCCTGCTGTGCTGCCACCACCCAGGAGCATGTTGGAAGATGGGCTGGAGCAGTTAGAGGCAGCAGTGCACCTGGAGGCCCAGAGTTCCATCATTGCTGCAGAGCACAGAGATAACTAGTGGACAGAAGTGACTGGCAGCCTAAGCCATCATATTAGGGCTTCACATAAAAGCCACTGGGGTTGGGGAGGAGGGTACAGGTAACGGGATATAATGTCAAGTTTATCTGGTTTTGTAATGAGGGAGGGTCTTTGTATGATGATGTCTTTGCATGCTATGCTCTTAATAGCTTAGATACATTTATGTTTGCTTGTATATCTTCTGTTCTTTTAGTTAAAATTATTGTCTGTCAGATATAGTACCAAAGCTGAGCTTCCACATTAAGACAGGGTAGGAAGAAGGATTGACCATCTACTTCTGAAATAACAGATAGTAATCAATCAATCAATCAATGAACATTAAAGCACACTTAAGATTAGTAGATATATCACGGGAGGGTGGGCCCGGAGGGTGGGCCCTTATATTTGAAAACACAAAATGAGGGGGAACAGTTGCAAACAGTCACTAATAACTGGAACATGGAATTTATGAAGCATGAATGTAGGAAAATTGGGACTGTTAAAAAATAACTGGGAAGACTGAATATTGACATACTAGGTACTGGTGAAAAGAGATGAATTGGCAGGGGCCTTTTCAAGCCAGACAATCATATGATCTACTACACTAGGAATGTAAAAGTAAGGAAAAATTGTGTCACATTCACAGTCAAGAAGACTATTTCTAGATCCATCGTGAAATGCAATGTTGTGAGTGACAGCATGCTGTTGTTGTTATTGATTGGCTTTGAGTTGAGCATGACTCATAGTGACCCTATGAACGAAAGGCCTGAAGCCCCTCTACAAACTATCAACATTTATCAAATTTCATAGAGTTTCTGGAGGCATGTTGTTTAGGAATTGGATGCTATCCCTGCTTCCAAGACAGCATACTATCAATATACATATAAGGAAAACCTGTTAGTACCACTATCATTCAAATATATACACCAACAACTAGAGCGAAAGAGGAAGAAAGAGAATCTTTCTGCCAACTTTTGCAGTCTGAAATAGAGCAAATATGCAGTCAAGGTTCATTAACAACCGTGGATGATTGGAATACAAAAGTTGGGAACAACAGGAGTCCAGAGTGAAGGCTGCGTAGTGGATTGGGCCTGGGGGAAGGTTAGTAAAACAATGAAAGAATTTTTCTTTTACTTTTCCAAGAGGGTAGTATACTAGTGGGGAGGGTTGGGAGAGGAGAGAAGTGCAACAATGAATGACTGGAAACCCAAAGTCTCTGTAAGCTTTCTACTTACAATTACTAATTGAAATTAGTAATAAATTTTTTAAAAAATGTTGGGAATAAGGAAGAAAGATTAGTAGTTGTAAAATATGGACATGATTACAAAAATGGGACTGGAGATAGAATGATAGAACTTTGTATAATCAGTAGTTTAGTCATTGCCAATACTTATTTTTAAACAAATAGTGACCATACACATGGACCTTATCTGATGGAATTCACAGGAATCAGATTGATTACATCCTTGGAAAGAATCATTAGAGAAGCTTAATATCAGCTGTGAAAACTAGGCTTGGTGCTACTCTAGTGCAAGTGCAATTTGAAACTGAAGAAAATGAAAACAAAACCCAAAATGTGACCTTTGTCAGTCTCACTTGAATTAAAAAAAAAAAATCTCAAGAACAGGTTTGGGAGCTCTGGTGGCCTAGTGGCCAGAAGCCGCCCTACAATCCCAGAGGTGTGTGGTTCAAATTCACCAGATGCCCTGCTGGAGAAGGAGAGACAATCTCCTCCTGTATCACTTAGATCTGATTTGAAGGTATACACACAAAAATAATAATATAAAATAAAGAACAGGTTTGATGCCTTGAACACTAAGCAACAAAGACCAAACAAGCTGAGGGATGATACCAAGAATATACATGAAGAAAGCAAAAAAGTCATTACAAAGAGAGAAATAGAAGAAATGACTGAGATAAATATCAGAATATTGCACTAGAATACTGAGAAGCCAAAGCAAAGGGAAGAAATCACAAAGTTAAAGAGTTGAACAGAAGATTTCTAAGGGCAACTCAAGAAAACAAAGTATTATAACAAAGTGTGTAAAGAACTGGAGTCAGAATATCAAAAGGAAACAACTTTTCAATGATTCTAAAACTGAAGGAACTGAAAAATAAATTCAAGCCTTGGGTTACAATACTTGAGAATGCTATTGACAAAATATTGAATGATCTAGGAACCATCCAAAGAAGTGGGAAGTATACAGAAGAATTATAGTATCAAAAAGAATTGGCTAAGATATCATTAGATGAAACACTTTCCACAGAGCTTGCACTTTCAAATGCAAGGGAGAGAAGAGTTTGAAACATTCTGGAAAAACAAATTAAGCCTTATCCCAAAAAAGCCCGAAAACAACAACAAAATCAAAGCAAAACAAACCAACAAAAAACAAAGCATACTGCAAACTCAATGGATACTCCAGAGTCAGGGAGCCAGAAAATATATATTTATATGAAATCATTTTAACAGTTATGAAAGAAGGTACAAATGACAGAAGCAGCAATGGAAGCTGGAAATAAAGTGAATATCCCACAGGCAAAGAATCAGAAGAAATAAATTGATGTGGAGTTATTTGTAAAGCTACAGAAGAAGATGCAAATGATTGGAGAAATAAGGGAAGCCACTAAAAAAGCCAATATTCCAGAGATAGGGAGCCAGAAGGATTATATCAATGAGGAAAGAAATTCAGAAGGTGGAAGAAAGAATTGAAACTATACATAAATAGGTACAAGAACTTAAAAAATCATCGCAAGACAGAGATAGTTCAGCCAACCCAGTACTGGTAATAACAGAAAAATGCATGAACATACAATCCAGAATATTAAGACTGAAGGAGCAGAAGTGTCCAACACACTGGAGGGATAAAAAAAAAGTAGAACAGAAGAACATAGAGTAAGTGAGGTGGAAGATAAGTAACTCAGTGGAAACACAGCAAAAGAAAAATCAGAGATGAGACATGAATAAAACATTAGACTTGTGGGATGATATCAAAAAGAAAAACATACATACAATTGGAATTCCAGAACAAAAGAAGAACAGGAATTGACTGAGAAAATTGTGGAAGAGGTACTAGAAGAAATTATAAAGATAGTATGAAGAATGGAGAAATCCACATTCAGCAAATACCTAATAGACTAGACCCAAAAAGAAAAACTTCAAGACATATCAAAGAAATATTTCCCAAAATACAAGATAAGGATAGAATACTAAAATCAATGTGAGGAAAACAAAGAGTCATCTACAAAGGAGAAACAATTAGATTAAGTTCTGATTTCTCAACAGAAGCATTCTGAGCAAGAAGTTGTAAGAAAACAATTGCTAGACGAGGATCATGTGCCCAGCAAAGCTGTCTGTAATATATGAAGGAGAAATTAGGTACACATAGACTTTCCTATGCAATATTTACACAAGAAACATTTACAGAAAAGCAGGAATGTAAGGAATTAAATGAAAAATAAGACCAACTCTGCAAGAAATTCTAAGGGAAGTCCTTTATACAGAGACACCAAAGGAAAGTGGATGAACCATAGAAACCAGATACAATAGAAAGAGAAACAATAAAATGGCAAAGATAGAATCTGGCCTGTTAATAATCACATAATATGAATGTTCAAATTAAGAGAAAAAGAAAAAGAGCAGAATAATGGATAAAAAGGCAAAGCCCATCAATATATTGCCACAAGAGACACATCTAAGAAATGAGGAGAAAGATTGACATAAAAAAACAAAGACTGGAAAAAAAAGATACCAAACAAATAACATCAACAATATAGCAGGAGTGGCAATACTAATCTCTGATAAAATAAAGTTCAAGATGAAAACAACCCTAAAATATACAGAAGGACACTGTATAATGATTAAATGTACATTAGATTAAGAAGACCTAACATTGGTCAACATCCACACATCAAATTATAGACCAGCAAAATACATGAAAAAAAAATGGTTAACAGAATTGAATAACACTAGAACAGTAAACACTTGAGGATTTGAACACATCATTCTCACACCAAAGGATAGGTCAACTCACATGAAACTTAACAAAGATGCAGAAGATCTAAACTATAAAATCAGTCAACTCAACATTATGGATGTAGTTAGGGTACTGTATCCAACTAAAATTCCATTTAATTTATTCTCAAGAGCACACAGTACATTATACAGAAATGGTCATATATTAAGACACAAAGCAAGCCCCAACAAATTAAAATAACATTGAAATAATACGAAGTATCTTCTCAAACTACAGAGCCAAATTAACTACAAGAGAATGTTGTTGTTGATTGCTGTTGAGTTGAGCACAGCTCATAGTGACCGTATAAACAAAAGGCCTGAAGCCTTTGTGTAACTATCATTGTTCATCAAAGTTCATGTGTGGAAGCTAAATAACATAACGCTAGAATGCAATTGGGTTATAGAAGAAATAAGAAAAAAATTAAAAAAAAAACCCTCAAAACAAATGAAATGAAAATATAATGTACCAAAACCTCTGGAATACAGCTAAGGCAGTCATCATAGGACATTTCATAGCAATAGGCAAACATATAAAAAAATGAAGAAAGAAGAAAATTTAATGTTCTAACCCAACACCTCCATCAAATAGAAAAAGAACAACAATATAATCCCACTGCCTCTAGAAGAAAGGAAATTAGAAGGACAAGAACTGAAATCAATGCAATAGAAAACAGAAAAACAATCGGCAAATAATATGGCCCCAGGAATTGACTGACATAGTTCAACAAACAAATGTAGCCCTAGAAGAGCTCAAGTTGTGCTAAAAAAATTTGGAGGACAGCTACTTGGCTAATTACCTGGAGAAGATTCATATTTATTCCCATTCCCAAAACAGTGATCCAATGGAGTATGGAAAGTGTTGAACAATAGCACGAAAATCTCATGGAAACAATATTATGCTAAAGATTGTTCAAAAATGACCAGAATAATACATCAATAGAGAACTGTCAGAAATACAAGCTGGATTTAGGAGAGATTGTGGCACTAGAAATACAGAACCTTAAATAGATGCAGTGACAATAAATTTGAACACAACATAGATTGTGAGAATGACATAGGATTGAGAATCTAAGACCAAGGTTTAGATCTGGTTTTGTACAGTTGCTATGATTTGTGGTCAACTTGATTTCACCTAAAAACAACAGTAACATAGTTGTATTGCTGTCATATTGCTGTGTTGGTTTTTGGTTTGTTTTCGTTTGGTTTTGGGGTTTCTTTTTTTGTGATGTTGCTGATTTCTTTGTTTTATCTACTTTTTTGCGCTTTCATGTTATGAGTTTTATCATTTCTTTCAATGAATTTATTAAATCTTTATGTTTTTCCTTTGTTTTGTTTTGAAGACAGAGTTTTCAAATTTTCTTTGAAGTGATCTTCTAAATAAATACTTTACTCCCAACTATACTAACAGAAAACTACCAGAAATACAAGCTAGATTTAGAAGACACTATGGTACTAGAGACATTACTGCCAATGTCAGATGGATCTTTGCCAAAAGCAGAGTATCAGATAGAATGTATATCTGTGCTTCATTGACTATTCAAAGGATTCGACTGTGCAGATAACAACAAATTGTAGATAACCTTGAGAAGAGTGGGAATCCTCAAACACTTGGTTGTGGTCATTTGAAACCTATAATTAGACTAGGAGGCAGGTGTCAGAACATACATGCAGTAACAACCACATAGTTCAGAATTAGAAAAGTAATGCATCAGGGATGCATTCTGTCTTCAAACGTTTTTATTGTGTATGTGGGACAGATCATTTGAGATGTTGGTCTTTATGAAAGGAGTGTGATATCAGGATTGAAGGAAGGCTTGTCAACAACTCAATTGAGCTATGCAGATGATATGCCTTGTTTGCCAAAACTGAGGAGGAATTGAAGTGTTTGCTACAGAAATTCAAGGTCTGTAGTCTTCAGTATGGACTGAAACTCAACATCAAGAAAACAAAGATTCTCTCTCAACAATGGGCCAATAGGCAGCACCATGATGGATGGAGAGAGACTGAGGTTGTTAACAATTAAAGCTTGCTACGCTCCACAATCAACCCTCTTGGTGTCAGCATTTAGGATATCAAAAGACTAATTGCACTGCAAAAGTCTGCTGTCAGGGTCTCTCCAGAGTGCTGAGGAGCAGGGACATTAGTCTAGAGACTAAGGTGCACCTGATCCAGGCCATTGTTGTTATTGTTCTGTGCCGTCAAGGCACCTGTGACCCATGGTAACTCTATGTACCGCAAGTCTGAATTCTGTCCTGTCCTGAGGCAATCTCACTAATTCCAACACATCAAACCCCATTGTCCTCGTTACTATATTAATCCATCTCATTTGGGGTCTTCCTCTCTTGCATCATCCCTTCTGAGCATGACGTCCTCCAAGAACTGGTCTTTCTTGACCACATGACCAAAATATGTGAGACGAAGCTTCAAAGCCCTAGCTTCCAAGCAAAAACTTTTATTCCCCCTCTCCAAGACAGACTTATCTGTTTTTTTGGTTCAAGACTCTTCTCCAGTACCACATTTAAAGGCATCAATTTGTCTTCTGTCATCCTTAGTCATTGTCCAGTTCTTTGGTACGTAGCAAATAATTGCGAAGACCATGGCCTAGAGTAGGTATACTTTTCTCTGGTTCTCTATTTAGTCTTATAAGTTGTATTTTACCTTTTTATCTCTCATTTGTTTCTGAATAATTTTGTTAATTTTGGCTTATTTTCTGTCATTATTGTTTCTCTGTGCAAAGAAGTCCTTGTATAATCAATCTAGTTTTCACAGGATTCTTTAATTTCCTTCTATCTAAAAGTTTCTATATCACTGTCATATTTGAAGGAACATTTTGCTGGGTATATAATCTTGGTTGGCATTTATATTTTTCCTTTCAGAGATTTATATTTGTTATTCCTTTGCCTTTTTTTGGTCATAATTTCAACTGATAAATCGGACTTTAGTCATATTGGTTCTCCTTTGTAAGTTACTATTCATTTTTCCTAAGTTATTTTCAGTGGTCTTCTCATTGTTGTTGTTCTTGTGGTTATGGTTTCTTTGTGGTATATTCCAGGTAGTTGAATTGCTGGGTCAAATGGTGTTTCTATTTCCAATTTTTTGAGAAAGTACCGTACTGCCTTCCATAGTGGTTGCACCATTTTACACTCCCACCAACAGTGAATAAGGGGTCCAGTTTCCCTGCAAACTTGCCAAATGTGTTGTTTGCTGTTCTGTTAAAGTTTGCTATTCTTATTGGGGTGAGATGATATCTTATAGTTGTTTTGATTTGCATCTCTCTAAGAGCTCGGGATTTTGAACATTTCTTCATGTATTTGCTTGCCATCTGAATGCCCTCTTTAGTGAAGTGTTTGTGCATATCCTGTGCCCATTTTGCAATTGGGTTGTTTACCTTTATCTTGTTGTTGTGCTTGAGTATTTTATAAATTCTCAATATAAGTCCCTTATCTGACATATCATTACCAGATACTTTTCCTAGTCAATGGCTTCCCTTTTTACCCTGTTGGAGAAGTTTTGGAATGTGCGTAGGGGTTTGATTCTTAGAAGGTCCCATTCATCTATTTTATCCTTTCGTGGTTGTAGGTTTTTCAGGCTGCTTGGAAAACTATTTTGTGGATTAAGACTTCTAAAGTTCTTCCAAACTTTTCATTAATGAATTTTACAGTCCTTGGTTTTAGTCCTAAGTTCATGATCCACTTTGAGTTAGTTTTTGTATATGGACTGAGGTGTGGAGTTTGCTTGAATTTTCTGCAAATAGTTCTACAATTTTCCGGCACCATTTGTTAAAAAAGGTTGTTGTTCCCCCACCTAAGTGATTTCATCTCCTTGTCAAAAATTAGTTGATCATCGGAGATGGGCTGATTTCTGGATTCTCAAGTCTATTTCATTGATCTGTCATTGTACCAGTATCATGCTGTCTTAACCACCACAGCAGTGTTGTAGGATTTAAAATCAGGGAGTGAGATGCCTCCCACCTTGTTTCTCTTTTTAAGGAGTCCTTTTGCTTATTTGGGGCCCTTTTCCATTCCAAATGAAACTGGAGATTGCCTTTTTCATTCGTTGAAGAATGGGATTGGTGTTTGTATTGGTATTGTGTTGAACGTATAAATTACCTTTGGTAGTATTGTCATTTTCACAATACTGAGTCTTCCTATCCATGAGCAAGGAATACTCTTCCATTTCTCCAGGTCTCTTTTTGTTTCTTGTAGTAATGTTTTGTAATTTTCTTTGAATAGATCCTTTATGCTTCTCGTTAGATTTACTCCCAAGTATTTAAACTTGTGATCAGCTATTGTGAAGGGTATTTTTTTTTTTAACTCTCCCTCTATATTCACTTCGTCACTGTAGAGAAATCCAACTGATTTTGGTATGTTGATGTTGTATCCTGCCACTTTGCTGAATTGGTCAGCTATGTGCAGTAGTTTTCTTGCTGAGTCTTTTGGGTTTTCAAGATATATTATCATATCATCAGGATATAGAGATAACTTTACCTCCTCTTAGCCATAGCGGATACCTCTTATTTCTTTCTCTTGTCTTATTGCTATGGCTAAAGACTTTCAATATAATATTGACTAGGAGAGGTGATAGTGGGCATCCTTGCTTAGTTCCTGTTATTAAAGGGAATGCCTTTAATCTGTCTCTATTTAGAACAATGTTGGCTCTCGAATTTGTGTATACACTTTTTACTATGTGGAAGAAATCCCTCTCCAATCCTGTTTTGTTGAGTGTTTTAATCAGGAAATTGTGTTGGATTTTGTCAAAGGCCTTTTCTGCATCAATTGATAAAAATATGTGGTTCTTGTTCTTTGCTTTGCTTATATGATGAATTACAGTAATTGTTTTTCTTCTGTTGAACCATCCTTGCATACTTGTTATGTATCCCACTTGATCATGGTGAATTATTTTTTTGATGTATCATTGGATTCTATTGGCCAGGATTTTATTCAGGATGTTTGCATCTATTTTCATGTTAAATATTGGCCTATAGTTTTCTATTTTGGTGGTGTCCTTTTCTGGATTTGGCAAGGATATATTTGCTTCATAGAATGAGTCTGGAAGAATTCCATCGTTTTTCTATTTTCTGAAATAGTTTCTGTAGAATTGGTGACAGTTCTTCTCTGAATGTTTGATAAAATTAATTTATAAAACCATTAGATCCAGGGCTTTTTTGGGGGCTGGAAATTGTTTTATTACCTTTTCAATTTCTTCTTTTGTGATAGGTCTGTTCACTTGTTCAATTTTGGGTGGTGTCAATTTAGGTAGGCTGTTCATTTCTAAGTATTTGTCCATTTCCTCTAGGTTTTAATATTTGTTTGAATATGGATTTTCATAATATTCCAATGTTAGCCTTTTTGTTTTAGTTGGTTCTGTTGTGTTGTTGCCCATTTCATCCCTTATTCTGATCATTTGTGTCTTTTCCTTATTTTCTTTTGTTATTTTTCCTAGTGGTTTTTCAATTTTATTGACCTTTTCAAAGAGCTAACTCCTAGTTTTGTTTATGGTTTCAATTGTTTTTTGTGGTTGTTGTTGTTTTCTATTTTATTTATTTCTGCTCTAATTTTAATCATTTCGGGCTTTTTAGAATGTGTTGGGTTTTCTTATCGTTCTTTTCCAATTTGTTGGAGATGTTGGGTTAGAGAGTAAATGGTCATTTTTACCTTCCTTTGATGTGTTTGCTTATTCCTATAAATTGACCTCTGATTACTGCTTTGGCTATTTTCTAGAGATTTTGGTAAGTGGTGTTTTCATTGTAAAGTGTTTCAAAAAACTTTTTCATTACATTTTTTATTTCTTCTAGTACCCACTCATATTCAAGCAAGGTGTTGTTTAGCTTACAATGTATGGGGTTTTCTCCTTTATCTTCTTGTTATTAATTTCTAATTTTGTAACATTGTTGTCTAAGAAGATGCTTTGTATTATTTCTATGTTTTTTAATTCATTGACTCTTGTCTTGGAGCCCAAGAAGTTATCTAATCTGGAGACCACTCAATGTACTTTGGAAAAGAAGGTCTACTCTGATTTTTTTTGGGGGGGGTGTTGTACATTAACCTCTTAATATCAATGAGATTGAGGTGCTTTATTGTGCGTTTTATTCTTTACTATCTTTGCTGAGTTTCTTTCTGGTATTTCTGTCTTTTCTTGAGAGTTGTGTATTGAAGTCTCCAAGTACTATAGTACTGTTGTCTATTTGCTTTTTCAGTTTTGTTAATGTTTGTTTTATATATTTTGCAGGTCTTTCATTTGGTGCATAGATATTTATTATTGTTATGCCTTCTTGTTCTTTTGACTCTTTAAGCCTTATGTTGTGACCTTCGTTGTCCTTTGTGATGGTTTTTGCATTGAAATTTATTTTTTCAGAGATTAATATCATTACTCCTGCTTCTTTTTTCTTCTTGTTTGCTTGCCATTTGTTTGGTATTCCCTCCCCTCCCTTTCATTTTTAGTCTTTATTTTATCATCATTTTTCAGGTGTTTCTTGTAGACAACAAATTGATGAATTTTTTAACCAATCTCATACTGTGTTTCTCTTCAGTGATGCTTTTAAACCATTCATATTCAGTGTGATTATTGAGAGGCCAAGTTTTATTGCTATCATTTTATTGTGTTCTTTTTGGTGTTATTGCTGATAACTTTGGTCCAGCCTGCTTTCTGTAATATTTCTGAAAGGGTATCTCTTCCCTTGTGATCTAAAACCTTTGTAAACCTATTAGAAAGTCAACTATGAGTTGATTTCCAATGAAAGTGTTCACAGTAACATATGCTTTTGAGTAGCCTCTAGGTTTCTAATGTCTGTGATTACTTAACTGGATAAAAATTAAGTAACATACTAATTTTATTATCAAAAGGCTAGAGGGATAAAATTTGGATACTTATATTGCAGAAAGAAAGCACAGATGCCTGTTGTCATTGAAAGATGTTTTACATTCCTTCACTAGCAGAAAGAGCCTTCATCTGCCTAAATCCCCATCAGCTGCCCCTCTGCATTCTCATCTTTTCCTCCTTTTCAATCACTTTCAAACAGTAGATTCAGTTTCCTTATAATAATTTATTGTCTAAGCCTAGGAATGGCAATGATCCTCAAGCACAGGGGAATTTAAACGACCTTGGCTTTCCTTTGTGTATTAATCTCTCTGATCAGCATTTGTTGAGTAGGAGAGTGATTAACTCCTTGGTATAACTGCACCTTGAAAGTGATAAAGAATGAAAATATGATTAAAGCTAAAATATTTAAGATTTTATGATTTCCTTTTATATCATTACTTCAATAGAATAATAATTTTTAAAAATCATCTGTCAGTTATTTGCTCCAAATGCTCATGTTCACTAATTTTCATCGGCAAGTATTTTCTTTGTAAATAAATTTTGCTCTTTTAAAATATTAGTGAAAAATTAAGCCATGGAAGGGTGGAAAATAAGAGGGACTTAAGTAATAAGAATTTATGAAGTAACCTCAGGACACTGACATCAGATGACTCAGCCAAATCTTCCTTTTGTTTCTCTGTGTCTTACATCAAGATTCAAATCTGATAGAGCTGACTAAGTCATATGACTACCACTATAGAGGGAGTACAGTTAATGGTAGAATGGAAATGAGCAATACAAGAAAACTAAAGTCAGGAGCCTGGGAAAGAAATGAGTCGTCAAATAGAATTTTAAGCTATTGGAAATATTCCTCATGTATTTCTATATTACTTAGTACCTATAAAAATTTCCAAGTTAAATATCTTGCATATTAGGATAAATTTTGCATGTTTAACTTACCATTCCTCCTCCCCTATAATGTATTAATTCATGTACTAACTTATTAAAAATTTACTGAGTACAAATTATACACCAGGCACTAACTATATGTCAAGAGAAGGAAAATGTAGTTCCTCTCTTAGAAACCTATTCTACCATGAAGCAAAAAGTATAATTTATAATCATATTTAAACATAAAAAAATTCTGATGCCATCAAGTATAAATGGAAACATAATGGTTAAAGAAGTTCAATGACTTTCCCTAAATCACAGATTATACATACCCTTGAAGGTGTTAGAATGTGGCTTCCACTTAAGGATTCTGAAGATCTCAATTTCTGTAATTGTGAAAACAGTTGAAACAACATGAGAGAGGCTGAGTCTGACTTCTATATGCTTCATAAAGGGGAACTAACTGTCCCAAGCAATAATATCAGGAAACAGATAACTGCTTGGTCACACACACCCCTACCGCATCCCCATGCTCCTGCACCTATTTCTACCAATTATTGGGTTCTAGCACTTTGTTAACTCAGACTTTACTCACAGTTGTGGGATTTCTTAGGAAAACAGGTTTCAGAGTGAGAGATAAAGAATATCATACAATGTAAATTCAGGGTTAGTCGAGGAGTCTCAAGCCAGATTAACAGCAGGATTCTTCAATTAGTGAAATTAGCTTCTCAGTCAATCAATGAAAGTCTGGGTTCAGTTCAACAGCACAAATGCAAGAAGCCTCTTTTATTCAGCAAACTTTATCTTAGAACAATTATGATTCAGCTTTTTCTTTTCAATCATTCAGCAAGCAAAACCTTTAGCTGTGGCCTTCAACACCAGGGTTCTTCTCATTTCATCTTGCCACAGTTTCTTCACAACAGTGCCATAGTCTCTGACAGTGTTTCTGTTGTTAAGGTTGCTTGAAACCATTTCCCCAGCAGGGACTAATGTAATGGATGTTGTGCTCTTGTTGTTATGTGTCATCAATTCACTTTCAACTCATAGCAACCCTATGTAGAATAGCTCTGAGCCCTGCTCTATCTTGAGCCAATCTCATTGTCTCTGATACACCAACTCCTATTACCCCTGAGTCAATCCATCACGTCCAGGATCTTCTTCTCTTGTTCTGTCCCTCCACCCTCCCAAGCGTGATGTGCTCTCTAAGAACTGGCCCCTCCTTGTAACATGCCCAAAGTATGTCAGACAGAGATTCAAAGTCCTTGCTTCCAAGGAGCAGCCTGGTTGCACCCTTTCCAGGATGAACCTGTATGATAGAAGAATTGTGCCTTTTTGTTGTGGTGCTTGATAAGATTATTGAATGTAATGGGGAAAAATATTACAGTTTTAAAGTAATTTACTGATACCACAAACCATCCCCTGGCTTTTCTAGCCATTAACACTAATTATCTGAAGGCTCAACCTTCCCATTACCATTATCTATATTCTTGGAAATATGTAAGCCAGCTATTTCACTCTTTATATCTTAATCCTCCCATTTTAGATATCAATTTCTTATTTGTCCAATCCTATCAAACCAGTACTTTGAGGAAACATGCATGTCTCTTTCTCTGAGGAATCTTCTATCACAGCTAAACCTTGGAGTATCCCTGTCTATAAACAAAGGACCAGTCCAGAGCAAATCATTAGGTTAATAGTAATCAACACTAGATTACAGAACGAAACATCTTTTCTTCATATGGTTGGGTTTTGGTCAACATATTCCCAGTCACTTGTAGCTAGGTCCAAATGTGCATCAGCCACAAATTCAGGAGTCCACATTTCTTCCTGTGTCCCTAGACTCAACCTTAGACCCACATGGGCTCAGTCAACACATCAGTGATTCTCAGGATTCCCTACTACACAAATCAGCAATCCTGCTTCACTTACTTACCTTCTTCATCATGCTAGGTGGATAGTGCTGGAGGGACATGTCCAAGCTCAAACAGTCTCTTCATTACTGCCTGTCTCTCACTTCCACTTATCAAGCGAATCCAGGTGGTCACCACGAGTTGAACTTATTCACCAGCTTCCTTTAATGTTATGTCCTTTAAAGGAGGCTCTGATGCTTTGTACTAAATAGACACAGGTGGCCACCTTGAGTTAAGCATGCTCATCAGCTTCCTTTAACATGAACTCCTGGAAAGGGGGTTCTGATGCTTCCCACTTTGACTCATCAATTAGACCCAGATGATTCCCATGAGCTAAGAACTTCAAGCCTTGGAAATGGGGTTATGATGAGCATAAGCTTTACCTTGTTCATTGGCAAACCTTCTTTTTATACTTTTCTTCTTATAGTTTTTTATAGTTATAAAAAGGTTTCATGTATATCTCAACATTATGACATATAAAGAAGAAAAAAAAGCAGCATAATGTTGAGATATATTGTAAAAATTAACATGAGGGGTATACAATGTTAAGATATACTGTAAAAATGACTAACATTTTTGTTTCTTTTTTTTTTTTTTTTTACATTCCAAAGTTTTATTAGATTTGTTTAGATTGTTGCTATTGTTAGTTGCTCATTTTTGTTTCTTTAACTATGCTAGATTTTTTATATTGAGTATATATTGTAGATGGTGGAAAGTACAATAGAGATATACTTGGGAAGGATTGTTGTTGTTGTTTAATGCCGTCGAGTCGTAGACGACTCATAGCAACCCTATGAACGAACAGCCTGAGTGCTGTTCATACATAAAGTTTTTGAAGGCAAGCCATTTCGGAGGTGGATGCCGCTCCTGCTTCCAGTGGGAAGGATTACAGTTAAAATTATTGTCTGTTTCTACAAACTGGGAGATAACAGTTAGAATGTTACTTTTGCTGCTATTAAGATGGGAAGTTTCAGAAGCTACATTATGGCCTGAGACAAAAGGGTAGAGAATGAAGATGAAATGGAGAATTTCTTTAAAAGAAACCAAGTCCAAAATTTACAAAACCAAACCATGTTTCTATGACTCTGGTAAAGCAAATCCCAGCACTTCTGACATTCTCTCTAAAAGGGGCAAATACAACATAGATGTGGCCCAGTTTGACTTCTACCTGCTTCATGAAGGGGAACTGTCTTCATCAATAACATCTATAGTACAAAAAAATAGCTACATGATCAGACATGCCACACTTCATGTTCCTGTTCCTATTTCTATGAATTATTTGATACAATGCCCATTGCAAATTGACTCACAAAATTTACATACATTTGTAGGGTTCATTAGGGAAATAGGTTGGGGAGGTGGGGGAGACAAAGGATACCACATAATGAAAGTCCAGCTTTGGTGAATGGCAGCTCCAAGCCAGACTAACAGCAATACACAATTTCTCATTTAGTTTAGACAGCTTCTCAGTCAACAAGTGAAAGTCTAGCAGCACAAATATCAGGTTTCCCTTCATTTGTCCAGTAAGCTTTGTCTCATATCAGTCATAAGTTAGCCCTTCATTCTGTCATCCAGAAGCAAAACCGTTAGCTTTGGCTTCGTCTTCAGAATTCTGTTAGGCTTTATCTTGCCACAGTCTCTTCAGAGCACTCTCTATTCTATTGATTCAACAGCTATTGATGATTTGAAAGACCATGTGCCTTGTTGAAGTAAGCTGGCTACCATTTCCCCAGTGGGGGCTAAAAGCAATGGTTAAGAAAGCAAATTTTAAGGTAATTTACTGACAACACCCACCAGTTATTTATTGAATATCTTTTACATATCATGACTTATGCTAGGATCTGTAGAATAGGCAATAGTGTATTTGAGAGAGTAAGAGCAGAGTCTTTTGAAAAACCAAGGCTGTGTTCAAAGCTTGCATTGTTTCTTAAAGTGTGACTGTGGACCTGCTCATTTAGAGCATTTAATCTTCAAATCTACTAAAAATAAAAGCAATACCTTTTGGATTTTTGCTGTTGTTTTTAGGTGTTATTGAGTTGGCTCAAATTCCATGCAACAAAATTAAAAACTACATGATCTTACACCATTCACATAATTGTTCTATAGTATTAGTTTATAGATAGAGTGTCAGTCTAGAGACTAACATACACATGGTCTAGGTCATGATCTTTGCAATTACTTGTTATGCATCAAAGAGCAGGACTAAGGATGTTAGAAGAATTAATGCCTTTGAGCTGTAGTCCTGGAGAAGAGTATACCATGGGCTGCTAGAAGAACAAACAGGTTAGTCCTGAAGACGATGAAACCAGGCTGCTTTTTTGGAGGCAAGGATTTTTAAGCTCTTTATGACATACTTTTGGCATGCTGTAAGGGAGACCAGACCTTGGAGAGGGGCATCATGCTTGAAAAGGTGGAGGAACAGTGCAATAGAGGAAAACCCTGGATGAAATGGATTGATTCGGTGAGTGGCATAATGGGGGTAGGTGTGTCAGAGACAATGAGATTGGCTCAATATAGAGCAGGGTTCAGCAATCATAGGGTCACTATGAGCTCCAAGTGACTTGAAGGCATATAACAATAACAACATAGATAGGGCTATTGCTTGTTGTGTGCTGTCAAGTCAAAATTGACTCATAACTCATAGCTGACCATCCGGTGGGTTTTCAGAGGCAGTAAATTTGACAAGTAGAGATTGTTCATCCTTCTTCCACGGAGCAGTTAGTTGTTATGAACTGCATGTCTTTGGCATTGTGGCACAGCTTCTTACCTCTACCACCAGAGCTCCCTACAGGTAAGGGCAGTTACTACAATTCTTCGCAACACAGAGGAAGTATAGTTTTGCAGACAGACAAAGGAAACAATTTCATTTAAAGTGGAAAAAAATATTTTTAAAAAAAAACTGAATGACGGTTAAAAGGCACAAAGAGGGTCTGTTGTAGGGTATTTTTGTACTGTCACAAATACTATTTTCAAAGAGTCAAAGTTAGTTTAATTGGATTAATAAATCTAATCTCTATTCTGTGCTATGCCCCTGATGTTCCTTATTCTAGAGGAAGGCACTGGCAGATACAGAGGAATTTAAAGAAATAACATATGAGCAAGAGCCTATGGTGATGAAGGAAGAAGTTCAAGCTGCTTTGAAGGAAATAGCAAAAAATAGGGCCCTAGGAATAGATGATATACCAATTGAAGTATTTCAGATAACAGATGTTGCCCTGGATGTGCTCACCAAGTTGTGCCAAGAAATCTGGAGAACAACCACTTGGCCAACTGACTGGAAGAGATCTATATTTGTTCCTATTCCAAAGAAAGGTGACCCAAATGAGTGTGAAAATTACAGAACAGTGTCATTGATTTCACATGCAAGCAAGATTCTACTGAAGATTATCCAAAAACGATTAGAACAGCACATCAGCAGAGAACTGCCAGAAGTCCAGGCTGCGTTTAGAAGGGGTCGTGGTACTAGGGATATTGTTGCTGATGTTAGATGAATCTTGGCTGAAAGCAGAGAATACCAGAAGAATGTCTATCTGTGTTTCATTGATTATGCAAAGGCATTTGACTGTGTGGATCATGACAAACTGTGGCTGACTCTGACAAGAATGGGAATCCCAGAACATTTAATTGTGCTAATACGAAACCTATACTTGGATCAAGAGGCAGTAGTCAGAACAGAGCAGGGTAACACTGCATGGTTCAAAATTGGGAAGGGTGTACGCCAGGGATGCATCCTGTCTCCATACCTTTTCAACATGTATGCAGAGCAGATTATCCGAGAAGCTGGGCTCTATGAGGAGAATTGTGGCATCAGGATTGGTGGAAGATCTATTAACAATCTGCATTATGCAGATGACACAACCCTGCTTGCTGAAACTGAGGAGGACCTCATGCACTTGCTGCGAAGGGTCAGGGACTGCATCCTTCACTATGGACTGAGGCTCAATGTCAAGAAGACAAAGATTCTCACCACTGGACCAATTGGCAGCGTCAGGATGGATGGCAAAGCGACTGAGATTGTTCACAGCTTCAGTTTGCTCGGCTCCACAGTCAACACTCTTGGCACCAGCAGTCAGGAAATCAAAAAGTGTATCGCGTTGGGAAAGTCTGCTGTTAGGGACCTCTCTAAAGTACTCAGGAACAACGGTGTCTTTCTGGAGACTAAGGTGTGCCTGATACAGGCCATGGTATTTGCAATCGCTTGTTATGCCTCAGAGAGTTGGACAATGACTAGGGAGGATAGAAGGAGAGTGGATGCTTTTGAGCTGTGGTGCTGGAGAAGAGTACTGAATGTACCATGGACTGCCAGGAAAACAAACAGATTCATCTTGGAGAGGATTAAACCAGGCTGCTCCTTGGAGGCAAGGATTCTGGGGCTTCATCTGACATACTTCGGACATGTTGCCAGGAGGGATGGGTCCTTGGAGAGGGACATCATGCTTGGGAGGGTGGAGGGACGGCGCAGGAGGGGAAGACCCTCTATGAGATGGATTGATTCGGTGACTGGGGTAATCGGGATGGGTGTGTCGGAGGCAGTGTGGTTGGCGCAGAATAGAGCAGGGTTTAGGGCTGTTGTGCATAGCGTCGCTATGAGTCGAAAACGACTCGACGGCATATAACAACAACAACAACAACAACAGAGGAAGGCATTCAGGCTAATCTTAGATTTAGAGGTATGTAATAAAGATTACTGAGACACACAAACAAAATTTCTTACCACTTCCAGAGAAAGCATCTACACTTATCACTTATTCATTTAGGGGGGGGGGGAAATGGAGGATGATCCTAAGAGAATATTCTTCTAAAATGCGTTTCTAAGTCCAAAATTTACTACAGAACAGTAAGTACTGCATTATGGAACACCTTTTTAAGAGACTTTTTAACTTCTTTGTTCCTTAAGGAATAGATTAATGAGTTCAGCATGGGTGAGACAAGATTATTTAATATTTGTACTACAGCACCAAGCAAGGGTTTGGGTGTGGGTTGCAGATAAATGATGATTACTGGTCCATAGGCACACAGTATCGCTGTGAGATGGGCACTGCAGGTGGAGAAAGCTTTTTGCCTGCCCTCTGCTGAATGGATCCTCATAATGGCAAGCCCAATGCGAGTGTAGGATACACAAATACTGAGTAAAAGCATTAATGCCAAAAGGCCAACATTGGTAAAGCCCACTCTCTGAGCCAGAGAGTTATCAGCACAAGCCAGGGGGATGACAGCAGGAATGTCACAGAAGAAATAATCCACTTGATTTGGGCCACAATATGTTAATTGAAAGGTAAAACAGGTCAATATGGTGGCATCAAGACAACCCACCAAACAGGCCCCTACAACCAAACCCACACAGACCTTGGTTTTCATGATAAGCATATATCTCAATGGGTGACAGATGGCCACAAAACGATCATATGCCATCACAGAGTAGAGGCAGCCTTCTGTACAACCCAGAAAATGATAGAAGAAGAGCTGTGCAGCACACCCGTTATATGAGATGGCTTGACTCTGACCAGAGAGATAGAAAAGCATCTTAGGACAAGTTACAGAAGGGAAAAATACGTCAAAAATAGACAGGAGTCCCAAGAAGAAATACATGGGGATATGAAGAGTAGATGAAGAAACAATGGCTATGAGGATAAGTAAATTGCCAAGCAAGGTAAAAATGTAGATGGACAAGAAGACAACAAACAGCACAGTCTCCAGTCCTTTGGTCTGTGGTATTCCCAGCAGAATGAATTCCCTCAGTTCTGTGTGATTCCTCATATTCTCCAGAAAGTGATCTAGATAGAGACAGAAATGTGAAAACAGAAATGTACATTGCAAAGGACACAACATGAATATATTCATTCTTTCCAATCTTAAGCATAAAGATGATCCCAGAATTGGGAAACAGACATTCTGTCATAGATATTCCAAAAGACACTTAAAGGCTAGGAAAGTAAATCTTCCTACCTCAAGATATCATACTTATTCGGGAAATGTTACTGGCTACAAAGCAAAACAAAACATTAAACATCTGAAAATACTAGGTGAGTTAAAGGAATAAAGATCTTTATGTTGTTGTTGTTGTTATGTGCTGTCGAGTCACTTGCTACTCATAGGGACCTTATGTGCAACAGCCCTAAACTCTGCTCTGTCCTGTGCCAATTGCACTGTCTCTGACACTCCCATCCCGATTTCCCCAGTCACTGAGTCAATCCACCTCATAGAGGGCCTTCCCCTCCTGCACTGTCCCTCCACCCTTCCAAGCATGATGTCCTTCTCCA
>NW_006399870.1:328717-371769 GCF_000299155.1 Elephantulus edwardii
TGTTTTCATTGTCATTAGTTTCAAGAAACTTTTTAATTTCATTTTTTTTCTTCTACTACCCAGTCATGTTCAAGCAAGGTGTTGTTCAGCTTCCAAATGTATGTGTTTTTTTTCCTTTATCATCCTATTATTAATTTCTAATTTTGTGGTAAAAAGCCTGGTATTTTGGAAGTGGATGGTGGTTATGAAGGAGGAAGTTCAAGTTGCTCTGAACGAATTGACAAAAAACAAGGCCCCAGGAATTAAGGGCATACTGATTGACATATTTCAACAAACAGATGCTGCCCTGGATGTGCTCACATAGTTGTGCCAAGAAATCTGGAGGACAAACACCTGGCCTACTGACTGGAAGAGATCTATGTTTGTTCTCATTCTCTAGAAAGGCGATCTGAGAGAATGTAGAAATTATTGAATAATATAATTGATGTCACATGCAAGCAAGATTCTGCTGAAGATTATCCAAAAACAACTGGAACAGCACATCAATAGAGAAGTGCCAGAAGTGCAGGCTGGATTTAGAAGAGGCCGTGTCTGAAAGCAGAGAGTACTAGAGGAATGTCTATTTGTGCTTCATTGACTATGCAAAGGCATTTTACTGTGTTCATCACAACAAACTGTGACTGACTCTGAGAAGAATGGGAATCCCAGAACACTTGATTGTGCTTATGCAAAACTTATACCTGGACCAGGAGATAGTCATTAGAACACAGCAAGAAAAAAAAAAGAACACAGCCAGAAAACACTGCCTGGTTCAAAATTGGGAAAGGTGTGCATCAAGGATGTGTCCTATTTCTATATCTTTTCAATATGTATGTGGAACAGATTATCTGAGAAGCTGAGCTCTATGAGGTTAAGTATGGCATCAGGATTGGAGGTAGACTCATCAACCATCAGTGTTATGCAGATGACACAACCCTGCTTGCTGAAACTGAGGAGGACCTGAAGCACTTGCTGCAGAGTGTCAAGAACTGCAGCCTTCAATATAAATTGAAACTCAACATAAAAAGAAACAAAGTTTATCACCACTGGGCTGATTGGCAGCTTCATGATAGATGATGAAGAGATTGAGATGATTTGCTTTGAGAAATCCTACTTAGAGACCTCTCCAAGGTACTGAGGGGCAACAATGTCAGTCTGGAGATTAAGGTGTGCTTGATACAGGCCATGGTCTTTGCCATTACTTGACATTCATTAGAGAGCTGGACAATGACTAGGGATGGTAGAAGGAGAGTTAATAGTTTTGAGCTTTGGTGTTGGAAAAGAGTACTGAATATACCGAGAACAAACAAGTTCGTCTTGGAAAGGGTGAAGCCGGCCTACTCCTTGGAGGTAAGGATTCTGAAGTTCTGTCTGACATACTTTGGACATGTTACAAAGTGGGATCAATCCTTGGAAAGGGACATCATGCTTGGGAGGGTGAAGGGACAGTGCAGGAGAGGAAGACCCTCGATAAGATGGATTGATTCAGTGACTGGGGTAAAGGGGTTAGGCATGTCAGAGACAATAAGATTTGCAAACGATAGAGCAGGGTTTAGGGCTGTTGTGCATAAGGTCACTATGAGTCATAAGCGACTCAATGTCAGAACAAATCGCTAATATCACACAATAGAAAATTCCCGCTGAAGATTATCTAAAAATGACTGGAACAGTACATTGACAGAGAACTAACAGAAATGCAAGCTGGGTCATAGCACTTGGTACATTATTGCCAATGCCAGATGGATCTTAGCAGAAATCAAAGAGTGCTTGAGGAAGGTCTATCTGTGTTTTATTGACTATTCAAAGGCATTTGACTCTGTGGATCACAACAAATTGTGGCTAACCTTGAGGAAAATGTAATCCCCTAACATTTGATTGTGCTCATTTGAAATCTATACTCATACCAGAAAGCAGTCCTCAGAACAGAGCAGAGAAACACTGCATGTTTCAAAATCAGGAAACGACTGCATCGGGGTGCATCCTGTCTCCATATCTTTTCAGTCTATACACAGAACAGATCATTCAGGAAGCATGGTTTATGAGGAGGAATGAGGAGGACCAGACGCCATTAGTGGAAGTCCAGCCTGCACACAGGTGGGCTTCGGGGTTATTCAGAGTTCAGCCTACAAACGGGTAACTCTGGTTTAATAATTAAAGAGAAACCTTTGTCCTCTGTTCCACAAACGGGCTGAGAACTCTAAGTTCTCTCTTCCCATTAATCATATATCTCAAGGCGTTTCGGTCTCCCGATTCTTTACATGTGAAAGGCAACATCTTTCATGAGGAACAGAGTGGTTGTCCTCCCTTGCTCTATTGTTTCTGTACTGATTTTTTATGATTCTAAGAAAATTGAGAAATGATATCACTGTTTATTATGATTCTATGGAAACCCTAGAAAATAAGATCATTGCTTAAAACCCTATATATTCTGATAAACCTGGACCCACGAGGTCTGCCACATCTTGTCCTGTCTGTGTAAGCGTGTTTTTCTTTGCGGCAGTCCTGTCTTGTCTTCTGTGTGCGTTTGTCTCTTTATGTTCATTTCTTCCAGGCATTGTATAAAGGGTTGTGGTTTGCAACAGAGGAATATTACATAGGATTGGAGGAAGATTCATCAACTACTTGCATTATGCAGATGACACAACCCTGCTTGCTGAAACTGAGGAAGACCTGAAACTCTTGCTGCAGAAGGTCAAGGACTGTAGCATTCAATATGGATTGAAGCTCAACATCAAGAAGACAAACGTTCTTACCACTGGGCCAACTGACAGCACCATGATAGATGGAGAAAAGATTGAGGTTGTTAACAATTAGAACTTGCTTGGCTTTACAATCCACACTCTTAACACCATTAGTTAGGAAATAAAAAGACAGATTACATTTGGAAAATATGCTCTCAGGGACCTCTCCAGAGTGCTGAAAAGCAATGATATCTGTCTAGAGGCTAAGATGCTCCTAATCTAGGCCATGATCTTTGCAATTACTCGCTATGTGTCAGATAACTGGACAATGAGTAAGGATGATAGAAGAAGAATCAATGTCTTCAAATTGCGGTGCTGGAAAAAGACTAGAGTATACCATGGATTACCAAGAAAACAAATAGGTCTGTTTTGGAGAGGGTAAAACCAAGTTTCTCCTTGGAGGCTAGGATTTTGAAGCTCTGTCTCAGATATTTTGGGTACATGGTCAGGAAAGACTGGTCCATGGAGAAGGATATCATGCTTGGAAGGGTGGGAGGATGTGCAAGAGAGAAAGATCTTAGATGAGATGGATTTAAACAGTAACTGGAGCAGTGGAGGTTGATATTTTGGAATTAGTGAGTCTGGCAGGGTTCAGAGCTGCTGTACATAGAGTCACTATGGGTTGCAGGCAACTTGATGGCACATAGTAACAATAACAACATATAGAATGAAGAGAAGACAGAGCCAAATGTCAGAAGAGACTGAATATTGCACTAGAATGCCAAAAAAGCCAAAGCAAAAAGAAGAAATCAGGGTGTTAAGTAGCTGAAAAGAAGGTTTCAAATGGCATCTTGGGAAGACAAAGCAAAATGAAATATGCAAAGATCTTGAGTCACAGCATCAAAGGGACAAGCTCAATAGAAAGTTCTTAAGTTGAGGGAACTGAAGAATAGATTCAAGACTCCAGTGGCAATATTTAAAGGCTAAGGGCAGAATATTGAATGATTGAGAAAGCATTAAAAAAAAGATGGAAGCAGTACACTGAGTCACTATTCCAGAAAGAACTGTCTAACACAGAAGAATTTAATGAAACAACATAGATCAAGAGGCCATGGTGATGAGGGAGGAAGTTCAATTCCAAGGAATACAGAGAACAACTACCTCTAGAGGCCAACTGTGTGGAAGACATCCATATTTATTCCCATTAAAAATAAAATATAGAACAGAGTGCAAAAATTATCGAATTATATCACTAATATAACATGCAAGCAAAATCCTGCTGAAGATTATAAAAAAAGACTAGAACAGTACACCGACAGAGAACTACCAGAAGTGCAAGAAGGATTTAGAAGTGGTCATAGCACTTAGGGACATCATAGTCAAAGGCAGATGGATCTTGACTGAGTATCAGAGTACTGTGTTTCATTGACCATGTAAAAGCCTTTGACTGTATGAATCACAAAAAATAGTGACAAAACTTGAGAATGGGAATTATCAACATGCATTATGCAGATGACACAACCTTGTTTGCTGAAACTGAAGTGTTTGCTGCAGAAGGTCAAGGACTGTAGTCCTCAATATGAATTGACACAACATCAAGAAAACAAAATCTTTCACCACTGGGCTAATTGACAGCACCATGGTAGACATAAAAGAAATTGAGATTGTTAACAATTTCAGCTTACTAGTTTCCAAAATCAACACCAGCCATCAGGAAATAAAAAGATGACTTGCATTGGGAAAAACTTGCTATTAGAGACCTCTTTAGACTACTACATAGCAATCATATCAGTAGAGAGTCTAAGGTGTGTCTGATCCATGCCATGGTCTTCACAATTACTTACTACACATCACAGGGCTGGGCAATAAATAAGGACTACAGAAGAAAAAAAAATCAATGCCTTTGAGTTGTAGTTCTTGGAAAAGAGTATTGAACATACCATGGACTACCAAGAGAACAAAGAAGTCTGGTTTTGCTCCATGAAGACAAGGATTTTGATGCTGCATCTAACATACTTTGGGCATGTGGCCAGAAGGGACCAATACTCGGAGAAAGATATGCTTGGAAGAGTGGCAGAATAGCACAGGAGAGGAAGACTGTGAATGAGATGGATTAACACAGTAACTAGGTTAATACGGATACATGTGTTTGAGGCAGTGAGATTGGCTGAGTATAGGACAGGTTTCAGAGCTATTGTGCATAGGTTCACTATGTGTCACAGGGGCTTGATGCCACATAACAACAACAAAAATAATAACGTTTTACATTGATGGGACCCGCAGTAATTTATGATGCATTTTATGCAAAAATGCTTTTCATGCTCAAATATTTTTACTCTTTCCATCAACATATTTTGGTCTAGTGATTAGGATTATGTTTCTAGAACATATATTCTAAGCAAAAAGTCAACCATGGAGAATTTTTGGCTCTCTTTTGTAACTTTTTAGACTTCCTGCTCCCTAAATAGTTTAGGAACCAAGCTTAGTGCTCTAAGCTAGACTACTCAGATTATTTTTGCTTTTGCACTGCTGAACAGGAAAATGAAAAAACAATCAAAGGATCATGACCCTTTTTTGAAAAGGCTTGATCATAGTGTACACACATCATGTCTTATTTCCTACTGACCAGAATTTTTATCTAAATTATATATAGTGGAGTCTGAAAATATCTTCCTTTTGAATGATGTGTTTTTGCTAGCTGCCTTTGAATTAAACCCAATTCAACCTCATATGTGTTAAGCAAATGAAATGTTCCCTAGTGCTTAATTATCTTTTTTTTTAAATTAAATTTTATTAGTTTTAATGAACATTTACAGAGATTTTGGGTTTTCATTCATTCATTGTTGCACTGTTTTCTCCACCCTCCTCCCCAGTTCGTTCTTCTTCCCCCCACCCCATGTCTGTTTTAATTGTCCAATTGCCACAGTGCTTGTCAAAGCCAGTTCTGATTAATCTCCTTTGTCAGTGTGTCCCTTGCCATTCCCTATTACTCCTCCCTGAGAGAGACTTCACCCTGATTCATAAGGAAAAGGGGATGGCATATTCTCTTAGCTACTTCGTGCTGGAAAGGGACGCTGTGGGTTTCAGGGTGAAGATCTTCTCTCACTACTCTAAAGGGCCCCCCTTGGCAGTAAGAAACACATAGACTATTATGGAGATTGATTTTGGAATTTAGATGCACTGTTATCAATTGTGCTTAGCCATACATGTTCATATCCTTGAAGATGTATCATGGAAATGTTGCAGCCTAGAAGATACAAATTTAACTAACAAGTTAAAAGTGCATGAGTCAAAAATGGAAAAGCAATAATATTCTGAGTAGAGGTTCTAATAGTGGCACAAATCAAGTTACAGAGGTAAGGTGGTTCCATTGCCATCCTTACTCTAACTTAATTCTTTTTTTTAATTTAAATTTGTTATTAATTTCAGTGAAAATTTACAGAGGCTTTGGATTTCCATTCATTCATTGTTGTAGATTTGTCCCCTCCCAAGGCTTCCCCCCACCAGACATCACCCTCTTGGAAAAGTAAAAGAAAAGATTCTTACATTATTTTACAAACCCTCCCCCAGGTCCACTCCACCAGGTAGCCATTGCTCTAGACTCCTGTCATGACAGAAATACCTAATCACATATCTTTATGATCATTCAATTGTGATTATTGCTTCAGTTGATCTCATTGAGGTTTCCCACACTTTCACTGACCCTCTCTACTTTACAAAACAATATGCCATTTTCAAGTGATCATTCTTTTCTGGTGATCTTTCCAAAATAAGCAAGATATAGTCTTGACAGTCTTGCTTCTAAGAAGAGTAGATAATAAAGCTTTTATCCCTAGTCGGTCTTAGTCTGGGAATTCTGCTACAACTTGTACATTAGGGATGGCCTTTCTAGTATTTCAAACACTGGTGGCATTAGCTTCCAACATCATAGTAACATGTAAGGAACCTACATATGACAAACTCACATATGAGATAAACAATAACAGATGATTTTTTCCCAAAAGAAAAAGATGATTCTCTCACACGTTTGAAACATGTAAAGAACATTACCCTTGAATGTAAATCAGAGAAAATAGAAAATGTTATTGTATTGAGCTTCTCTTCCTGATCATTGTTTCTGTCTGTTAATATGTATGTGGGCATATAAATATACTATATTAGGTAGCTTTGGTGGCTTAATGGTAAGAATTACACTGTCAATTCAAAGGCCGGCAATTTGAATCCATCAGCTGCTCCTTAGGAGAAAGATGGATGATCTCTCATGCAATTTACTGACTCTGAAAATCCCTGGAGAATCAGCTATGAGTTTGTTGTGACTTGACGCTACACAATAACCGGGATATAAATAAAATAAATGTAACCTACTTATGGGTATATCATTAATATAAACAGATGCAATACACATATATTTTAAATAAATATGTGTATATCTATAAATGTGAATAGATATGATTCTTCTGTTATATATATAAAATTCTCCCATGGAGATATATAAGCTATGATTATTTTTCTAATCTTAAAGTATTCAACTTTGATAATTTTGACACATATAGAATATGTAAATATATATATACACACACATTCATGAAACCATTAACATAATTAAGGTTATGAATATATCTATCACTCTCAATATTTTTTATTTTAATGAACATTTACATAGATTTTGGATTTCCATCCATTCATTTTTCTCTTAAAAAGTAAGAAAAATTCTTTCATTGGGATAAACTACCCCCAGTACACACCCCCCCCAATACACTCCACTATTCAACCTTCATTCTGGACTCTTGTCATAACCATAATACCCAATCATATATCACTTTTAAACTGTCCTCTCCCTCTTCTGTTTCAATGCAGTATACATTATTAATCTCTTCTTTCTCAGTCTCTCCCCAAGTTTGATGTCAGTCCCGTTCTACAACAGTGGCACTATGCAGTATTTGTCCTTTTGTGACTGAGATATTTCACTCAGCGTAATGTCCTCCAGGGTCACCCATTTTGAATGATATTGCATGAGTTCCTTGTTTTTCAATGCAGCGTAGTATTCCATAGTGTGAATATACGACAGCTTCTCTATCCATTTGTTTGTTGATGGGCACTTAGATTGTTTCCAACTCTTTGTTAACACTCTCAATAACTTTTTTTTTGTCTTGAAAATGTCCTATGTCCCTTTGTTAATTCCCCTTCCTATTCAGTCACTTCTATTCCTAAGCAACCACTAATATTCTTTCTGTCATTACAGAGTAGTATGTGCTGTTGTTAGGTGCACTGTAATTTATTGGCAACTTAGAGCAGCCCTATGAACAGTAGATCAAAACCTTGCCCTAACCTGTGTAATCCTTATGCTCTCATTTACACTCAAGGCCATTGTTTCTGTTACTATGTCAATTCATATGACCATTTTTTATATACAAGAACAAAATTTGACAGAGTAAATGAGTCAGATTAATATATCAGAGATCAAAATGAATCTTGAGTCTTTGACATCACATCATATTTTTTTTACACAGACACTGGCAAGTAACATGACTGTTTATGTTGCAGATTTAATAGGTTTTTAAACAGAGACCACATAGGAAATTTGGTCACTACTGCTGTCCTTAACCAGGAAAACGAACCTAGATATTCTCAGTTATTCACATTGGTTCACCCTATGAAATGAATTCTGTGATCCTAATGAAATGAAAAGTGTCATACGGTGGGAGACTGTCACAGATGCTTGAGGTTTTCTCATTAGAGCAAAAATGTGTGATCCTCTTCCTCAGTGATGTAGGAAGACCTTGGATTTGCTTTGAGGCAAATGGCTCAAACATAAATGAGAAGTCAATTACACAATGTCTATAATGTTGTTATTAACATTGCCAGGCACATAATAATCTTTTGGTTTTTAAGCCAATTATAGAAATATTTTATGTTTGTATGTTCTTAACTTTTGCTACATTTGTATAAGAATTTTACGTCGATCCCTTCCTTGGTCAAATAGAGGCTACTTTATAGCAGGCCCCTAGTAAGGGGCGTGTCTTTCTGAAAATCTGTCTGCAGTTGTTTCCTCTGGATGGTGACTCATTGAGCTCTAGACAGCTGGGGAAGAAGGTAGGTAACTGGGCCACTGGCTTTTGTGGCTGGGCCCTACCCACTGTCACTGAGGACCAAGATAGGCCCTTTCCAACTGCTTTTCCCTCTGGCCTCTCAAATCTGTAGGGGCGTATTTTAACTGCACGCCCAGGGGAAGAGGAATTTCATTATATTCTGTATTCGGGGTGGGGGTGTGTGGGGGGTGTGGGGGTGCGGATGTATGCTTCTCATAAACTCAAAGCCCCTCTTCTCCTTCCCTACTCTTTTCCTTTGTTATCTTCCTTTGATATGCACAATTGATGGAGCCTCCTGTAGTTTTTTTGCTATGGAAATTGCAGCTTCAAACCTCCCACCCATGTCCAAATTCTTCTATAAAGAAATACAGGAGACCAATCTGTGCCGCTTTGAAAATGCCTGGAAACTGATAATCTGGGGCGCAGAAAGGAAAGAAAATTTAAATTGTGATTGAGTTGTTTTTATTTTCCCCCTCCTTTGTTTTCTATCCATGCCCTTTTCTGGTCCCATGCCTCCCTGACTTAATCAAGGTTCCCCCTCCATCTCTGCAACAGGCTAGAGGGCGTCATCTGCCACACTCTGCAGAGCTCCTAGTGCTGCCCAGCTTTCCTAAGCTGAGCTGCAGTGCAGTGCTGCACACTTGGATCGCAGAGCCCCCCTCCCCTCCCAGCGTGGACAAAAGCCCCAACCCCTCATTTGAGACTCTGAATTTAGGCAGCAGCAGTGGGCACTCTTGCATAATAATAGTTAGTAGGGATGCACTTCTGAAGAACTGGTTCTGAACTAGTGTACGCTTATACTGGAAAAAGGGTGAGAGAGGCTTAGCAAGGTAGCAAATTCCCCTCAGTGGATATCTGGTCTCTTTGTAGGAGTCGCTGCTCTGTTGCTCTTAATTCCTCCCACAGTCATCCTTGGTGAGTATTCCCTATCCTGAGGCTTTGATTTCCTGACACAATTTCTTCAACTTTCACCACTTTGTGCAGGTCCTGTTTTAAGGTTCCTACTGGTGGTGTCCCGAAATCCTCTTATCCTACCTCAACTTGTTTCCTAAAGGAACTCACCCTAAGCAGAGACTGCAGCAAAGCTCTCTGAGGCTGTAAATAAGTCTCAATGGAAGTCTCTGTACAATAAACCATCAGATGGATTTAAACCACCAACTTTTGATTAGCAGCCTAACATAAAGCCTACAGGAATCTGAATGACAACTCCTCTACATTCTATGCACATTGTTGTTACTATTAGGTGCCTTCAAGTCCAGCACTACTTGTAGAAACCATGTGAACATCAGATCTGAACCCTTGCTTATCCTTTGCCATCCTTATTATCTTTGGTACATTTGATTCCATTGCTGATGTTGATGAGTGCTGTTGAGTTGGCATCAACATCTTTGACCCTCCAGTGGGTTTTCATTCGCAGCAAATTGTACCATGGAATATTTCCCATCCTTTTCCCATGGAGGAGATGATGGATTTGAAGTGCTTGCATTTGGGATTACAGCACAGGTTTTTACCACTAAGCTCCCAGCTGCCTTTTCAGGTTCTTAGCTGTGTTTTCAATGGAAGGTGCTATTGGTGGCAATTACAGTTTAAGCAGCATCTGTTGACAGAACAGGGAGGGGCTACTTGGGAATTATCTGTTGCAGAATGACCAAAGAGCTGCTATCTACAGTATTTGAGCTGGTTCTTAGGACCAAACACACCTGTTAAGTTACTGGGTAAAATAGCCGTAATGAAAATTATAATCTAAACCTGTAAAAAGTTATTTCTTTCTTCCTATTTCACAGGAACTGGTTGTCCAGATTATAATAAAAATTAGGAGACAAGTTTTTTTTTAATGTAAAGATAGCATTTATACATAGACTATCCACTTCCTAAACAATATACCTCCAGAAACTCTATGAACTTTGATGAATGTCAATTGTTGTAGAGGGGCTTCAGGCCTTTTGTTCATAGGGTTGCTATTAGTCGTGCTCAACATGAAGGTAATCAACTTTTTGCATAGAGTAAAAACAGTGGAGTCAGTGATGAATCACAGATGAAAAGCAACAAGTAAATGATGTAAGATGCAGGCAACCAGAATTCCTTAAAAGGCAGGAGTACATTTTATTTTGTAATAATAACAAATATAATGACTGTAATATTAATATCTGTTATTATTGATTAAATGCCTCCTATAGGTCGAACAAAGAGCTCAGGTGCTTGTTGTGTCATGCTGCCAGCCAAAAACCTGGTGGTTTGAATCCAGTAGCAGCATTACAGGAGAAAGAAGGGTAGTTTCCTGTTAAGATTTACAGCCTCAGAAACCTGGTAGAGGGTAATAGTGAGTTAGAACCCACTATATTCGGCTACACTAAATTGGGGCTGAACAAAGAGCCCAGAGCCTAGTGGCATAGTATGTTAGATGCTGAACTGGAACCCCAAAGGACTAGTTCAAATCCACCAGCCACTCTTCAGGAGAAAGATGGGCAGTTTTTCTGTAAGGACTTCAAGCATTAGAAACCAAAGGGGTTGGGTTTCAGGGTGTCCTAAGTCTGAATTGAGAGCAAAATTTTGGCTTCTGTATGGGCTGAACATTATGCTAGGGATTTCATAATTTCATAGGGATTATGCTTGTATTGATTTATACAAGAGACAGCTATTTTAGAAATGCTTATGAAGAAAGTTTTTAGAAAAGTTCAGAGAGGTTAATTGTACCCATAATTTTGTATAATTGTATTCAATTTGTATTTGAAAAAGTGAGACTGCTGCTGAATTTCCCTCAGCATGCTTTAGACATTTCCTGTTTAGTGGCTAATTAGTGAACTCCGAGAAGATTAGAGGTTTAACTCTTCTAGTAAAATCAGCCTTGTAAAAAGATTTGGTGATCTTTGCTGAAAAAACCCACCCTTAATGTCACCATGAGTTGGAATCAACTGAACAACAACTGGTGATTGTAGTGAGTCTCACAGCTTTTCTATTGGGGCTGATGTTTAGAAGGGACCGTTCTAGCAGAATCTCACTTAGAACCTTGATAGAGGGTTCTTGGCCCAGACTTTCTTCTCCATCTGAGCTCCACTGTTAACCCTTCAATATATAATTACTCCAGAGATAAACAAAGAAGACAGATTTTTTTAAATAAAGCTAACCCCCAAATATTTCTGTTATCTTGATGTGTCTTTTCTATAGAAATTTTGTATCACCATGGGGCGCCCCTGTGGCCTACTCACAAGTCAAGAGAAACCAGGTAAGCCAGCTTTGGTGTCCTTTCACTTGCCTTGCACAATGTATAGCTAACTTCCAGTTGTTCAAATGTGTTTAACTCTTGATTTCTCGTGCATTCCCAGTGCCACTGAAGAGCATCTCTGTTACCTTATCTATACATGAGTTTGTTGTTGATGTGTCTGCAACCTTAAACTATGAAAACAAGGAGCAGTTTCCTGTGGAGGCCTTCTTTGTGTTCCCGATGGATGAAGACTCCGCTGTATACAACTTTGAAGCCTTGGTGAATGGGAAAGTAATTGCAGCAGAATTAAAGGACAAGATGAAGGTACTAGAAATGAACAATATTCTTCTTTCTGTTTTCTTTTAACACATGCTCTTTCGGATTATTGTCAAATGAAACTATGAAAACACAGTGCTTCGGACTGATTTCTTTCTCCCCGCCCCAAAATTATTTTAAGAAAATAAAAACTAGGGAAAATTGAAGGAAGAATCCCTCCCAATTCCAGTCACTAGTCCTTTTCCACACACCCTGCTCTTCATCAGCCATCAGCTTTGATATCACCTTTCTTTGTCACCCTTAACCTGTTCTCAGGCCCACACATTGTATGAGAATACTGTCTCTCAAGGCCAGGAAGCCTTCCTGTTGGAGGAGGACATTAGCTCCAGAGACGTCTTCTGTTGCAATGTGGGCAACCTGTTGCCTGGCTCAGAGGTGGCACTCACCCTGAAGTTTGTGCAGGAGCTGCCACTGGAGCCAGACGGGGCCCTGCGCTTTGTGCTCCCTGCTATCCTCAATCCTCGATACCAACTCTCCCGTAAGTACTCCTGCTACTCCAGGTAGCAGGTATGAGGGTGGCCTATACCTGAAAAAATAGAACTAAAGCATCTTTTTTTGTAGAATGTCCTGTGAACACATGTTTTCAAATGATGAATCCTATGATTTCTTTGGAAAACGTGCCCTATACACTCAGTCTGACCGCCACCATCAGTTCCCAGCATGGCATTGAGAAGGTCCACTCCAACTGCTCTTTGACATCTCTTGAGTACCTTGGAGATGATAAGACTACTGCTCAGGTAATTATTAAGAGCAGTGTTATTGTTGATGCTCCCTAGAGGATCCTCACCACTCATTCCTTCTTTCTTCTTTCCTTCACTTCATTGAAGGTGAGTCACACTGTGCTCTCGTTGCTGCTGTTTAATGTTTTTGCCGTGATTTTATTCTATCCCCGACCCCCAACCATACCCAAACATGAGGTCTTGTGCCCTGAAGTCTGCCCCAGGCAGCAAGCAGTAATAATTCTAATGCATCTCCTTGGCCTGTTCCCTCCTCAGATTTCCCTGGATGATGGGCACAAGTTTGATCGAGATGTGCAGCTCCTGATTTACTACAGTGAGGTGCACACCCCCAGTGTTGTTGTGGAAATGGGGAAGGAGAAAACAAGTGAAGGTAGTTTTTTTCTTTTGTAGTTTTTTCATACCTGGTAGTCCCCCTTCTTGGGTTTATCCTTAAATTACCTTTTCTTCTCATTTATTCAAGGACATATTATAGATGGTGATGTAAAATGTTGAAATAACCTGTGTTTGGGCAGGCAAAAAAACTCCAGGGAGTACTGGTGGCTTAGTGGTAAGGAGTTGACTTTCTAACCTGAGTCAGTTCCACCAGCTGTTTTGTAAGAGAAAGGTGGGCAGTCTCCTCCTGGACAATGTGCAGTCTCTGAAAACCCACTAGGGGGTCTGTTATTAGTTCTAACTTGAAGATACATGACATCATAACATGTCTTGTATGGCCTAAGTGATACTTCCTGTGGTAAGGCATTCGTCGCATTAGTGAAACAAAAGTATCCTTGATGACAGCCATTTTCAAAGTTATGTTTGACTTTTGTCTCTTGTGTCTACAACTACAATTGCTGTGAGGACAGTTACCTGGAACTGATCTACAATAGGAGGCCATCTGTTCTCACTATTAGTGTTTGACCAAGGTGGCTTTATATGTGAGCTCACAAAAGTAGCTTTATATACTTGGAACTCTTGACCTTTCTTTCACATATGTATTACTTTTGTCCCAAAACAAGCTGTGCCTGCATACAGGGACTTCCAACCTCAAGTGATAACTTTGCTATAATTGGCTCATCTACCATAAACTTCCATTTGTATATTAGTTTCTTGGTTCACATGTGGTAGGTCTGGGAGTGTCAATGTTTGAACTCTACTAACTTCATTAGGGGGAAAAATCCCCATCAAAGGTATCAGCAGCCCAATTCCTATGAGCCCCTATACCTTTTATACTAATTCAAACACCAAATATTCCTCTCACAACACTCCTTATTCTGCTGGGTTTCTTAATTGTTGCAGTAGCCACACAGAGCTCAATGACAATTCTGACAGTTATAGAGGGAAGAAGCAAGTTACAATTCAGGATCAGATGACTTTGGACACAATTGTTCATTCAAGAAATCTGCATTAAGCTGTGCAGAAAAGAAGACATTTTCCTCTAGCTCTGATCTCTGCTTTCTCAGGCAAATTTGCAAAGCTATTTTAATTTTTCCATTTTTAAGTGTCTGGCATCTGTTATTCTGCTATAAGCCTGGGCCTGAAGGTGTTTGATTCTCGCTTTGTGAGTTGGCAGATAGAGCTCCTAAAAAAATGCAAAAATACTCACTTCTCCAGAAAACACTCACCTTTCTCATAACACAGGTTGGGAATCCCCAGCTCTGCCACATGCCTATTTACTGGGTCTGCAGATCAACTGCTGTTGTTTTTCTGCTGCTAGTCACTTGCTGTCTTTGTTTTTATTTTTAAATTTTATTTTATTAATTTTTTATTTTTTATTTTTTATGTGTGTACCGTCAAATTGGATCTGACTGGTACAGTAGGCGGTTGTTCCTCCTTCTTCAGCAGAGCATCCGGTGGATTTGAACCATGCACCTCTGGGATTGTATTTTATTAATTTTAATGAATATTTATAGAGATTTTGGACTTACATTCATTCACTGTTTCACTTTTCTCCCTGTCCACCCCTCCCCTCCAGTTCACTCTTCTCTTTGAAAAGAAAAGAAGAGAAATTCCTTCATTGGTGTACAATCCCCCATCTCCCTCTACCCCCATTCCCGTCCCTGAGTACATTCCACTAGCTCTCCAGCTCTAGTTCAAGGACCTTTCAACTCAGGGATTTCAGATCCAACTCTGACATGCTGAGCTCTCTGGTTCTTCTTTCCTGGTGGTGGTGAAATTCCTTATTCTCTACTTTGATTTTGGTTCATTTTAAGTCAGGTAGGATGGCAAAATGGATATCTCCATTTGATGGTTCATGACATGTTACTTGCATGTTCCCACCTGAAATATGCCATTTATATTATTAACAATGATTTAATCCCCTTTGTGGGACACAAATACCTCACATTTGCATAGTCCTGCCCAGGAGGTGAGAGCTACAAAGACCATTGACTAGAAAATGCCAGAAGTAATTGACAGCATTTAGCTTTGGATTTTCTTTTGATGTATTCCTTTACAGGTACCTGAATCCTACAGTAGTACCATGAACTTCAGTCAAGACTCTTTTAATCCTCTAAAGAAAGTTTATCATGTTAGAGCTCAAAAAATTCTGCTTGTCATATAATGCCTTTCCTTCTAAAAAGTCTTTTATCTACTGGACAGATCTTCCCATTTAACCCCCATTACCAGCTCTGCAAGTTAGTTGTTGAGTTGTTGTATACTGTAGAGTTGAAACCAACCCTTGCTGACCCTCAAGCTGCTGGCTGAAATTGCAAGCCTTCAGGATTGCAGTACAGCATCTTGCCCTAGGCCACAGCCTTTATCAGAGTATGTGAATCCTTTCCTACAGAGCCTGAAGTCTTGCTGCCTAGATTAGTATTTGATTCAGAAAACCTGCTTCATTTCTACCACACAGAGAATCAAAGGAAGAAGAGTTTGATCTTCAATTATGCTGAGATAGGGAGTTATGGTGGCTTAGTTACAGAGTGTTGCTCTGCTAACGCAAAGGCCAGACCTCTCTTGTAGTTTGAATTTGCCAGCTGCTCCACAGGACAATGATGGAAAATCTCCTGCCATGCAATTTACAGCCTCAGAAATCTAACTAAGGCTCAGTTATGAGTCAGCTCTAACTTGAAGACAATGCGAGAGATATTACACTCTGACATTCTTTGCAGTGTGGCCTGTTTTTATTCTTTATTTTGGGTTGATCAGTGAGCACTTCATTCTCAAAGGTGTTGGCTTGACCTGGGCTCTGTAGGACACTTTTCCTTTTAGCTCTTATAGATCATCAGTTTCAACAATTGAAATGCACGTTGTGTTTTTCAGAACTCTAATTAAAGAGATAAGCATGAGGTAGATTTTCCACTGAATTGATTTGACTAGAATTAGTGTTTCTGCCAATCAGTTTACTTGATTCTTCTGGAAAGTGGTGGAACATTTTAGACTAATATGTTTCACTTCTTTGTCTAGCAGCCAGGAGATGGATGTATGCCTTTATGATCTTTCTTATCGATTCTGCTCTCTCTTTTACATGTTTATGACTCACTTCAAATGTAACAGATTTGATGCAAGTTTCCTATGCATTGCTTTATATATATTATCTCTATCTATCTATCTATTCCCCTCTTTCCCAACTTCATATTCATCTAACTACAGTTAACTCTTGTGACCAGCAGGATGCTTGAGTTCCTTTTGCTTTACATTGTCATTATCCTTTCTGAATAGATTCTTTAATGGAAGCAACAACTGCAATGGTGAGTTTCTATCCTGATATCCCGGAAGCTCAGCCACCCATTACCTGTGGAGAGTTTATCTTCCTCATGGACTGCTCAGGAAGTATGCGATGCCCCATGAGTAAACGAGATAAATCCCAGTTGCGCATAGATGCTGCCAAGGTAAAATGACTTTCTTTATTGAGGATCACATACTTCAGTGAGGATGAAAATCAGGGGTTAAGTTAACTAACTTGGCCATTCTGGGGCCAATTTTGGAATACTATGCCTCAAAGATGAGAGATGGTGAAGACCAAGGTCATTTAGTGTTAGATTTGTCACTGTCTTTATCTGAGAGTGCCATTCCTTACTCTTTGTCCTCATTCCTTTTTACTTATAGGAGACACTGATTTTTCTGCTTAAAAGTTTACCTGAAGGCTGTTATTTCAACATCTTTGGATTTGGATCTACCTATGAGTCATTTTTTCAGTGAGTTTCCAGAAAGACCATCAAGAATCCCAAATATTTAAGAAGAGAGACTAGGTTGTTAAAGATGTGACCACAGACTTGAAGTAGACATTAAGGATTTCAGATAAGATTATTATAGTTTGGAGGTATCCCATTGAAGGGACTTACCACTGAGTAATGGAGAGGAACCATGATATAACTTAGTATATTTGTTTTTCTTAGGGACAGTGTGAGGTACACTCAGCATACAATGGAAGAGGCATTGAGGAGAATTAAGCTTATGAAGGCTGACCGAGGAGGCACTGAAATATTAACACCACTTTATTCCATATATGGATCACCCCCTATCCCTGGCCATCCAACACAGGTAAGAACAGGAACAAGGGTAATAGAACAGGGCAAGAAGATAAACATTTCTGTTTAAGAATCTCTTGTCCTGAGCTACTGTGCATGATTATTGAAATAGAATACTTGTCTTGGAGAATGATCTTTTGTTGTTTTTGTTATGTCCCATTGAGTTAATTATGATTTATAGCCACCCTACAAAAAATGGGTCAAAACTTTGCCCTGCCCTGTGCCATCTTCACAGTCTCCAGTGTGCTTCCATGTCAGCCACTGTGTCAGTCCGTCTTGTTGAGGGTTTTCCTCACTTTTTCTAACCCTCCACCTTTCCAAGCATGATACCCTTTTCCAAAGAATGGCTCCCTGTGACTATATCTTATAGTGAATTTAAATAGATAAGAGACATTTAATGGAATTTCTCATCTTTAGCACTATTCAATGGGCAATGGAAATTTCCTTGCAGAAACACACAAAACTTGGATTAAACTAATAGGGGAAGAAACTAAAACTCCCCAGCTTTCTACACAGACTATATGAGGACATATTAATACGATGCCTTTCTGAAGAGCAACAGGATATCTTTTGGAATATTAACTTTTTAAAAAAATGCAACAGTAACATTAAATTTATTAAATTATTACATTTTAAAAATGAACTTTATTGATAGTTAGTGATATCCCTTTTTTTCTCCCACAGCTTTTTATCTTTACAGATGGGGAAGTGACTGACACATTTAGTGTAATTAGAGAAGTTACCTTCAACAAACAAAGACACAGGTATGAAGAAAACTATATTTCTGCATGACTGAAGTCTATAGATGATATTAGGATTCCTTATAGGGAACAGACTGATTCCAAGGATTTCAATTCAGAATTTAAAATTTTGTCATTAGATATTTTCCTATATCATTGTTTCTCTCTATTAAAAGATAAAAACAATTTAATATTATCAGCAACACAAGAATATCATTGTTAACTTATGCTTTCTAAACCAACAAAGAATAAAAAGAAACTTGAGTAATAAATTCATTTTTTAACTACAAACATTTAATTAAGGTAAAAACTTTTAGAAAACTGTACAAATGGCTAAGTGCAATGATTTTACCACTGAGCGAACATGTATGTCTGGTACAGAGGTCAAGGAATAGAATGTCTCGATGTCTTCATATCTGCTTCTTCCCATTCATGTCCCTTTCCAGTCATCACCCTTCTCTCCCTCTTCAAAGGAAATGACTTTTATGATTTGTTGTATCATGCATAGTTTTTCCTTGATTTTGCATTTATATTCATGAGTCGTACAATATGAGTTTTTGGTTTTGTTTTGTGTTTTTCATTTCTGTTTCTGTCTTCTTTCCTTTTGCATATTGAGATTTATACATAATTTATGGTTGGCCATAATTAATTTACGTTAATATGTAGTATTCTACAGAATGGCTCTGCTATAATTTCTATATCCATTTTATGTTGGAAAAAAATAGTTTGGCTATTAAAAACTAATGCAGCTATGAAATTCTCATACATTTCTTTTTCACATGTACACACACACACACACACTTCTTTCTTTTATCAATATAGTTGACAGTTGTAGAATTTCTGGAAAATGCTAAATGATTTTCCAGATTATTGAGCTAATTTAATTTATACTAGAATTTTATGAGGATTATGGTCACATTGTTTCCTATCTAAAATCTGATACAGTTTGTCTTATTAGAGTTTCTCACTGGTATCTTGTGGCTTTAAATTTGCATTTTTCCAATTCTTAATGAGGTTTAAGGAGTGCTAATAGTGTAGTCTGTAGGGAAATGTGCTGCTAATCCCAAAGCAGCAACTCTCCTATGTTTTGAATCCACCAGCAGCTCTGTGGGAGAAAGATGGTATTCTCCTGTGCAATTTAAAGCCTCTAAAGATTTGTTGGAGGGTCAGCTATGAGTTGGTTCTATATCAGTAATAATGAATTTGAATTTTTAGTTTGAATGATGTTTAGAGCTATCATGTTTGCTTATTTGCCCTTTAAATATCCCCTTTTGTTATGTACTTTCAATTCTTTCTGTGAGCTTTTTTTAATCCTTGAAGAAGGACATTATGCTTCTTGGAAGCATAGAAGGCCCTGTATGAGATTGTCAGAGTAACTGCAACAATGGGGTCAAGCGTGTTGGAGATGGTGAGGTTGGGTCTAGGTAGGCATGGTTAAGAGAGCTGTTGTTCATAGGGTTGCTATGAGTCATAGTCAATTGGTTGGCACATAAAAACAACAGCAATTTATACTTTATCCTCTGACCCAGAATTTTTTTGATTAAATGTGTTTGAAATGTATTTTATGCTCCATAGCTTGCCTTTTCACCTTTAAAATGGTATAATTTGTGAATAGTTCTTAATTTTTATATAGCTCCTCTTTTAAAGCTAGATAGTATTCTTGAGTGTCTTGTTTAAAATGTATTCACATTCAAGGTTATGAAGATATTTTTCTTTGTTATTTTCTAGAAGTTTTGCTTTTTTATTTTTCCTTTTATTCTACAGTAGGGCTGAAACTCATTTTTGTACAGTTGTTAAGTTACCTTTTATTTCTACAGAAATATTAAATTAAACTTGTATTATTCATTGAAGCATTTACTCTCTCCTCTGGTGTACAGTCTGTGTCACAGACAATTATCAACACATTTATAGATTGTTTCTGGATCTTCTACTAATTTACTTTAGTCTGTTTATCTAGACTTGTGCAAGTACAACACCAACTAAATCAATGTCACTTTTTCCCCGATAGCATATTTTAGAATTATTTTATAAATTTTTATTAAAATGTGACAAAATATGTTTTTACTTTGTTTAGAATTACATTGGTTTTTATCAAGCAATTATGAAACTATTCAATATTTGTGGTGTTGAGTAATTTACTCTGGTTACAGGCTTTATCTTTTCATTTACTAAACCTTTTTCTCTAAATTTTAATTTCAGTGAATAATGTTTGTTTCCAGTATATTATTTAAAGATACTCAAACTCTATACACTTCATTCAGGTCTTCCAGTTTTCAACATTTGACACATTGTTTCATTTCTTATCTTTTCTCTGAAATATTTGAGAATAGTCCACAAATGCCACAACCAGAATGTGAACTAAGACTTTATATATATGTATGTGTGTGTGTGTGTATACACACACACACTTACACACACTTTAACAATAAAAATTTTATAGCTGTAAAAGTATTTCAAAATAGCATGCATATTTATATATTTTTAAATAATTTTAAACTAAATTTTAATAATTATAGCTATAACATTATTTTAGCTATAAATGTTATACGTATTTTAAAATTCCATTTAATATTGTTAGTTCTATTCCTGCTGACCAAAGTGCTTTTTTTAAGACCAGCTCCACAGACATTCTTAGTAGTTCTTAAATGTTCAAACAGCGCTTTATCCAGGTTAGAAATCCTGACCTTTTGCCTTCTCTGGTTGTAAGCACTGAAATTTTTGACCAAATTATGAAATAAATTCTTTAGAAAAGCAAAAATTAAACTCTTATTGTAATTAAAAATGGAACTTTCAATTTAGATCTGAAATTGCCCAATTCTGATTTTCCAGTCGGTACTTGCATTTTTCTGAAGTTCATCACTCCATGGTGCTGACATTGTAGCAAAGCATGATATTTAATGTAGGGTTTTTGTACTTATCATTTGGCAGATTATGGCAATTAATTTTATTTCTTCTTTTTTTCTTTTTGATTGTTTTTGATAATCATTGAACTTCGTCAATTGCTTTATAAGTAACTATTAAGCATGATGTTTTCTTCTACTCTCAAAAAACTTATTATTATTTCAATGAACTGTTACAGAACAGCCATCATTCTTTTAATGTGTGAATTTTAATGGTTATTGATAAATGTTAGACCAAATTTATATTTCTGAAATGAAACCAACTTGGTTGTGTGTTATATTGTTGTTGTTGTTGTTGTTGTTATGTGCCATCGAGTGGCTTGTGACTCATAGCGACCCTAGTCTTTTAAAAAAAACAGATATTTAAGATTCTTTATATTTGTTAGATTTAAAATAACTCCTGAATATTTTTAAGCTTTTTTTTCTGAAAATACTGACATGTTTATGATCTTTGGCAGATTCTATTTTTGTTTGTTTTTGATGTTACATATTTTATTTTATTATTTATTTTATTTTATAGTATAGTCACTTGTCCAAAATGACAAGCTCCCAACCAGTTACATGTTCTACAGAGTATTTCCTCCTGCCCCTCATCACATCAGCAAGTGATTCATTTCTTGGGCATATTTCCAAAATTATCTAGGTCTCTGTTCCTTATCTGTACTATAAAACATAAGCTTGCCTCCTAGGAACATTGAAATATTAAATTAACTCACTAATTTAATATATTCAGCATATTTCCTAGAATATGGAATATACTCATTGGTTGCTGGCTATTTTGCCTTTGGGCAGGGAAATAAAACTATGTCTGTATGTGTTTTGAACCATTATATGTTTAGATTTTATTATTTCATTCTTTAGTAACTGTTTCTATCAAACTGTCTAGTAACTATTTAAAAACTATTTAGTAACTATCTAACCTATCCTTTTACAATTGTAGATGTTTCACATTTGGTATTGGAGAAGGTGCATCCACCAGCTTGATAAAAGGCATTGCCCGGGTGACAGGGGGCACTTCAGAGTTTATCAGTGGCAAGGACAGGATGCAGTCCAAGGTGAGGGACAGGTTGTGCATGCAGGAGCATTGGTTAGAGTGCTTGTGGAGCAGGATGGTGGACACAACTACAAACATGGAGGCAACTACATGACTCTTAAGATTCATTTTAATTTTGTTAAGGTTAAAAAAAGTAAAGATAGATTTATTAGAAAATTACATTTTAAAGGGACAGACCTCCCTCCTTGAAAGGAAATATGGAGGAGAGGCAGCATGTTGATGAGGTGAGATAGTATTTATGGCTTCCTTCTCTGGCTAGGCCTTGGTGCTAGAGCCTGGGCCAGTGACACAATGCTATGGAGAGTTCAAAGCTTAGTGAGAGTGATTCTCATTTTGGTGCCTGTTCTCTTTTTTGGTATGCACCAAAGGGCATTAGACTCTCAACTTAATCAGACTGTTTTGGACCTTATGTATAAGATGTTCCCCTCCTACTTTCTGTATGGTATATGACCTTGGTAGTTGGGAGCCCATAGATGAAATACTGAAAGTGGTGGGGACTTTATGTCTGAAATCAAAGCCAAGAATTTTGATTGTCATGATATAAATTAGGCATTTCTTTAAGCATCTCTTTTTGTCCTATATCCATGCAAAAGATACAAGTAAAATGGCAAAGAATGATTTTGATAAATCCCATAGATTGAAAGAGTAGTGAATTGATGCCCATTTGATCAGTATACATAAGAGACACTGAATTTCTATTTATCGCTGAGTACCATCTATAATTCCTCCACAGGTCTCCTTTTCTTCAGTCACATTTTATGTTATTAAATCTCTTAATTAAGCTGCTTCATGATATAGAGGTTCTGGTGGCCTAGTTTTAAGAAGCTACACTGTAATCCCAAAAGCACCTGGTTCAAATCCATCAGCTGTTCCATGGGAGAAGAATGGGAAATCTCCTCTTGTGATATTAACTGCCTTTGAAAAGCCCCTGGAGGGTCAGCTGTGGGTTAGTTCCGGTCCAATGGCAAACAACACCAATGACAGCATGGTATAGAACAAGTATGAGAATACTCATATGCAATAGTGTTAAGGATTAAGATGTAATGTGTCACATAGAGCCTGAAACATAATGAATATTCAGGTAATACTAGTTCTCATTGCTGCTACTGTTTGTGTGGTTATTCTGTCCTCTCTTCCTCCAGGCTCTTTTGGCCCTGAAGCATTCTCTGCAGCCTGTGGTAGAGGACTTGTCAATGAGTTGGTCTTTGTCTTCTGATCTGTCTGCTGAGATGCTTTCCCCAGAACAGTCAGTCATTTTTAGGGGTCAGAGATTGATCACCTATGCCAAATTGAATGGGCCAGTGGCGGTGAGTTCTCATTCTTGCTTGTTCCTCTTGTAATATCAGCTATTCCCTTAATGCTGTACCAAATAATGCCAATAAAGCTAATAGGTGGATCTAGTTCTTATCACCAGTTTCTATGAGGAGCCAGAATGTCACTTCTCTAACATTTCAGATCTCTGCTCTATGGGGTACCAAAGTCCTAGAATTTTTTAAATGGAAGATATTGGATAGATACTTCACTTCTGACTCTTCTCTTGGTGACCTGTCTTTCCTACTCTAATTTGCAGACAGAAGAGGCACAAGGAGAAGTATGTCTCAAGTACGCTCTTCAGGGCAAGAGTTTTGAGACTAAAGTGATATTTTCTCTACTTCCCAAGCCTGATGACAAGTGAGAATTCATAATTTTTCTTTCTTTTGATTTTTTGTAAGAATTCAATTGTTTCTACAAAATGATACCTTCTACCTCTTCTGCCCAAATCTTGTCTCTGCCCTTACCTAGCTTTTCTCCTCTGCTGTCCATAAATTCTGAAGACCCTTAGTAACTGGCCCATGGGTCCATTTCCATAAGTCACAGGAATTTTTTTCATTTCAGTTTCACCATTCACCGCCTTGCTGCCAAGTCTTTGCTCCAGAAAAAGGACATGGGCTTCAGAGAGACTCCAGCAAATGACAGAAAGGATGTTTTGAAGATCAGCCTTGAGTGTGGAGTCATAAGCTCTCATACATCTTTCATTGCAATCAACAAGGATCTCAATCAGCCAGTTCAGGGGCCCATGGTCCGTAGGGACATTCCAGGGCCAATTGTGTTGGGTGCTTTCACCACAATGCATGGAGATATTGGAGGTGGTAAGTTTTATGCCTTTCAAATGCATATGGTGTGAACAAGAGGGCCTAGATAGTTGAACACATTTAAAAGATCCTTAACTTTCCCTGTTTTTGGTGTTCCTCTGCAACTAGGATTCCTATCTATTGTTAAAATGGCTGTCTTTAAACTCAGACTCATAGCCCTGAGTCAGAAATTACCCATATCTGACCCCTCCAGTATGTTCCTGAGACTGTAAAACACACAGGAGGAGATTTCCCATCTTTCTCACGCAGAGGGACCACTAACAGAGGCACAGCTGCACAAAACCCCATTACTGTCAAGTCAGTTCTGATTCGTGGCAGGTTTCCATTGATTGACTCAAGGCCATCAGTCTTAACTAGACCAGGTTGCCTCATCTTTCACCCATGGAGAGACTGCTGAGTTCTAACTCCTAATGTTTTCTTAACTTTCGGTTAGCAGCCCACATTTAACTTACTTCCCTATCTCATAAGATAATATATTATCATAAGATAATATATTTAAAGGGGAAGGCAAGACAAAATAAAAACAAGAAAACATGAATGCAAAGAGAGAGTGCATGAGTGGTTAACTTGTCTAAATCACAATTAGTCTTCTTCCAAAGAGGACTTACTTGTCCTCTTTGTGCACATAGCTGATTACACAGATGGCTAATGTTGACAGCAAATAAATATTGATTCCCAGAACTGTGAAAAGCATACACCAAGATATATAATTATACAACATAAGGCCTTGAAACTCTGGTTAACTCAGGGTAAGAAACTCTGGCCAAGATTCCACAACTGGAGGAGGAAGGATAGTGTATGATGGTAGTTCCAGGGGTACTGTTCAAGATGAGTCCTTTACCATTCATGTAATACTTATTTCATTAAACACATAAGTATTTTAGTGCTTACTTATTACTTATTAGTAAGTGTGCTTCTCATTGCAGTTACACTGATGAAAAAAGATTACATTTTCTGTGTTTCATTTGATGGCTCATGGTTGCTATGATCTGGAACCTAATAATCTAAACTAACAATGTTAAAATAGGTAGCCTGGAAAGGCAAAGACAGCAAACAGACAAAAAAATTTTCAAGGAGATCTAAAAATTACTCTGGATAAATTTAAGATATGAGAAAGCATGTAGGTTGGGAGTCCAATCTACTAGGGTAAAGAAGCAAAAATTATTTCCCAGATAAGTTACATTTAAAAAGAAAACATGATTAGGTAGATTATCTTGGTAAGGAGTAGGGAATAAAAGCATTCTAGATGTCAGAGTCAACATTATGAAAAGTTACAGTTAAAAGAAAGTATCCCTCACTAACTTACTCATTGCTGTGAAGTCAGTTCTGACTCTAAGTGATCCTTCATCAGGTTTCCGAGACTCTAAATCATGAGAGGAGATTGCTTTCTTTCTCCCATAGACTCCTGGTGCATTCAAATTGCCAATGAGGTGAGGCCTTTGGGTTGGTAGAACAACTCATTATGGAGCTTCCACAAAAGAAGAGAATGCTATCAATGATGTAGGTCTTTGGATTTGTAACCAAAATAAGTTCTTTTGTTTTGGCAAACTGAGGAGGAGAGTATATAAGGAAAACAAAGCAAGGGCTGAAGGATATCAAGAGTTATGCTGTTAAGAGGGATCATCTGTATGGACATTGAACTGACTCAAGGTGATAGCAAGACTTGGAGAAGAACCTCATAAGAAAAAATCTTAGACAAATGTGAGAAGTGACCAAGAGGTTGGTAAATTATTATAAGAATGAGCTGACACTTAGGTGAAATCATCATGCGCCAGGCTTTTTTCAAAGTGCAATCCATATATTAAGGCAATTAAATTTTACAGTTACCTTATAAATCAATTACTTCCATTTTACAGTAACTATGCTAAAGACATTGAAATATATTTGAGGGAGCTTGAATTAAGTTTATGAGGGGATTGATGTAATTAACCTTGTGTTTCATGAACTTCACTCCATTAGTGTAAAAAATAGCTTGAATAGAAGCTGAACTTCTAGGGAGACAGATGCTAAACCACTGCTTTAAGTCAAGGGAAAGCAGTAGACTATAGAGAGGTACTAGCAGTTAGTATGAACGTGCGAGAGCATATTAGACAGGGTTTTAGTTGATTGATGTGAACATGGTAAATGATCAATGCTCAGATTTCTGGTTTAGGTACTGAGTGAATAATGATATCATAAACAGAAAACCAAAAAATGGGAGCAAGGTTGGAGTCAGGAAAATGTTAAATAGCTTTCAGAACATTTGGAACTTGAGATACCTACATGAAGAAGTCTGGTAGAAAGACAAACAGATGGTCAAGTATTCAAGAGGGACATCAGAATGAAGGATAGAACTTGGATACCTCTGATATCCAAAATAGTAATAATCAATAACAACTAAAGCCACAACTGTGAATAAAATTATTCTGAAAAATGAAAAAGGAGGGAAAATTGAAGACATAAGAAATACCTGGTTGCTATCTAAGGGTTGGGCAACAGAGAAGCCCAGAAACAAGAATCGAAGGAATGAAGTAGGAAGAAAGGAAGTGATAGGATGGTCTAAATGAAACTATGGCCCAATGAAGGAAATGATCAAAGTATTAGATACTGCACAGATGTTTAATAAAATGTTAAATTAAGTATCAAAGTAGTACTAGTTCTTATTAGGATCAGTTTTCTCAGAATTAATAATATGATAATCTGTACTATAAAATGTTAGAGAGAAAATAAAGAAGCCCTGACGGTTCAGTGGACAATGATAACTAAAAGATAAACAGCCACCTAGAGACTCTACATGGAGATCTGGTGGCTTAGTGGTAAATAATTGCCGTGCCAGTACAAAAGTATGTGGTTAGAGGCAACAGGCATGCAGTGTTGCACATGCCTCTGAATGTGGAAGTGGCAGATCCTTGGTGGGAAGCCTACCAGTGATTAAGATCCCTACCCAGTTTCAAAAGTGGCAGGTGCTCAGCTCATGTCCTTCTCAGCTTACTTCGCTGTGTATTTGTTTTACACAGTGTCTCTAACTTGATGAGCATTCCATGAAATTCCCTTTTCCTTACCCGTGCAGGTTGCCTTCTCAAAATGGCTATGCTCATTATATGATACTCAGTTTCTCAGAATGGCTCTGCTGTTTTACTCTTCTGCTCTGTCTTCTTGATCACTGTTTTCATTCTATTACTCTCCCCAATCAGTATTTAAAGCCATTTACTTTCTTTTAAATCTGAGTTCCAGGATTATTATCTATCTGTATCTATTTCACTTAGTTTCTCAGATTTTTTGATGTATAAAGAGTGGGAAGAATATGTCAACAGGATGTCATTTTGACTACTTCATTTTAGTTTTTGCTAATGTTACAATATGCAAAGGCTTTTCACTGTGTGGATCACAACAAGCTATGGCTGACTCTGAGAAGAATGGGATTTCCAGAACATTTGTTTGTGCTAATGCGAAACCTATACTGGACCAAAAGGCAGTCGTCAGAACAGAGCAGGGAGACATAGGATGGTTCAAAATCAAGAGAGAGGGCCGTCAGGGATATATTTTGTCTCCATACTTTTTCAATCTGTATGCAGAACAGATCATCTGAGACACTGGGCTGTATAAAGAGGAATGTGGCATCAGGATCCGTGGAAGAATCATCAACAACCTGTGTTATGCAGATGACGCAACCCTGCTTGCTGAAACTGAGGAAGACCTGAGGCGCTTGCTGCAGAAGGTCAGGGACTGCAGTCTTCAATATGGATTGAAGCTCAATATCAGGAAACCAAAGATTCTCACCACTGGGCAAATGGAAGCATCAGTATGGATAGTGAAGAGATTGAGATAGTTAACAGTTTTAGTTTACTTGGCTCCACAGTCAACACTGTTGGTAACAGCAGCCAGGAAATCAGGAGACTAATTGCATTGGGAAAGTCAGCTGTTAGGGACCTCTCAAGAGTACTGAAGAGCAACGGCATCAGGCTGGAGACTAAGGTGCGCCTGATCCAGGCTATAGTCTTTGCAATTACATGCTATGCATCAGAGAGTTGGACAATGAATAGGGATGATAGAAAGAGAATTGATGCCTAGGAGAACAAACAGGTTTGTCCTGGAGAGGGTGAAGCCAGAATGTTCTTTGGAGTCAAGGATTCTGAAGCTTCATCTGACATATTTTGGGCATGTTGCAAGGAGGGACTGGTCCTTAGAGAGGGACATCTTGTTTGGGAGAATGGAGGGACGGCACAGGAGAGGAAGACCCTCGATTAGATGGGTCGATTCTGTGAGTGGAGTGGTGGGAATGAATGTATTTGATACAGCGAGGTTGGCACAGGATAGAACGGTGTATAGGGCTCTTGTACATAGGGTCACTATGAGTTGCAAATGACTCGATGACACATAACAACAAACAACAATGTTAGAATATGAGAGTATGTTATTATGCTGGTTGGAAGGTACTTAAAGAGAGAGATGATTAAGAAGGTGTTTGAGAAAGCCAGGAAGTGATGGAATTTGGTGAAGTAGGAGATAGTTTAGTCTTCAACAGAACAAGTACCCTTTTTTGTCTTATTGCTTGAAAGTTAGGTCAATGTGGTATTAGAGCTTAGTTTATAGACAGGTAAACAATTTTTGGAGTTTCTGGTTGGTGATTTTAACATAGTTTTAATAAAATAGAAAGATTAACTTATGAATATGAAAGTGAAGATAGTAAAATAAGAGGTTTAAGGAAGAGCTGAGAATTTGAACTAATGGTTGTGAGTAATTAAAGAGTGGAATTCCCAGGAAGAAATGGAAGGCTTTGTCAAGGAGTCCTAAGGATACAGATTAATGCTTGGACATTTTCCTTGACCCAAACTACTAAAGAAGATTGCGGTTTTTGGTCACATTTGACAGTACTTAATATCTTTGATAAAAGAATGATGGAAATATATATAGTTGGATTCATTTTAAGGCTTGTGTTTTGCCTGATGACTGTGTTGAAAGTTATCAGGGGTATAGTTTTGGGGATAATGATGTAGGTGTCATAATGTTATACCTGAGATTTAGGCTAAGTAAAGAAAAATGGATAGAGAAGGGAGTAAAGATAGAAGGAACTTAATAGAATAAAAAGAGAAGTCAAAGAATGGAAGTAGAGACCCAGATAGGTCAAAATTAAGTAGAATAAGACCTTGTGTGTTAAAAAGCTGGAATAAGGAGGTCTCATGGCCTAGTGGTAAAAGTGGCACGCTCAGCATAGCTGCTTTGTGGCAGAAAGATGGGCAATCTATTTTTGTGTGATTTAAAGCTTCTGAAATCCACTGAAGGATCAGGTACTAGTGGATTCTGACTCAATGGCACACAGTCACAACAACAACTGGTAGCTTAGTCTATGGTGAGTTGTGCTGCTAGCCCAAAGTTGAGCTTCCCTAGCTTCCCTAGCGATTCAAATTCACCAGCAGCTCCTCAGGAGAAGGACGAACAGGTTTCCCCCATGCAATTTATAGCCTCAGAAATTCAGTGGGGGGCTCAACAACAATGAGAAGAAAAACTATTTTAAAATAAAATCTTTTGTTTTCAGTTTATGTCTTAAAAATAGAACAGTTTGCATGATAGCAAATAACTAGATTGAGGAGAAGAGCTGAAGAAATTAAAGTTGAGAAGCTCTAGGAGCTGTAAGTTAGGGTTGTGTAGGTTAGCTCCATGATTCTGAAGTCAAGATGGATTTCAGACATTACACTGAAGTGGACTTCTATGATATTTGTAACTTTCAGTCAATCCAGTGCATGATGGACAGAGACAAAAAGAGGCCGGCAATAGTAATGGCATGTGAAAGGTAACACATATTAGGGTGAAGGAGTCATAATATAGATTTGGTATCAAAGATTGAAGGAGTTACTGATGCTGCCTCCAAGCCTGGGTATTTGGAGTATGATAAATAAAGATATAACAATATATGAAGAAAAAAATATAATACTATTTGGAGGGCAAATTAGCCTGAAGACAGATTGTTGTAAAAAAGTGGTGTATAACAAGGCTAGATATTAAAAAAAACCCCATACATATTGTATCAGGGATTCCAGAAATTCCAGAGAACATGGCAGAAAGGACTCAGAGGAAAAGCATATCTGTGGGATATTGGTGCATAGAAGAGAAAGGATAGCAGAATGAGGGTGGTATCCATGACTGATTTGTATGGGTAGAAATATGTTTCCAATTATGAGGGCCTTTTGTCTACTCCAGAGGACAGTGGGCATTTCAATAGCCACATCTGAATTGGTATTTTTCAGCTTCTTCGAAGGCCTCACCGTCCTCTGATATGCCAGGAGCTGAGTCCATGGACAGGATTCCTTATAACTCACACTGGCCATGTCATCCAAGAAGCAGTGCAATGGCGAAGTATTTTGGTCATTGTAAACCAATGAGTAACAGGGAATTGTATGCTCTAGGTAAGCAACTTTTCTGAGTGTTTACTCACTAGTGTTTTTCTATCACAATAAGACTAGGCAAATCCAAAGCTCTTGGTGTAAAACCAAAGAAGAAATGCATGTCTCTCAAAGAGACCTCCCCTGAGATGGGAAGGACTCACTCATCTACCAGTACAACCAACTTGGAGACTCACCAGGCAGGTGAAGGTGGGCCTCAGCTTGCTTTTATAATCTATAGAGAATAAATAACTAATTTTCAATGCTTTGCACTCATGTAGCTTTTTTTGTACTAAGGTAGTAATTCAGTGGGGAAGCATCAGGGGTTGAGATTTGTCCAGTCTCTAGATTTGTCATGGTTAACCTACGAGCTTAGTTTACAGTCTAGGACTCTCAAATCCAATATCCCCAATGGAGTCTTTGCTGTCTCACTTCACACAACTTACTTGCAAGCTGAGGCGTTCTTCTTATTTGTCACTTATTTCCTGATTTGGTCATTCTTCTTTGAAAACCAGTTAAATAGAGAGGATTTAGATTTGAAGAGGATTCAGATCTCTCTGTTAGTACTGCCTATATGGATTTAGGGACTGTGTTCCCTTCTCAGAACCTTAGTTCCCTCAGTTGAACACCTACCTTATAGGGCTATCACAAGAATGTTCATACTGTTACCAGCAAATTAAATTCTTAACATGTGTGGGTTTCTGCCTCTGTTGTGGCAATTTAGATCTCTCCTCTGAAAGCTATCATCTCCTATTAGGAGTCAACCTTTGTTTAGGTATTTTAAATACTGAGGTTCATATTAGTTAAAAAGAAAAAAAAACCTTTTATACTTCTACTAAGATAGTAAAACTGAGGTTTAAACTAAGACTTTAAATTCAGAGCCTTAATTTTGTTTTTCATTTACATAGAACTATTTTAATGTTTTGGTTTGCATACAAATCTCTTGGCAGAAAAGAAAAGAAAAATGAAAAACTGTAACTAATCTCTAACTTACTCTAAAGTCATGATTAGATATAATAGAATCTAAATAGATATAGAATCTAAATTCATCATATCATTTACAGATATAACATACTTCTTTAATATCATTATATACTCCTGAAGCAGTACCCATATCATCAGAATTATACTAAACCATTCTCTGAGTTAGACTGCTTCTTTCATATTTGCTTTCATTCTTAAATTTTTTAAAACTTAAGTTCAAGCTATTCTTGTATAGATTTTTAAAAATGTACTTAAAGTTTTACATTTTTTTTAAAACCTGATATAACTTTTAAAGAGCATGGCTTACTGGTTCTTCAGTGTCTCATATTTTCTCCTTTTGATGTATTTGAAGCATCCTTCTCCTGGAATCAGCACTTCTGAGTACCATCTTTTGTTCACAGAGTGAATGCACATATCCTAGAAGGCTAGCAGTAGAGATCTTGGCAGGGCCTGCTTGCCTCTGTACTCTCCCTACAGCTTATCTCTGAATACAGTAGTCTCTTTCAGGTTTGCTGACTGGAAAGTAGCTCAATAAGTTTTCATCCTCTTTGTTTCCCTCAAAGTGTTTGGAGATAATCATCTTGTGCTGCTGATTTCCCTTCAAAAGGCAGATGGTTCCTGGGAAGTGAATGAAGGTCTGGCCATGGTCCTAGGTATGAGTGTGGAAGATGTACTTGCTGGCCTTCCTTACAAGGTGAGATTCCAAGAAGAAAAATGAATGAGTATGTATATATATCTATGTTTGTGATAATGGGGCAATAGTGAGAATTGAGGGTAGGTCAGGACCCCTGAAAAAGAGAGTATAAATTGTTGTTGATTCATTCAGATACCATACTGAAACTCAGATCTACTTCATCTGTTTTTTCTTAAATAAATTTTTATTTTATACTGGTTTGTTTACACAGTTCTTATACATTGTTTTTCACATTGGATCTTTCCATTTTCTTTACCTACCCATCTTTCTACCCATCATGACTCACCCCTCTGCTCCTTAGATCCTCATACCCATTTTGCTAGTTATTTTTCTATTTCTATATCTGTCTGCATAATGATCTTATTAAGTATTTTTCCTTATGGAACTAAGTTAGTTCACTTAGCATAATGCTTTCCAGTCCCTTCCAGGTTATTTAGTAATTTTTGAAATTATTGTTCCTGCATGCTGCATAGTATTTCATCATGTGAATGTACCACAATTGCTCACCATATTCAATTGTGATTGGACATTTGAGCTGTTTCCATGTTCTTGCAATGGTGAATAACGCCGCTATGAACGTTGGTGTATACAAATCTGTGTGTCTCATTTCCAATTTTCTTAGTGTCTATTCCAAGCTTCACTCCATCTTTTGTCTCTTTGTTTACTGAGTTAGTGTGTCAGAGAATGAAATAATAGTCTGAAATGTTTTATTCTCAATGAATCTGGGCCTTTTTCAGTTCTTGAGTCTTTTCCAAATCATCACTGATTATCCCAGAATGGCATTGTCTCTATAAATAATATGTAATTTGAAATGTATAATTTTAGATTATATGTTAATTGCCTTTTTCCTTTTTTTAAAAGAAGAATAAAGAGGTGAAGCTATCTTAGCATTATTAAATAATCACATCACTTTATTTTGCATATGAAAAAAGTAAAAATTTGCTACTAAAAAGTAATTTTTAAATTAAATGTTATTAAGATAAATTTACTTCTTTATTTTTACTTTATATGGCACTTTCTCAAAAAGTTGCAAATAGAAATAACATTTGACCCAGCAATCCCACTACTAGGAATATACCCCAAAGAAACTATAACCACCACCCAAGCAGATATAAACACTCCCATGTCTATCGTGGCTTTGTTCACAATAGCAAAGAGTTGGAAACAACCTAAATGTCCATCAACAAACAAATGGATAAAGAAGCTGTGGTATAGTCGCACAATGGAATACTATGCAGCATTGAAAAACAAGGAACTCATGAAATATTATGCAAGATGGATGACCCTGGAGGACATTATGCTGAGTGAAATATCTCAGTCACAAAAAGACAAATATTGCATAGGGCCACTGTTGTAAAACGGTACTGACATCGGAGTTGAGGGACAAAAAAGGAGGAGAGGAATGATGTATATTGCATTGAAACAGATGAGGGACAAACCTGTTTAAAAGGGACATATGAATGGGTATTCTTCTCATTACAGAAGTCCAGAGTGAAGGCTGAATAGTGGAGTGGACTTGGGGTAGGGATTGCATAACAATGAGTTTTTCTTTTTCCTTTCAAAGAGAAGAGTGAATTGGGGAGGGGGGAGTAGGGGAGAAAAGTGCAACAATGAATGACCAGAAATCCAAGTCTTTGTAAACTTTCATTAAAATTAATAAGAAGGGACAAATGCTATATGGTGCCACTGTTGTAGAATGAGGCTGGCATTGAGGTGGGGGTAAGACTGAGAAAAACTGGATGGAATATGTTTACAGCATTGAAGTCTATGGGGGAGAGAATAGTCTAAAAGTATTATATTTTAGGGCATTATTTTTATCGTAGGAGTATGCAATGAGGGTTGCAGAGTGGATTATATTTGGGGGTAGGGGGTGGGGGTGCGGGGGGATTGTGTACCAATGAGGGAGTTTTTCTTTTGCTTTTCAAGGAGAGGAGCAAAAGGGGGGGGAGGCAGGAGGGGTTTGTGCGGGGAGAAGGGTGCAACAATGAATGAATGGAATTCCAAAATCTCTGTAGATGTTCATTGAAATGAAAAATAAACAACCTAAGAAAATTAATAAGAAAAAAATTAGGATATGATAACATATAAAAGAATGACTGAAAAAAAATTTAAAAAGTAAAACAGAGTGGCTTATAGAAAGTTTAAAATTACACATGTGACTCATCTGTAAGGCTAGGCAATTAAGAGATTTAGTGTATTTAAATTTAAATAATGCTTTTTAAGTGTTTAATAATTCTATGGATAGTACAAAATTAGTTGAAAAGTCCAAATATTAAATTGGTTTCAAACTTTAAATAAATTCTTAAAACCTTCAGAATTTTTACTAATCTAGAGTTCCATATTTTTATTAAGTTTTCATAATTTACTTCCAGTTGTGACATTGAAAGGAGATATATGTAATTTTTTCAATTACTATGATCTTTGCTTTTTTTGTTTTTAGCAAGAAGAGAATATTCATGCTTTGACATACGAGGAAGAATTAAAGGAATTAAAAAAAAAAAAGAAATTCTCTATATAACTTCAATATACTAAAGTACTTTCTAAAATCAAATTACTTGGACTTTAGTCCCAGAACCATCATTGGCTAGAAGATGAACTTCTATGAATCAAGTCCTCTCAAAAAGGATGTTATTAAAGAACTCTGAGTAGGCTTAGATTTACCATTAATTTCATTTATTACTTTATTGTTGAAAATTTATACAAAATAAAAACACTATGCAGTCACTTTATAAAATATAAAGTAACTGCATATGTTGTAATAACGTTTTGGTAATCCCTTTTGCATGTTTGTAGGGATTTAAAATTAAGGACTGTATGGATAGTTTTGGAAGCAGGAGTGGCATCCACTTCCTAAACAACATGCCTCTGGAAACACTATGACCTTTGATAAATGTCAATAGTTTATAGAAAGGCTTCAGACCTTTTGTTCATAGGGTCGCTATAAGTTGCGCTCAATTTGAAGGCAATCAACAACAATAACTGATAGTTACATTGGACTTAAAATATCAATCCTTTCTATCTTAATATTAAGAAATCATTGTTCTGAGCTTCAAGGCCTTGAATGATAATTAATTAACTTTCAAGAAGTAAATACAGGCACAGAAATATCTAAAAATACTCATTTAGTAGCAGTTTGAGGGTAGTGAATTAAGAGGGAGTGCAAAATTTTTCTTTCCCTTGAAGAATTTCCTCTTTCAACTTGGAAGCTTCAGAGATATCCCTGTCTATTGTATAGGAGATAGATTCTTCAGGCTGGGCTACTGTCCTGGCTTTGTTCTGGCTGCATACCTATGGTAAGGAGCTGCAGAGTGACTGGCAGATGATGGCAGAGAAGGCAATGCTCTGGATTCACAAGAATATAGGTAAGAGCACAACCTGAGAGATCACACATCTTCACCCTTAGCCCCACCCCAGAAACTTTATACTCATTGAATCTCTGAGTCTAATGAACAATATGGAGCAGAGAGGGTATCCATAGTCCCATTGCCACTGTCATCTTTGTCATGGAATGGAAGTGTGGGACTAACTTTTAAGGCTAGTAGGGGTGAAAAATATGAAGCAGAGTTTATATAGGGTATGATCTTGGTGCCAAGAGGAATATCAAACTGAAATTGAAGCCTTTACTCTGGGAGTGTTTATTATTCCATGTTGTTATTGTTGTAGTGTGCCTGTTGAGTCAGAACCAATCCATAACTGATCCTCCACCAAATCTTAAGAGGCTGTAAGTTGTGTGAAGGACAATTGCTCAACCTTCTACCTCAGAGCAGCTATTGGATTTAAACTATGTGCCTCAGTGGATTCTTACCACTAAGTCATCAGATTTCCTGTTGTTTACTCATGCTACTGAGTAATTCTGGGACCAGAGAAGATTAAAGGAGATTGTGGGCAATAGGAAGATAAGAATCAAGAAATGTGAGGGAACATACAGCCCCAGATACTTTGAGAGAGTGTAGAAGTCTCCACCACTCTTTTCCTCACTGTGCCTTGACTCCAGATTCACTGTTTTTCTCTCATTGTAGGCCCTACCATGCATCAACTTCTGAAACCTGCTGCTAACCTCGTGTTCTCAAGTAAGAGTGCTAAAAAATCAAATCCCTGAAGACACCATCCAGAAGCACAAATACCTCTTCTTAGCTACTGCCTTGTCCTTTATTCTTCTTTTCTGCCATGAAGTGTCTTTGTATTTTACATCTTTTTTAAAAAAAATGATTTCTGTCATAAAAGTAAAAGATATCCACCTTATGTACTTCCTGTTCCCAGATTCTCCTTGACTGCCATCTTCCTGTCTCCACATCATGCCCATTTGAGCAAGTATTAGTAGCTATAAAACTTACTCCTTTTCGTGGAGATGTTCACTCCAAGCATTCATAGACAATAATGTTTCTGCCAGCTTTATCAGAGCCCAAAGAGAAGCAAATACCATGGATTGTGGTTTCAGTATTGATGTTAGGGAATGTGTCAATTAGAGATATTTCTTCATTTTATTTGTCTTTTTCACCAGGGTCAGACTGGTGAGCCCTGTAGCTTTCTATTCTGAGGAAGGGAGGTTGATAGCAAATATAAGGATCAGTGTATCTCAAGGTCACACAGAGATACACACAAGAAGTCCCTTGTGACAGTTGACACTGTTGGAGTCATTCTTGAGTGTATCTTCTTGGGATTTTCTAGGTTGCTGAGCAAATCTTTCCTCCGACTCTAAGTTGAGAATATTTATTAGAGTCAGATGTTTTGACTTAATCACTAGTTGAGATATGAACTGATTATGAGTCAGCTAGGCTCTGGTCTGATGTAAAAAAAGGGAAGGTCATTGTCAGACATTAGTTGTGATCTGAACGTAAGGCTGTTTACCCTATTTGTTTTGAAAGGAACTCTGTTTTTGATCTCTTCTATCCATTATCTCCCAAATACCCTAATTTGATGTATTGTCCCCTAGAGTACTGTGTATCAATAATAAAAGTAACAATTGCTAACCTGCATTTTGTTGTATCTAGTCTTTTCATTAAGATTCGTTAATTGGTCCTACATTGGTTTTGTTATTCTTAATTTTCTTTCCTAAATTTACTGCTTCCACTTTTCACTGTGAACTTTTAACTAGTTCACTTTGAACTAGTATGTATCCCAACCACGTGTATTCTTGATATATCATGATGCTGCCAATTGGCCCAGTGGTGAGAATTTTATTTTCTTGCTACTGAGTTTCAATCTATATTGCAGACCCTCTTTGACCCTCTGCAGCAGATGACATATTTGCCCAACGCTAGTCCAAAAAAGTGCTGAAGCTAGATTATAATCCTTAAAGGTCACGTGATTAAGGGCACATGCTTTATGCTTTCTAGGAATTAATATCTCTATTAAACTGAAACATTGATGTAAGCTCTTTATCCTTTTGAGCTTGAGTAGTTAATAATTCTTAGCCAGAACTCTGTATACCTTTTTTCTGTGGCAGAGGATCAGCTTAGGCCTGTTGCTTTAGTGTGTTTAGTAAATTAGCATTAGCAAGATTATCCCTGTGTGTATAGTGGAGACTAATTTCTCAGGACTGTAATTACTCTTAATTTATTCCTTTATGTTACTTATGATGTAAAGGTTATGGCATTCCCTGTAATATTGTTAGAAGCAAAATTTTAGGTGGTCCAAGACTCTTATATCAGGATCTATAATTTAGAAAACTCCCCAGGTGAGTTGTATGCATATAGGGTTTGAAAAATAAAAGGCTATTGGTTTTTTGGGTTTGGGTTTTGTTTTTTTTTTGTTTTTTTGTATTACCATTTATTGGTGGCAAACACTAACTTTTACTTACAATCCATGGAGAGAAAAAAAATTTCCAGGGTAAATAAGGAATAAAAGTGGTACTTAACGCGCAAGACTCCTGTGCGTATCTGGCCCAGATGCAGCCCTTCCTGCGCACATGTGCACAATCACAACAGCAAAGCAACACAGTTTCCTACAGAAACACAGCTCATTCTTCTCCACCCTACATAGAATATAGTTAACTGTATAAAGCGTTCAAGGAAAATCAACCTGCAGTTTTCTATGGACTATATGGGATCATATCGTGTAGTGTAGTGAAAGTTATGGGTCCTGAAAAGCCGTGTGTGTGTGTGTGTGTGTGTGTGTGTGTGTGTGTGTTTTCACACACAATTGGTTTCATAATCTTTAATACAAAGATCAAAGTTCACTTGTCTAAGCCATTGCATTGACTAAAATAAAAATAAAATAGAAAAGGGGCCAAATATTTATTTAAAGTTTAAAATTCCCAAAACCTCCAATTTATACAACAGGTAGAAACATCACATCAAGGGTTTCTGGAAAGGTGAGGACTGGTGTCAACTGAACCAGAGGACATAACCATCTGCTCACTGCAATGGTCCTGAGTCTGTTAGTTCAATAAAATATAAACTGATAGAACATACACATGGATATGATCTTTGCCAGTTAGGTTATTGATACAGTCAGTCTCAGACAAATTTCAAAACTGTGCTATGTAACTAGATAAAACTGAGAAATTTTCCAATAAAACTTGTATATAGTATCATTTTAATTGAGAGAAAACAAACTAAGAATGTGTCTTGCTGCCTGGAGAGAAAGCAGTGGTTCCGGTGGGCCTGAGGTAGGCGGTGGCCTCCGCACACTAGGAAGTGGGGACTGTGCAGGAAGCAGTTTTATAAAATGGACTTGTATCCAAATGTGTGCCACCTATATAAACCCTATAGGTGTAAGAACAAGAAGAGAGATAGTCCAAAAGGCTGGAAAACTTGTTAATATGTTTTCTGCTCACAAGGTTGATAGGGCTCAGTTGTAACTCTCTGGATTTACCTTTCCATATTTTGGAGAGACAATTTATCTCACGAGCTTAAGAAAAAAGTTGGGTTTTTTTTTTACTTGTTTTTATTTTGTTAAACATTTTCATTTTGTAAGGCTTGACACATGTTGAACCTGAAACAAGAGTGTATACTGTTCTATATCATACCTTATTACTTTCTATACCAACATTTGATATAATTGTGTTATCTGGGATTCGGAGATGGGAGACATTTATTCTATTGATTTTTGCCTACCCAAAGTTAAAGGTAATTATTTTTAAAATATTTTTAATTTTTTTTAGCTTCTTAAAAGAAAATGTCAGCTTATTTGACAATAAAGAATATGATGGTAATGCATTTTTAATAAATGAACTATCTCATTTTGTAAGAATTTATATTTAATATGTTACATACTGAATTATAACATATGTATTTTTTCATGTTATGGTCAGATATCATTCCTTTCCAAAATTATCATTATAATTTCTCTTAGGTAAATATTATTTATATCAAGAAATCATTGTGATCACCATTTCTGGACCAAAACGTATGTAGTTGCTGTCATTTGAAACAACTTCATTATAAAGCTTAAAAGTTAGAACAATCACTTTTGATTTTTGATGGCCATGGCTAACCCATTAAACACAGTATATATTGCAAAACAAAACTATAGGGAAATCAGTTTTATTTAAGGGATAAAAACAAATATTCTTTCACAATAGAATGTATTATTAAGGACATAAGGGCCTGGTTTTGAATTTTTTCCCCAATTAATAAAAGTTTCAAACTCCAAATCTGAGTAATTGGTTCCAGAATAGGGTCCATATTGGGATATCAAATTCTTCTAGGCTCAAAATTCTATTGGAAGATGAAAAATAATGATTTGTTTTAGTCACTGGGATCGTTTATGTAATTGGGTTTAGGATCATATTATTAAAAAGAAAACCTAAAACCAAACTCATTTTCATATGCCTTCTGACACAGTAGCACTTTTCCACATATCTTCCCAAAGCTTTAATATTTAAATTTTATAAAATCAGAGCACCACATCTTTTTTTTTTTTTAAGCCATTACATTTAGACTGACAAGCTTTTGATTAGTACCCAAGAGTTTTAACTACTGAATCATCAGGGCATCTTTTTATCATATTCTAAACAAATTTTTATTTTCTTTAATGATAACATCTTTGTCTCTTCTGATTTTCCTAGTGTTAGACTTAATTCTGCTGATGCTATTAATTAGTGGTCACAAAGAACTCCTTGTACATCTAGTTATTTCTACTCTGTAAGATGAATGCATCCGAGCAAGATCTCCAAGATCATGTTCCACAAATTGTGATGGAATAAATAAATGCTGAGGTTTCCATAACACATTCTAGAGTGAATTTTGGGAAGCTCACTAAAATGAACAAAGTCCAAAGTTAATCTCAGACTTTAGGGAGCTCTGATGGCCTACTGACAAGAAGTTTCACTGAAATCACAGTGATGCTTGTTGAAGTCTACCAGGTGCTTTGCCGGAGAAGCATGGGCATTCTCTTCCTATGTGATTTACTGCTTCTGAAAACCCACGAGAGGGTTAGCTAGGGGTCGGTTTTGATTTGATGTTACATAACAAAAACAATTTCCAATGTTGGCTAAAATTTCTGCAGCTATTTGTGTGAGATTAGTTATTGAAGAAGGATACTTGGGTTGCACTGTTAAAGGGTGCAGATCTGTGGGATTCAGAACTGACCCAAAAACATTGAGTATGAGTTATCAAAGAGAAAAGTATAAAGGGAAACAATGGATAGAACCAATGCTATAATATAAAATACCTTTTAGTTCAACCAGATAATATATACACACACACATATTCAGATAAACATGCATGTATCTAAATATTTATAACTATAGATAGTTTGTTGTTGTTGTTGTTGTTGTGCACTGTTGAATTGGAACAGACCGATAGTTGACCCACCAGCGGGTCTTCAGAGGCAGTTAATCATATGGGATGAGATTTCCCATCTTTCTGCAGAGCAGCTCGTGGCCTTGAGCTCTGGTGGCTAAATGGTAAGAAACTGTGCTGTAATTTTGAAGGCACAACAATCCAAAATCACCAACTTCTCTAGGGAGAAGAGTGGGCAACTTCTTCCGTTTGATTTACCACCTCTGAAAGGCCTTCAGAGGGTCAGCTATGGATCAGTTACAACTTGACAGTACACAACAACAGCAATATGTAAACATGATACTATAAATACTTTTGTGTGTGTATAAATTATGGTAAAAAATGTTTCTTTACCAAAATTATAATTATAATTTATCTTATATAAATATGATTCAAATAAATAAGTAATTACTATTACCATTTCAAGGACTGCAGCCTTCAATGTGGATGTAAGTTCAACATCAAGAAAACAGATTCACACCACTGAGCCAATTGGCAGCATCATGATAGACAGTGAAGAGATGCTTTGTTCCACAATCAACACTCTTGGTTCCAGCAGCCAGGAAATCAAAAGATGAATTACATTGGGAAAATCTACTGTCAGGGACCTTTCCAGAGTACTGAAGAACAATGATGTTAGTCTTAAGAATAAGATGTGTCTGATCCAGGCCATGGTCTTCACAATTACTTGCTTTGCATTAATTAGAAAGCTGAACAATGACTAAGATGATAAAAGGAAAATTGAGGCCTTTGAACTGTGGTACTGGAGAAGAGTATTGAATAGAAGTAGTCTGCCAGGAAAACAATAGGTTTCACTCTATCCAGGGTGAAACAAAGCTGGTCCTTGGAGGCAAGGATTCTGAAATTCCATCTGAATATTTTGGGCTTGTTGCAAGGAGAGACCAGCCCTTGGAGAGGGACATCATGTTTTGGGAGGGTGAAGGGACAGCACAAGAGAGGAAAGTCCTGAATGAGATAGATTGACTCAGAGACTGGGGTAATGAGGGTAAGTGTTTCAGAGGCAAGAAGACTGGCTCAAGATTGAGCAGGACTCAGAGCTGTTGTACATAGAGTTTTAAGAGTCAAGTCACTTGACGACATATAACAACAGCACCGTTTCTGGACCATATGTATATGTTATTGAGATATGTTGGAAACAGGAGTGGCATCTGCTTCCTAAACAACATGACTCCAGAAACTCTAGGAACTTTGATAAATGTTGATAGTTTCAGAAGGTCTTTAGGCCTTTTTTTTCAGAGGGTCACTGTGAGTCATGTTTGACTTCAAGGTAATCAAAAACAACATTGAGGTATATACAATTGAGTCAGGACCAACTCATATCTGACCCTCTAGTGGGATTTCAGAGACTGTAAATTATACTCAAGGAGATTGTCCATCTATCTCCCACAGAGCAGCTTGAGAATTTGAACTGCCACAGAAGTGAGGAGAATTTGAAGCACTTCTTGTAGAAGACCAAGGAATGCAGCCTTCAGTATGGATTGCACCTCAATACCAAGAAGACAAAGATTCTACCACTGGATCAATAGGCAGTGTCATGATTTATGGAAAGAAGATTGAAATTGTCAACAGCTTGCTTGAATCCACAATTAATACTCTTGTTAAGAGCAGTCAGGAAATAAGGAGGTGCATTGCAATCTGCCATGAGGGAGCTTTCCAAATTATTGAGGAGTAGTGATGTCAGTTTGAGGACTAAAGTGCATCTGACTCAAGCCATGATCTTTCCTATTACTAGGTATACATCCAAGATGGACAATGAATAAAGAAGACAGAAAAAAAATTGATGCCTTTGAACTGTGGTGTTGGAGAACACTGAACATCCCATGCATGGCCAAAAAAAGGAATAGCTACATTTAAAAAAACTATGAGATATCATCTCACCCCAGTCAAAAGAGCAAAATTTAACAGAACAGCAAGCAACAAATGCTGGCGAGGTTGTGGAGAAACTGGAACCCTTATTCACTGTTGGT
>NW_006399870.1:373999-382513 GCF_000299155.1 Elephantulus edwardii
CTCACATACTTTGGACATTTTACTAGGAAGTGCTATTCCTTGAAAAGGAACATGATGTTGGGAAGGGTGGGGAGTCATCAAAGGAATGGAAGACCCTCAACCAGGTGGATTGACAAGGTGACTGCTGCAATGTGTTTTTGTGTTTCAGGAAGTGTGAAGATGGCATAGGACAGGACTAGGTTCAGATCTTTTGTTCATAGGGTTGCTATGAATTGTACTAGACTCTATGGCCCCTAACAACAATAACAAAAACAACAACAGTGATTTAGTAGTAAGATTTGTGCTGCCAACTCAAAGGCATGAAGTTTGAATCCACAAGTTATTCTGAGGGAGAAAGATGGGCAGTCTCCTCGCTTACAATTGACTTCCTCTGAAAATCACTGGAGGGTCAACTATGAATCAATTTTAATTCAATTATATTCAACAACACAATTACTGTCTGAATCATAATGACCAAATGCATGTCAAAGTAGACTTGTATTCTACAGAGTTTTCAATGGCATGCTTTTCCAAAGTACATCACCTAGCCTCTCTCGTGAAGTAGCTCTTGGTCACTCAGACATCTAATCTTTAGGAATTCATCCTACCAATGTGTTTAGTGGTGGTGGTGGTGGCGGTAGAAGCAGAATATAACAAATGAAGTTATTCATTACTCAGTAAGTTACCATCCAATTCTTTCCCATGTTTCACCCACAATCTCATTTTCTCTCCACTGCATTATTGCAGATAAAAAAATTAATTTAGGCTTATGTTTGACTCATACTGCTGCCTGGAATTAAACAATAAGCACCTTTTTCTGAATCAAGAATATCTTACTATTTATAATCAGAACATTTTTCTGGAAGATTAGTTGAGAAGCCAGTTGTTGCCATAAGTACATTAAAGAAGTTGAAGAAGATAGACTATTTTTGCTAATTGAAACAAAAATTGTATAAATACTATGCAATTTCCTCTTCAGTTATACCATCGCAGGAAAACTTTCTTTAGAATTATCTACAGGATTTTATTTTCAACCTTGATACTCACTTATGCCCTACAAAACAAAACATGAGCTGAACAGGCTCTTTTCCTCTCTAATTCTCTCCCTAGTTAAAATATGGGATTATTATCTGGTCAAAGAACACGAGATGAAGGTAGTAATCACTCTAAATGTGTAAAGAAAACTTCTATAAATTTCCATGATAAACCTATTTATAATTCTTTTCTCTTACTTGGAGAAATGCTTTCTGAAGTCTTTTGGGGAAGCACTGCTGATGTAGTGGAAAGTGAGCTAAGCTTGGGAATGCCTGGCACTTCTACTGTCTAACTTTAGGAATGCCATAACTAATCTGAGTTCCACTGACCCTATTTGCAAAGTGAAATTAGTTATTGGGAGAATTAATGAATTTAATACACAAATTCATTGAAAAACTAAAATAATAAATGACCAGTGATTCATTAGTAATGAATTTCTTTTTCCTCTATAACTCAGAAAGAAAAGTTTTACCATCCTTACAATTCTGGACCTGAGATAAAGCTCAACCATCCACTAACTAGATTACCTTGGTTAACTTGCTTAGCCTTTCTGAGCCCAAATTTTTTACAAAAATTTGAACAAGTGATAATGTCTATCTCAAAGGTTTTTTTCTGGTAAGAATTTAAAGAAGTAATGCATATAGAAGACTCAGCACTCTGATGTTGGTCATGTACATCTTTCTTACGGAGTTGGAACCAGCTCAGGGTTGACCTTCCAGTAAGTTTTGAAGGAAGTATATACCACAGGAGGAGAGTGACCATATTTTTTCCCAATAAGTGGTTGGCACATTCTAAACTTCAAAGAGGGCACCACCTTTGAGTAGTGGCACAACTCTCTACCCACTCTGCCACCTCGTATGCATGGTAAATTACATTTTTAGGTGTTCTTAAGTTAACTGCAACTCATATAGACTCTATGATCAGAACCTTGCCCTCTCTTGCATCGTCATCAGTATCACCACCATGTTCAAGTCCATTGCTGCAGTCCCTGTGTCAGGTCATCTCTTTGCAGGTTTTCCCTTCTTTTGCTGATATTCTATTCTTGTAAGCATGAAGTCTTTTTCCAAAAAACTAAACCCTTCTGATAACTTGAAAAAATATATGAGACAAAGTTTCACCACCCTTGCATTTAAAAAGTACCCTTGTTTCATTTCCACCAGGATATATGTGTTTGTTCTTTTGATAGTCAATGGTATATTCCAACACAATTCAGTAAGTTTTGTTCTTAGGTGGTGTTGAGTCAAGTATGGCTCAGGAACCCCATGAGCAATAGATGTGAACCCTGTTCTATCCTGTGCCATCCTCACACTTCCTGACAGACAAGAGCCCATAAATAGTATTAAAACTCTAAACGCTAAAATTTTCCAAAAGACTATCAATATCTGAGTCTTTGTCTGACTACCATCTGGACTTCATCTATGGCACGTGTCTCTCCTCTTTTAAAGTTCTACAATACAAAGTATTTTTTTTTCAGATCAGAATGCCAATGGGAAAGAGACAGAGAAAGATCTTTTCAAAGAGGAGGACACTAAGACAACAAACATATGAAGAAATATTCAAAGGTGCTGGCAATAAGAGAGATGCAAATGAAAACCACAATGAGATACCATCTTACCCCAGTAGCAGTGACAAAGTTTAGCAGGACAGCAAGTAATAAATATTGGAGAGCATATGGCAGGATAGGAATTCTTATACTTTATTGGTGGGATTATAGAATGGTATAACCACTCTGGAAGGCAGTTTAGTGCTTCCTCAATAAGCTGACCATAGAAATTCCATATGACCCCTCTATTCCATATCACTCACTGCTTGGAATATACCCTGAGAAAATGAGAACAAAGGCACAAACAGAGACTTGTGCACAAGTGTTCATAGCAACATTATTCATCATGACAAGAACATGGAAACAGCTCAAATGCTAAACCACAATGGAATGGATTGAGAAATTATGGTACATTCAGACAACGGAATACTATGCAACACGCAGGAGCAATGATTTTGTAAAATACTACCTAAATGGGGAGAGACTGAAGAGCTGTATGCTAAGTGAACTGACTCAGTCTCATAAAGAAAAGTACTGTATAAGAACATTATTATAGAATGAGTATAAGGATACAAGGTGGTGGTGGTGGGAAAGCAGAGGCGTGAGGATGGGCGGGGGGTGCTTAATCAAAGGGTTGTACAATTAGATGGGTGGAGGGAGGGTGGGTAAAGGAAGGGGGAAGATCTGGTGTGAATAACAATGTATAAGAACTTTGTAAATAAACTAATATAAAATAAATGTTTTTTTAAAAAAACCCAAAACTAAACAAACAACAACAACCAAAAAAAAACAAAAACAACAACCCTCTAGAAATTAAGGACAAGAAGAAAAAGCTTAGACCATTCAAATGGAAGCTAAATAGCAGCACCCTGCTAAGACTTGATTGGGTTATAGAAGAAATAAAATGTTTTCTTGCAACAAATAACAATGAAAACACAACATAGACGAATGTCCAGAATATTGCTAACATGGTCTGGCAACAATATTGGGTTTATTATAGCCACATTTATAACTTAAAACAATTTTTTAACCCTCTAACTTAAATAACAAACAAAAAACTCCACTACCATTGATTCAATACTGAGAGTGAAAGAGATTTGGTGGTATGGTGCCTTAGGTGTTGCACTGCAAATAAAAAGGTCAGTGGGTGGAATCCACCAACTGCTTTGAGGATGAAACACAAGACGACAACTTTTATACAGATTCACAGCCTGGGAGACAGCTGTTATGAATCTGAGTCAATGTCATGTCAGTGGGTGTTTGGTTGTAGGGCAGAGGAGAACAGCCTTGTAAATTTTCCAAACTATAAATACTTCTCCCCGCCTCACATTTATGAGACTTATTAGGTAAGTAACAAGTTACAATTCAGAGTAGTTAGCAAGAAGGTAGAGTTAGTTCTTCATTATCAATCTTTATGGAAGCAGACTGCCTCATCTTCCTACAGAGCAGTTGAAGGGTTCATATCACTGACCCTTCAGCTGGCAGTTAAGTACTTTAACTACTACATCTCCTGGAGTCCTAACTTTCTTGAACTTCTGTGACACATTCATGATTGGTTTTGATATGAGAGTTAGTGGAATGAAATTGATTTTCCACTTATTTTATACTAGACTAGTAAAACTGAATAGCATTACAGTATAAATAAAAAAAAAATGTTAACTAACCCAAGTTACTTATTCAAATTGAGATTTTCCACGGCACCTCATCTGAAAGATAGTTTTCTTTATACCTTCTTGAGCATTGCCAATGACAAGAGGCTATCTCATGAGATTTGTTATTTTATTGATGCATAAATTCTAATAAAATATGCCTTTTATTATTTGACAACAAATTTGTCCATGGTTCCTGGATCTCTGTTAAAAGCTGAACATCTTGTAACAACTTTTCTTTTTTTCCCCCCTTCTATTTTTTATTACTAATTTTCATGAAAATTTACAGAGACTTTGAATTTCCATTCATTCATTGTTGCACTTTTCTCCCCTCCCAACCCTTCCCCCAGTACAATATCCTCTTGGAAAAATAAAAGAAAAATTCTTCCATTAGCTCTGGACTCCAGTCATGACAAAAGAACTAATCACATAACCCTTTTAAATAGTTTTCTCCCTCATCTGTTTCAATGCAGTATACATTATTGAACCCATCTTTCTCAGTCTCCCCCCAAACCCGAGGTCAGTCCTGTTTTACAACAGTGGCACCATGCAGTATTTGTCCTTTTGTGACTGAGATAATTCACTCAGCATACTGTCCTCTAGGGTCACCCATTTTGAATAATATTGCATGAATTCCTTGTTTTTCAATGCAGCATAGTATTCCATTGTGTGAATATACCACAGCTTCTCTGTCCATTCATTTGTTGATGGGCACTTAGGTTGTTTCCAACTCCTTGCTATTATGAACAAAGCCATGATAAACAATGATGTGCATATATCTGCTGGGATGTCAGTTATGGTCTCTTTGAGGTATATTCCCAGTAGTGGAATTGCTGGATCAAATGGTATCTCTATTTGCAACTTTTTGAGAAAGCGCCATACCACCTTCTACAGTGGTTGCACCATTATACACTTTCACCAACAGTGAATAAGGGTTTCTGTTTCTCCACAGTCTTACCAGCATTTGTTGCTTGCTGTTCTGTTAAATGTTGCTATGACTGGGATGAGATGATATCTCATAGTTGTTTTGATTTGCATCTCTCTTAGAGAGCTAGGGATTTTGAACATTTCTTCATGTGCTTGTTAGCCATCCGCATGTCTTCTTTGGTGAAGTGTCTGTTCATATCCTGTGCCTGTTTTTCACTTGGATTGTTTATCTTTATCTTGTTGTGGTACTCCAGTATTTTATAAATTCTAGATACAAGTCCCTTATCTGACATGTCAATACCAAATACTTTTTTCCAGTTTGTGTCTTCCCTTTTTACACTATTGGATAAGTTTCTGGATGTGCATAGGGATTTTATTCTCTCCTGGTTGTAGGTTTTTCAGGATGCTTGGAATTCTGTTTATGTTGTGGATTAATACTTCTAGCATTCTTCCAAGCTTTTTTAAAAATGAAGTTTATAGTCCTTGCGTTCAGTCTTAGGTCCATGATCCACCTTGAGGTGGTTTTTGTGTATGGAGTGAGGTGTGGATCTTGCTTCAGTCTTCTGGAGATAGTTTTCCAATTCCATTTGTTAAAAAGCCTGTCATTTCCTCACTTAACTGATTTTATCTCGTTGTCTAAAATCAGTTGACCATAGGTAGATGGGTTGGTTTTGGGGTTCTCAATTCTATTCCATTGATCTATGTGTCTGTCACTGTATCAGTACCATGCTGTCTTGACCATCCCAGCAGTGTAGTGAGATTTGAAATCAGGGAGTGAGATGCTTCCTACCTTTGTTCTATTTTTAAGAAGTGTTTTGCTTTTTTCGGGCCTTTTTCCCATTCCAAATGAAACTGGAGATTGTCTTTTCCATCTCACTGTAGAATGGGATTGATATTTGTATTGGGATTGCACTGAACGTGTAAATTGCCTTTGGTATTATTGCCATTTTCAGAATATTGGGTCTTCCTATCCATGAGTAAGGTAGATCATTCCACTTTTCCAGGTCTCTTTTTGTTTCTTGTAGTAATGTTTTGTAATTTTCTTTGAATATATATCCTTTGTGCTTCTGGTTAGATTTACTACCAACTACTTAATCTGTAACAAGTCTTCTTCTAAGTTCAACAAACATTTGAAGGTCACAGTATATCGCGACTTCTTTTCTTTAGATGGAATATTCAAGTCTGTAAAATATATCATAGCACAGTGGTTAAGATAATTGACATTATAACGAATGAGTCTTAGCACCATCATTCTCTAGCCATGTGATATTCTTCAAGTTATTTAATCAAAATATATGTTTATTTGACAAATAACATCATTGGTCTAGGAACAAGAAGCTGTGCTTCAATCCTGAAGGCACACAGTTCAAATCCATCAGCTGCTACACGGGAGAAAGATGATCAGTCTCTTTCTGTGCTATTAACTGCCTCTGAAAACCCCCAAGACGGTCATCAATGGATGGATTCTGACTCATTGGTTATTGTTGTTGTGTGCTGTCGAGCCACTTGCAACACATAGCAACCTTATGTATAACAGCCCTAAACCCTGCTCTATCCTATGCCAACATTATTGCCTCTAACACACCTATCCCCATTACCTGTTATTCAATTGATCCATTGTTCATTGACTGTCTTTCTCTCTTGCACTGCCCCCCACCCTCCTAAACATGATGTCCCTCTCCAAGGACCAGTCCTTTCTTGTAACATGCTCAAAGTATGTCAGATAAATCTTCAGAATCTTATCCTCTAAGGAGCAGCCCAGTTTCACACTCTCCAGGATGAACCTGAGTGTTCTCCTAGGATTCCATGGTGTATTCAACACTTTTTTCCAGCACTACTGCTCAAAGTCATCAATTATCTTTCTATCATCCCTCATCATTGTTAATCTCTCTGATACATAGAAACCAATTGTGAAGACAAAGGGCTGGGTCAAGCACACTTCCATTTCCAGACTGACGTCATTGCAGTTCAGTACTCTGGAGAAGTCCCTGATGGCTGATTTTCCCAATGGAATAATTTCTTGATTTCCTGGCTGCTGGTACAAAGAGTGTTCATTTTGAAGCCAAGTAAACTAAAACTGTTAACAATCTCAATCTCTTAACCATCCATAATGATGCTCCCAATTGGTCCAGTGGCGAGAATCTTTGTTTTCTTTTTTTTTTTTTTAAGGAGGAGGTAAAATTATTTTTATATGCAGATGATACAATAGTGTAGTTAGAAAACCCTAACGACTCAGCAAAAATACTACTGGACATAGTTGACGAGTTCAGCAAAGTGGTAGGATACAAGATCGATGTACAAAAATCAATTGGATTTCTCTACAGTGACAAAGAGAATACAGGACCCTTTACAATAGCTAATCACAAAGTTAAATACTTGGGAATAAACTTAATCAGAAGCACAAAGGATATATTCAAAGAAAATTACAAAACATTACTACAAGAAACAAAAAGAGACCTGGAGAAGTGGAGAAATGGAATGATTTACCTTACTCATGGATAGGTAGACTCAATATTCTGAAAATGGCAATACTACCAAAGGCAATTCACACATTCAATGCAATCCCAATTCAAATACCAATCCCATTCTACAACGAGATGGAAAAGGCAATCTCCAGTTTCATTTGGAATGGAAAGAAACCCCGAAAAAGCAAAACACTCCTTAAAAATAGAAAAAAGGAAGGAGGCATCTCACTCCCTGATTTCAAATCTTACTACACTGCTGTGGTGGTCAAGAGAGCATGGTACAATGACAGACTCACAGATCAATGGAATAGAATTGAAAACCCAGAAATCAACCCATCTAGCTGTGGTCAACTGATTTTTGACAAGGAGATGAAATCAGTTAAGTGAGGAAATGACAGCCTTTTTACAAATGGTGTTGGCAAAATTGGAAAAGTATCTGTAGGAAACTCAAGGAAGATCCATACACAAAACCCAATTCAAAGTACATCAGTGAACTAGGACTAAAACTAAGGATTATAAACTTCGTTACAGAAAAGCTTAGAAGAACCAGAGAAGCCCTGATCCACAACATAAACACTCTTCCAAGCATCCTGAAAAACCTACAACCAGGAGACAATAAAATAGATGAATGGGGCCTTCTAAGGATAAAATTCCTATGCACATCCAAAAAGCTCCAGCAGGGTAAAAAGGCAAGCCACAGACTGGGGAAAAATATTTGGTAATGATATGTCTGATAAGGGACTAGTATCTTGAATTTCTAAAATACTGGAGTACCACAAGATAAAAGAAAAGAATCCAACTCCTTGCTATTGTGAATAAAGCTGCAATAAACATGGGTGTGCATATATCTGCTTGGATGTCAGCTATGGTCTCTTCAGGGTATATTCCCAGTAGTGGAATTGCTGGGTCAAATGGT
>NW_006399870.1:383920-399232 GCF_000299155.1 Elephantulus edwardii
AATATAATTATAGAGAAAAAAAAGAAAGAAAAGAATCCAATTGAAAAATGGGCACAGCATATGAACAGCCACTTCACCAAAGAAGACACTCAGATGGTGAACACATGAAGAAATGTTCAAAATTCCTATCTCTAAGAGAGATGCAAATCAAAACAACTATGAGATATCATCTCATCCCTTTCAGAATAGCAAAATTTAACAAAATAGCAAACAACAAATGCTGGAGAAGTTATGGAAAAACTGGAAACCTTATTCACTGTTGGTGGGAATTGTTGTTTTGTGTTCAGCTTCAACCTTTACTGAAGGCTGCAGTCCTTGACCTTTTGCAGCAAGAGCTTTAGATCCTCCTCAGTTTCAGCAAGCAGGGTTGTGTAATCCACATAGTGCAGGAAGTTGATGAGTTTTCCTCCAATCCTGATGCCACATTCCTCCTCATATAGCACAGCATCCAGGATGATCTGTTCTGAACGTAGATTGAAAAGGTATGGAGACAAAATATATCTCTCGTGGTTACCTTTCCCTATTTTGAACCATGTAGTGTCTCTTTCCTTTGTTGTAAGGACTGCCTCTTGGCTAAAGTGTAGATTTCATAGAAGTACAGTCAAATGTTTTGGGATTCCCATTCTTCTCAGAGTCAGCCACAGTTTGTTGTGATCTACACAGTCAAAAGCCTTTGCATAGTCAATGACACACAAATAGGCATTCCTCTGGTACTCTCTGATTTCAGCCAAGATCCATCTAACATTAGTTATAATATCCCTAGTACCATGGACTCAATTATACTCAGCAATAAGCAATCTAATGAACGAAGATGAGATGAGCTGTTGGAGGATATCAATAATATCATCCATGAAGAGTGCAAAAGGTCATTGTAATAATACAAGAGGAAGAAAAGATGGAAAAGAATGTCAGAAAAATCTCTAAATATTGCACTAGAATGCCAAGAGGCAAAAACAAAGAGAAGAAAGCAGTTAGGAAGATAAGAAGCTAAACAGAAGATTTGAAAGGACAGCATGGGAACACAAAGCAGTGTATAATGAAATGTGCAAAGAGCTGGAGTCAGAAAATAAAAATAGGTTGAACTCTTTAGACATTTCTTAAGCTGAACAAACACATTTGCTCTTTAGAACAAATTTAAGCCTCAAGTTGCAATACTTAAGACCCTATGGCCAGAATATTGAATGATCCAGAGAGCGTTAGTAGATTGAAGGAGTGCACAGAGTCACCATGCAAAAAGAATTCGCAGACACAGAAGAATTTCAAGAAGTAACATATAATCAAGGGGCAATGGCTAGGAAGGAGGAAGTTCAGGCTGCTCTAAAGGATTTGTTAAAAACCAAGGCCGCAGGAATTGAAGGAAGATCAATTGGCATATTTCCACAAACAGATGCTGGCCTGGATGTGCTCACCATGTTGTGCCAAGAAATCTGGAGGACAATTACCTGGCCAAGTGACTGGAAGAGATTCAGATTTATTCCCATTAAAAGAAAAAAAGTGACATGGCAGTGTGAAAATTATCAATTAATATCACCAATATCATACACAATTAAAAAAAAAAAGTCCTGCTGAAGATTATCCAAAAACAACTGAAATAGTACATCGACAGAGAATCTGGGTTTAGAAGAGACCCTGGTACTAGAGACATTATCGCCTATGTCGGATAGATCTTTGCAGAAAGTAGGAATGGCTGTCTTTGTTTGTTTGTTGTTTTTTTTTTGTCAGTGTTTTTTTTTGTTTTTAATTTCTTTATTTTTCATTTCAATGAACATCTACAGAGATTTTGGAATTCCATTTATTCATTGTTGCACCCCTCTCGCCGCCCCCCCCCCCCCCCCGTTTGCTCCTCTCCTTCAAACGCAAAAGAAAAACTCCCTCATTGGTACGCAATCCCCCACACACATCCCCCAACCCCAAATATAATCCACTCTGCAACCCTCATTCCGTACTCTTACGATAAACATAATGCCCTAAAATAGAAAATATTCTCTCCCCCAAAGACTTCAATGCCATAAACATATTTCATCCAGTTTTTCTCAGTCTTACCCCCATCCCGATGTCAGCCTCATTCTACAACAGTGGCACCATATAGCATTTGTCCCTTTGTGACTGAGATGCCTCACTCAGCATAATGTCCTCCAGGGTCACCCATTTTGAATAATATTGCATGAGTTCCTTGTTTTGGAATGGCTGTCTTTGTTTCATTGATTATGCAAATGTGTTTGACTATGTGCATCACAACAAATTATGACTAATCTTGAAGAGAATGGGAATCTCAGAGTACTTAACTGTGCTCATGCAAAACCTGTACTTGGACCAGGAAGCAATCTTAAAAGAGAGCAAGGAAATATTACGTAGTTCAAAATTAGGAAAGGCATCAGAGACATGTCCTGTCTTCATACCTTTTCAATATATATATGGAACAGGTGATTCAGGAGGAGCATTGTCACATCAGGATTGATGGAAAACTTGTCAACAAACTGTGATATGCACATGAACCAACCTTGCCTGCTGTAAGGTTGACCTTGAAGCTGAGAAGGACCTGAAGGTCTTGCTGCAGAAAGTCAAGGACTATATTCTTCAATATGGATTGAAGCTCAACATTAAGAAGACAAAGATTCTCATTACTAGGGCAATTGACAGCACCATGATAGATGGAGAAGAGATTGAGGTGGTTAACAATTTCAGCTTGCTCGGCTTTATAATCAATACTCTTGGCACACACAATTAGGAAATCAAAAGACAAATTGCATTGGGAAAAATCTGCTTTTAGGGATCTCTTCAGAGTACTGAGAAGCAAAGATGTCAGTCTCAAGAGTAAGGTGTGCCTAATCCAGGCCACTGTTTTCTCAATCACTTGCTATGCGTCAGAGAGCTGGTCAGTGACTAAGGATGACAGAAGAATAATCAATGCCTTTGAGCTATGGTGTTGGAAAAAGTACTGAACATACCATGAACCTTTAAGAGGACAAACTAATCTTTCTTGGAGAGTGTAAAACCAAGTTTCTCCTTGGAGGCTAGGATTTTGAAGCTCCATCTCACATACTTTGTGCATGTGGCCAAAAGTGTCCTTGGAGAAGGACATCATACTCAGGAGCAGAGAGGGGCAGTGCAGGAGGGGAAGTCTTCAGATGAGATGGAATGACATAGTAACTGGGGTAACAGGGGTAAGTGTATCAGAGTCAGTGAGACTGGTTCAAGATAGGGCAGGCTTCGGAGCTGCTCAAGGTCACTATGAGTTGCAGGTGACTTAAGGACACATCACAACAATAACGATGTTAAAAAGCGACCCTGTTTGAAAAAGTTTTTGATGCGCACAGAGATTTAATCTTTAGAAGATCCCATTTCTCAATTTTATCTTCTTCAAATTGTGCATTTCTGCCTATATTTTGCAGTCTCTTTATGGAATGGGTTGAGAAATGATGGTATATTCACATAATGGAATACAGCAAAGCACACAGGAACAATGATTTTGTAAATCACTACCTAACTTGGTAGTGACTGGAGAGCATTATGTTAAGTGAACTAACTCTGTTCCATAAGGACAAATACTGTAAAAGATAATTATTGTAGAACAAATACGAGGGGTGCAAAGGAGTGAGGGCTTAATCATAGGCGTGCACAATTTGATAGGTAAAGGGAGGGCTGGGCAAAGGAAAGAGGAAACTGTTTTCCAGTGTGAAAAACAATGTATATAAACTTTGTAAGTAAACCAGTATAAAATAAAAGTTTTATTTAAATTTTTATTAAAAAAATAAAAAAACTACACTGCAATCCGAAAGGCATGCATCCACTAACTTCTCCATCAGACAGATGGGCAATCTCCTTCCATGTATAACAGCACAAAGCAAGTGTTTTCATTGTACTGTTTACTAAAATGTGAGCATTATGCTAGTAATTATGCTCTTGATATGGCTTACAGCTCCTTAATTTATAATAGTCATTTCCTAGAAACGTGCACAGTATGTTCAGTGCTCCTTCTTCGAAGTAATGAGCTGAAGGATAATGAACTATAGTAGATACATAACAAATAGCTGCTATTCCATTATGTTTCTTCTTTGAATAGTGATGTTTCTTGGTTTTGCTGATAGGTGTCTTCCACTCCATAGTCATTTATAGTGACCCTGTGAACAACAGAACCTTGTTCTGTCCTACACCATCTTCAACATCTCTGGTCTGCTTGAGTCCGTTGTTACAATTCCAGTGTCAATTGAACTTGTGTAGGACCTTTCTTTCTTTCTCTGTCCCTCTGCCTTTCACAGATTGATCTCTTTTTTCTAAGGGTTTATCCCTCTGACAATATGCCCAAAGTATTTAAGATGGAGTTTCAATGTCTTTCTTTTTAAGGAGTACCCAGTTTGCACTGCCTTCTAGAGAGCTGTATTTGTTCTTTTGGGAGCCCATGGGATATTCATCACTTTTCTCCAACCCCACAATTCAAAAGCATTAATTATTCTTCTGTCATCTTCATTTAGTGACCAACTTTCAAGTGCATAAGAAACAATTGGGGGAAAAACCCCAATCATGAATCAGGTACACCTTAGTTTTTAAACTCATATCTTTGTTCATTAGCACTTTGGAGAGGTTATCAAAAGATTTGATCTTGATTGCTATCACCATGGATGCTGACTATGGAGTACAAAAAATTAAATCATTGACAAGTTAAATCATTGACCATCTTTTCTCTATCATCTCCATCTCAACTACTGGTGAGAATTTTTTGTTTCCTTGATGTTGCAATCTGATACATATTGAAGTTTGTTTGGGTCTTTAATCTTCTTCTTGAAAATATTTCAATTCCTCTTCACTTTCTACAAGTAAGGTTGTGTCATCTGCATAACTCAAGTTGTTGATTAGTCTTCCTCTAATCTTGATGCCACATTCATCTTCATACAGTCCAGTTTCAGATCATCTGTTCACCTTCATAATTATTTGCTATACATCAGAGACCTGGACAATGCCTAAGGATGAGAGAAGAATAATTGGTATCTCTGAGTTGTGGTGTTGGAGAATAGTCTTAGACATACCATGAACCACCAAGAAAACAAATAGATCTGTCTTGGAGAGGGTGAAATCAAGTTTCTCCTTGGAAGTCAGGATTTTGAAACTATATCTCACATACTTTGGACATGTGGTCACAAGAGCCCAGTCCTTAGAGAAGGGCACCATGCTCAGAAGAGTGGAGAGATGGCACAGGAGAGGAAGACCCTTGATGAGATGGATTGATACAGTAACTAGAGCAATGAGGGTAGGTGTGTCAGAGTCAGTGAGAGTGGCTCAGGACAGGCTAGGCTTCAGAGCTGTTGTACAAAGGGTAGCTATGAGTTACAGGCAACTCATACAGCACATAACAACAACAAAAACATACAAACTGAATTTATATGTACAAAGGATACACTCTGACACATCTTTTCAGATTTTAAACCATGCATTGTTACCTTGTTATATTTAAACAATAGCTTCATGGTCTATGTACATAAATATTGGTCTATGTATCAAAATGTTTATTAGAGACTAAGACAAAGGACATAATGAACAAAAATTTGGAGTGTGACAAAGAACAATATTTCAAGTACTAATAGAATGTTTAGAAACATGAGTATTTAAAATTTCAAAGTATTGCTTTCTAATCATCTCATTACTAGTTGAATTACGACTAAATTTGACTTGAACTAATTACTCCCTCTGAGCTAGTACTGAGTCCTAAATAGGACTTAAGAGAATCTGCAGTACATTCTCAGGAAGAAATCCAGGGAGAGTGAATTTGTCTAAGTCTTGATTGTATGTACAAGTCCTATGAGACTCAGTGTTTCATAAGAAGAAGAATTCAAGACTTCTTATTTGTTTGTTTGTTTGTTTGCTCTGTGCTCTTGCCCAGATACATGAGCTATGAAGTCCTCTTACAATATTTAAGTAGACTGTGTGAGCACTAAATGTGAGTTCCTGTTACAGCATCAAGTGGACTGTGTAAATGTTCAAGTTTCTGCTTACAATTCACTGTAAGCTTTGCAACTTATAGATCAATAAATTCATGTGTTCAAGGAATCTTTCTGAATGTTGAGAAATTCTTATTTCGCAATGGACTTCAATATCGAACAGGATTACTAACTTACAAAAAATCATGATGTCTGATGATAGATAAGTCTGAGGTCTGTACTGACCAAGAGAAGAAGAGCCAGAAGTCACAAAAATTTAAGTTTCTCAGAGATACAGTTTAGGTATGGCTAGAAGTACTATCGAGAGGACTGATAGCAATAGGCCCTGTAAGGTCGATATTTCATTTCTGCAGTTTTTCTGTGTTGCCTGATCCTACGACTATAAGTGAATGACTCATTCTGGCTTCATTATTCTCTTTAGAAATGATTTATAACTGTACTGGGGAGAGTTTATGATTGAAATCTGCTGAATGTGTGTTTGTAACTTGAAGTAAGCTGATAGGAAGGTTAAAAAAAAGACAGATAAACCACTCTGATGAATTGGTGTGTAGTCTGTCAAAGGAGTAGGAAAAAATTATTCCTTAATTTTGAAAATGAAATTAGATATTAACTCAATGTTAAAGTCAAGACAGGAAATTACCAAGAAATAAAATATGAAATTGCTTCCAGTGTTATTATTAATCTATGATGTGAACCTATTGAGAGTAGTACTTATTTTTGGTTATTAGCTTGTAGTGATACACGGGTCTCAGAAAACACAGATAAACAGAAGTCAGTTTTTCCAAATGATTAAAAAGACAAACAATGTAATTAAATAGATATGGGTCTTGACTTTGTAATATACCAAGTTTTTCTGTGAGTATTTTGTTGAATTTTCCCAAGATTCAGTCTCTTGATGTGTAAAATGTCAATATTCTCCTTAGAGATTTATTTAAAAATTAAACCTTATCTCAAAAGATTTCAACCAGGTTCTTGAAATACAATAAATAAGAATTAAAAACAGTATACATGTGTGCATATTATTGTTTTGTTACTTCACAAATAATAAGAGATATTCTTCTGTCTTCCAGCTATCATACTCTGTAGCACACACTTTTATAACTTATTAGAAATCTGTTGTCTTTCTTTCGTGTGAGTCATTGCATATCTCACTTGAGCAAAATGATATGAATCTGACAGTTTGCTTTGTGTCATTATTTCTCCTTCTTAATATTTCAGAGTCACTTCAAGGCCACTTAGAAAAATAGAACCACCAAGAAGAACCATAGCAGCATCTCCTGATAGAGTTGGAATTAGAACTCTTCGCTTCAAAAGGATACAATGTGAATGGATACATTCTAGGTCTACTCAGCAATGTTATTTAATAAAACACCTATTTGAAAATAATTATATAACACCGGTCTTAAAGGAAAACACTCAAAGAACTAAATTGAAGGTACAGACACTAAAGGCATGTTTTTATAATGACTTATGCTTTTGCCAAGTTCACATCACAGACACTTCATAAATTAAACATGATTTCAGGAGGATGTTTTTGTTATCGGTATTGTTCTTGGTATATTATTATTATTTTGCTTAACAAATGAAGAAACTATGCATTTGAAAACCATGATGTTAAATTCTTCTAACTCACATAACTAAGAACTGTCAAAAAGAGGGACAAAAGTAAGTGTTCTTATTTCTAATTCAATGTTTTCCTGGTATTTTTCAGAGGGTAACGAATAATAGGAATTTATTATTCAAAGAGATGGTAACAGTTCAAAATGTAAATATCTCAAAGAGAATAAAACCATAAATTAAACACCTGTAAAAGGATTTTGTAATTTACCATAACGTTTTGAATGTATCTCTAAACTTCCAATAACTTCGGGGAATCATTTACCTCTATAAAATATTCCTTTAGGATTTGGATAGTTTGCACCTCTGAAATAGTCCTGTTTCTTATTAAGTTATGTGTTTACAAGTATCTACCTTGCATAAGAAACTTAGCTTATTATAAACAGTGTAATCATCAACAAGAAGCTTGATAACTTGATGTTGGTGCCAGTACTTTGTTGTCCTGGATCCTTACTGAGTTTTATCTGCAGCAATGAGGAATCGTTCAGTAGTGACTCAATTTATACTGCTGGGTATCCCACACACAGAGCATCTGGAAGACATGCTCTTTGCCTTGTTTTTGTCCTTTTACCTCTTCACCCTCATGGGGAATCTGCTCATCCTGCTCGCGATTATCTCCTCCACTCGACTTCACACTCCTATGTATTTCTTTCTGTGCAAGCTATCTGTTTTTGACATCTTTTTCCCGTCAGTGAGCTCCCCCAAGATGCTGTTCTATCTCTCAGGGAATAGCCGCACAATCTCCTATGCTGGCTGTGTGTGCCAGCTCTTCTTTTACCATTTCCTGGGCTGCACTGAGTGCTTTCTGTACACCGTGATGGCCTATGACCGCTTTGTGGCCATATGTTACCCTCTGCGCTACACAGTCATCATGAGCCACAGAATATGCGCCATCCTGGCCATGGGGACCTCAGTTTTTGGCTGTATTCAGGCAATCTTTCTAACTACTCTGACATTCCAATTGCCGTACTGTGGTCCCAATGAGGTGGACTATTACTTCTGTGATATTCCAGTGATGTTGAAGCTAGCCTGTGCAGATACCTCAGCCTTGGAGATGGTGGGATTCATTAGTGTGGGCCTCATGCCTCTCAGCTGCTTCCTTCTCATTCTAACCTCCTACAGCCGTATTGTCTATTCCATCTTGCAGATCCGCTCTGCAGAGGGTCGACGTCGTGCCTTCTCCACCTGCAGTGCCCACCTCACTGCCATTCTTCTCTTCTACATGCCTGTGGTCCTCATCTACCTGCAACCCACCCCTAGTCCCTGGCTTAATGCAACTGTTCAAGTCTTGAACAACCTGGTCACGCCCATGCTGAACCCCTTGATTTACAGCCTCCGGAATAAGGAGGTGAAATCATCTCTAAGAAAAATCCTACACCAGTTGGGTTTCCCTTCTGAGTAGCAGTAGAGACAGGTCAATGGCTAACTCTTAAATCATAATTCATAGTTTATAAAGCATTTTTGTGTGTTTTTCATACATTCTTTTGAAATATGAAAAATAAATTTTCTTTTTATCCTCATGTTGCAATTTGGGAACTAAGACTCAAGGAGTTAAAGAGACTTGTCCAAGGATGCATAACAAGGTCATTAATGGCAGAATGATGACTTTTTCTGTCTGGACCCATGTTCTCTTGAGGATATCATATCACACTGCTCTCCATAGATGGAAAGAGTTTTTCTCATGAGAGAGAACAAATGGATTTCATGTTTCTTAATTGTTACTTTTGTCAACCACTTACATCCTCTTCTCTTCTATTTTCCTTCACCCTGGATTTTTTTTCAGTTTATCTACAGTGCTTATTTTCTTGAATGCCTGCCTTGAAACCCTCGTTTGATGGTATAGAAGTTACTGCATTGTGATTTTTCAAACCATAGTGATATTGTATAAAGAAAAAATTCATCTGACTGGGAACTGGGACAAGTGTCCTGTAGGCTAAGCATATGTATTAACATGCTATACCATCAAGACCCTCCATCTGTTGTGTGTAGATCCAGGAAAAGATGCCAACTGTGAAAGAGTAGTGTGTGAACCAGAGTGTGGAGAAGACAGAGAGAAGGAATTCATGGTGAGTGGATGTAGGGACTATGATTCAGTTTTGGAAAATCTGGAGTTGATTTTACATAGCTCAGCTTAGCTAGAGTGTGATACTGGTTTTTGTCTTTGCTTCTCTGTTTACTAAAATAAGTAGACCTTGCTCTCTCTTCCTACATAATTATTCTCTTGAAATACAGTAAGAATAGAGGGAAAATGCTATTTGAATACCGTGAGTGATTGTTCTCCTGACTAAATTGGTGAAAAATCTTATCATATTTGAGGATCACATCTTCTCTGAAGATTGTTCCTGCAATATGTGTGTAGGGAAAAAAGAAGTTGATGGAAATAAAGACAATAGAAGGGATTTTTTTGTTGTTTTCTTTCTTCCCCTTTCCCCTCACCCTCATGTTTTCCCACCCCCTTTCTCCCCCACCCTCTTGCACTTCTCAAAATCAGAAAGCAATCGGCGAATCTTCCAGAATGAACATGGGCTTGAGCCAGCCCAGGCTCTTGGAGGGGAAAAAAAAAAAACTTTACTTAGTTATTTTTTTTCATATTCCTAAAATCCTTTCTATGCTGTCTCTCTTGTTTTTCTGTAACCAAGTGTTTCAAGAGACACTGGAAATGTGTCTTAAATTATTTCAAATTCAGTATATTTAAATTTTTATTTATTTATTTTTTTACTCTGAGTTCACACTCAAGAAATCTCAATGCTCAGTTTTTTGCTTGAGGCTCTTCCAATAGAAATTCTTTGGAGATATGACAAATATACCAAATAGCAAAATGTTTAAACTACAAAGGGTGTGTAGAAAGATAATTGAGGTCTAAGACCAGGAAGGAAGGACAAAAACAGTATTGAGACATAGATTCAGAGGATATGTTTGACATGAAGCATTTCCTGAGACAATGGCCTCAAATGTGGTCCAGGATGGGCCTATTCGCATTGATCTCCTATTCATTCTAGTTTCTTTAAGGGCTTTTTTGGTAACACTCACATTATTTACAGAGCAATAGGAGTCTCCAGTCACAATCCTTTTTTGTTCTTCCCCAAATTTGTAGAATAGCTGATGTTGTCTTTTGAATTTCTCCTGTGTGTTTTGTTTTACCCATAGTTACCAGAGACAGAAAATATAAGTGACCATCTAAAGTGGAAGCCTACTGCATAGACAATAAAATATGGTGACTTAGATTAGGGAGATTGTGAAGAGAGACTCTCAAAGGAGTGTGCACCTGGGAAGAGGTCTATTTTCAACTTCCTGCTCTCTGTGGGTCCCTACTAAATAGCACTAAAATGAATTTATTGAAGTGAAAGAATAGCTACCAAGATATTAATTGTTCCAACCATTTGCAATTTTTTTATGAGCAGGAATACGACTTCACCATTATATAAATAATTATAAAAGACTCATATTATTGCATATTGTGCTATTATTTAAGACAAAAGGGTCAATATTTTTTGGAATTATTAAAATGTTATGTTGGTTTTTGGGAAATAATCTAGCCTATCCTTTATCATATTTCATTTCACAATTTATTGTTAAAATATTATTTTAATGCTAATTTCAGTAATAATCTACAATAACAAGATCAAAATATCATTGTTGCCTATTTAAAATTTATTATTATCAAATATTAAAAAAGTGGCTTATGGTATTTGTCAATAATGTAAAATAAACAAAATGTAATCCAATTACTATGTTTGCCACTACCTAGCTTAAGGAAAAGGATAGTTCTATCATCTTGAAATTTCTGGTAGAGCCCAGCTAATCCTGTCCTCTTTATTGAAGACACTATTAACCTGAATTTATTCTTATTTTTATTATTATTATAATTAATCATATTTATTATTAATATTATTTATTATAGTTATTATTCCTATGGTTTTCTTTTTAAATTGTTACTTAGATATCTATGGTCTAAATAACTAAACATTTTTAAAGCTTGTATCAGTGTAAACATACTGCAATCTTTTTTATTTTAAATGTAACTTTTATGATGATGATGTTGTTTGTATTAGACATTAGTATAGTATGTCTATAGCACTTTATAATAAACTATAAATTTGACAAGATAGACTCAAACTCATATTTTGGTTCTTGTGAATATTTTTAAATTTTCTTTAGCTTCAGTTTGAACATGCATATAAGTAAGTAATTGATCTCTTTCATAGTACCAAGTTTTCACATCAGGTGCTGAGCTTCTCTAATAATTCTTTCCACAGATGTGGGTAATCTGATTCGTGTGCAGTTAATCAAGTGAGGTCCGTGTGTACATTTACTGTTTGGGATTGTTTATAAATGTATTTGCAATGAATAAACTATTGATTGTACAAATTTCAGTCATTCGATCTTTAGCCTTATTTCTGTCAACAAGTTTGTAATTTCTGACTACCAGTCCTTCTTCTTTGTTCTCAAATTTTGTGTTCTGGTAACCAATTATTATTAATTAATTTTTATTGCTTGTTTGATCTCTTTCAGAGAAAGTTAGTACAAGTCCTAAGTGTCTTTTCTTTCTTTTTTTTTGCTTGTTTACACTTATTTGAATAATAGTTATATTAACAGGTCTTCCTGGTATGTATATGGGTAGTGTTTTGTCACTCATAGCATTCTTTTTCAAAATGGATCTTGACATTTTCTTTTTTACTATGATTGAAACCTCATTCTTTGTTTTTTTCATTCCTAGCATAGTTGATCAAATGATTGTCTCATTCAAAGTGGCCAATGCCAGTGCATCTCTGCTTGCTAATGCCTAAAATGTGTTCCATTATATTTTTTTAAATGTCCAATTTTCCTAAATTAATATTTTGTACATTCTACATTCAAGTTGTTAGTGGATATTTGCAACTACCTTTCTTCATTTTTGAATGAGGATCTCAACAAATAATGGTTAACTTTGAGACAAATGAAAACACCAGAATACTTAATTGTGCACATGTGAAACCTATACTTAAACCAAAAAGCATTTGTCCATATATAGAGAAGGGAAAAGGATTCAAAATCAGGGAAAATGTGTGTCAGGGATATATACTTTTTCCATATCTATTCTATATAGTGAACAGATCATTCAAGAAGCTGGACTTTATGAAGAAGAAATTGACATCAGAATCGAAGTAAGATGCATCAGAAACCCATGTTATGGAGATAACACAATTTTGCTAGCTGAAAGTAAGGAAGACTTGAAGTGTCTAGTGCAGAAGTTCAAGGTCTGTAGCCTTCAATATGGATTGTCTCTCGACATCAAGAAGACAAATATCCTCACCACCAGGCCAAAAGGCAATATCATAATAATTGGTCAAAATATCCCAGGTACTGCCAAGAGAATTAAGTAGATCTATCTTGAACAAAATGAAAATAAGGTACTTGTTGAAGGCACGGATGGTGGAACTGTGTCCCACATATTATGGACATGTTTTTAAGGAAAAGTCAGTCTTTGGAGAAGAACATCATACTTGGAAAGGTGGAAGGTCAGAGTAAGAGAGGAAGACTCCCAACAAGATGGATTTACCCAATGACTCTAAAAATGGGCTGTAACAAGTTTGTCAGAGATGGGGAGGATAAGTTCAGAGCCATTGTAAGAATGGGAAACCAAGGAAAAAGAACAGTAAATTAAACTAGGATCCCTGAATGTTCCACACCATGGAGATGTTGTGTCTTCTCTGAAAGAGAGTAAGTATAACAGACATGCAAGTTGTCTTAACAGACTACAAAAGAATACGGGATCTTTTGCGACCATTCCTATTCCTCATTGATTATTAGTCTTCTTATTGTTATGTGCTATTTATTGAGTGAGAACTGACTCATTCATGGTTAACTCTATAGCAGGTTTTCAGAGGCTGAAATTCACATGGGAGGAGTATATCTAAATTTCTCTTGCAGAGCAGCTGGTAGATTTAGACTGTGTGCTTTTGGGTTGGCAACACAAAATATTGTAGAGAGCATTAATTTTCAGAAACTTCTAGCCAACCCCCTTCATGCAAGCCAAACAAATGTTTTTTACTACAGACTGCCCTAAGGCAAAGAATGTGGGGAGTTCACAACTCTGTGCATTATCTTCTGGTGACATCCAGAGTGGGCTGAGGTGATGTGATAGATGTCTTAGAAATATTTTCATTGTAACTTACAACTTTCAAAAGTATTATCTTTCCAAAATGCAAATCACCTAGCATTACAATGCTTCTTTATAACACTCAGTATTATGTGTTGTCTGTAAGTGGAATTTAAATTACTTACTTTGTATTTGTGGAGTTGAGAATTAAACCTAACCCATTTCTTAAGCCTCTTCAGGGTTGTATGTTCACTTAGAAACACCCATATCTTTTTCACCCACATTCTGTTACCAAGTTACACTGGCATTCTTACCTTTCTTTAATGATATCACTTAATAAATTTTATTTGTTAATTGGCTCATTATTGTATGAATGCCATAATTTATTGAGTGTTTATATATGTAAATTTTAATGTTAAGCATTGTATTTACATAGATCTAGAAGTGTTATTCTGAAGAAACTCATAGCTGAGCATGGAAGCTAGATATAAAAATTACTAAAACACATTATAATGAAATTTTAATGTGTTCTGGTGGTCTACTGGCAAAAAACTGCTCTGCAATCCTGGAGGCACGCAGCTGCTCCACGAGAGAAGGATGGACAATCTCCTCCTGTGCCATTAACTGCCTCTGAAAACTTGCCAGAGGGTCAGCTCTGGGCTGGTTCCGTCTCAATGGTACACAAAAACAACAACAATAAGAACAACAACATATAAATATAGACTAATACTATTAAAGCTATTTAAAATAGATCCATTCTTTGTTGTTACTTTTAGGTACCATGAAGTGACTCATAACTACCCTTTAAATAACAGATGTAAACCTTGCCCTATTCTTTATCATTCTCACATTTCTGCCATGTTTAAGTCCATTTTTGCAGTCACATTGTCAATCCATTCTCTCTTTCCCTCACTCTTCACTTTTCCCAGCATGCCAAAAGCATGTGAGACAAAGTTTCATTATTCTTGCTTCTAAGGAACACCTTACTTGTACTTACTCTCCTTTTCTGCAATATCCTTCCTTTGTTCCTCTGGCCAACTTCTACTCATCATTTTAGACACAAGCTAAAAATTTGATTGTGTTTTAGGGTGATGTTGCTCTATATTGACCAAGCAGAATTAAGTTAGTATTTCTGTTATTCATTGATTTATTTTTTTCCATCATGTTGTGAAGTATCATTCCTTGACCTCAAAATAAGATTGACAAAGTAACTGCCTGGTTCACCATGTATAAAGACATGAGTAAAGGAGGAAAGATGAGTACTTATGATTCAGAACTGGCATGCATACCCTTCATGGTTGAATGGATAAACTAGATTGTATTTTCATTAATTGCTAAGATTGTAGTTTATTTTCTTGTTCTTAAGTGCTGTCGAGTTGATTAGGACTGATAGCGACTCTATGGAAAACACATAGAAAACTTGCCCTATCCCTGTAGTCATTACAATCTTTGAGATGCTTCAGCCTATTGTTACAGTCACTGGGTCAATTAATCTTGTTGAGGGTCTTCCCATTACTCACTGACCTTTCCCAGAATGATATATTTTGAAGGACTAGCCACTCTTGATAACATGCTCAAAGTGTGTAAGGTAAAGCTAGCTTAAACATTTGTGAAAGTTTATTAAGTATCTCTTAGGAATAGACTTATAGTCTACTTTGAAAAGAATAGTTATAGTTCATAATG
>NW_006399870.1:403202-405623 GCF_000299155.1 Elephantulus edwardii
TGGGAGGGTGGAGGGACAGCGCAGGAGGGGAAGATCCTCTATGAGATGGATTGATTCGGTGACTGGGGTAATCGGGATGGGTGTGTCAGAGGTGGTGTGGTTGGCGCAGGATAGAGCAGGGTTTAGGGCTGTTGTGGATAGGGTCGCTCTGAGTCGGAAATGACTCGACGGCACATAACAACAACAACAACAACAAATTTATAATATTTTTCTTTGGAAATATACATGCAAGAATATTGTCTCTTTTTTTTTTAAATGTAGCTTTTGGTAAGCTTTCTGTATAATTTTTTCAACTGCAATATGAGGAGGGTGAAATGTACCTAACACATGGAGTTATTTGAATACCAAATTCTATTTTCTATGTAAATAAAACCTAGTTCAGGTATTAGTTTGTCATATATTAAAAGCTTCATGAATGATGGCTGTCAAGTCAATTCCAAGTCATAGAGATCCTATACACAACAGAAATTTTGCCTGATCCTACATCATCCTTTTAAATCTCCATTGTGCCTAAGCCCACTGCTGTCATCATTATAGCAGAAGAAAGTGTTGAGTATAAAAATATATTTTTTAACATCCGGCTTATTAAATTGTGTAATGTGTTTGATTGTGTAAGGCTATTTTGCCTATTATAATTCTCACTTTTTCTTCATGTGATAATACCTAGGATCACTGATAATATAATCTCGCAAAAAGTGATAATTATTGGGACAAAATTGGGGTTATAGTTAATTTAAACAGTTTAAATAAAGTAAAACATTTGGGCTTTAGTTGCATCTAAAAATATAAATAACCATATGAAAACCAAGATATGTTGTTGTCATGTGCTGTTGAGTCACCTGTGACTCATAGTGACCCTATGTACAACAGCCCTAAAACCTGCTCTATCCTATGCCAATCTAATTGTCTCTGACACACCTATCCCATTACCCCAGTTACTGAACCAATCCATCTCATTGAGGGTCTTTCTCTCTTATGCTGTTCTTGCACCCTCCTAAGCACGACATCCCTCCCAAAGAACTAGTCCCTCTTTGCATACATGTCCAAAGTAAGTCAAGTGAAGCTTCAGAATCCTTGCCTCCAAGTAGTAGCCTTGTTTAACGCTCTCCAGAACAAACCTGTTCATTCTCTCAGCATTCCATGGCATATTCAATACTCTTCTCCAACACCACAGTGCAAAGGCATCAATTCTCCATCTGTAGTCATTTTCAAGCTCTCAAATACATAGCAAGTGATTGCAAAGACCATGGCCTGTATCAGGTGCTCTTTAGTCTCCAGATTGACATAATTTCTCTGGAGAGGTACTTTGGAGAGGTCTATAACAGCAGACTTTGCCATCAATACACGTCTTCGAAATTCCTGGCTGCTGGTGCCAAGAGTGTGGATTGTGGAGCCAAACAAACTAAAGCTATTTACAATCTCAGTCTCTTCACCATCTTTGACAATGCTGCCCATTGGCCCAGTGGTGCTTTCTTGATAGTGAGCTTCAATCTATATTGAAGGTGGCAGTCCTTGACCTTCTGTGATAAATGCTTCAGGTCCTCCTCAGTTTCAGCAAGCACGGTGTGGAGAAGACATAACCATGCTTGCTGAAACTAAGATATAGTAAGGGAAAACTAAAACACATTTTTTCAATTTTCCCAAACCAAAACAGACCCAAAGTTCTCAGAAAATATTAGAAATTAAAATACTACTGCTTTTAACTACACAATGAAATTAAGCACTTTGCAAAGCAAGAACAAATTGGGTTCAAGTATTAGATTTAATGAAAATGGTACTGGTGGACAAGATCTATTAAAATAATATCTTTTTGGGAAAGGGTAAATTAAAGATGCCATCAGGAAATGTCGGTGAGTCAGGAATAGGAAATACAGGCTAACTAAGACTTATAGAGCATTTGCTATGTACTAAGTGATATGTTAATCTTGCATTTTTATTTAACTATCAATTCTCATAATTGTTGTTATTGTTGATTGCTGTCAGGTCGAGCACAACTCACAGCGACCTTATGAACAAAAGACCTGAATCCGGCTCTATAACTATCCTTGTTTCTCTAAGTTCACAGAGTTGCCAAAGGCATGTCGTTTAGGAAGTGGATGTCACTTCTGCTTTCAAATTTGTCTTAATCTGGGAGCTGCACCAAACACTGTCCACCATGGGTAACCATTATGGCATTTGACACACTAATGGTACAGGGTTCAGCATCACAGCAACCCCAGTACATTGACAGACAAGTGCTGTATCACTTAGAACAGTGTTCCTCAAAAATATAATAACAGTAGGCATGAGTTCCACAGGCCCTCGGCCCCATCAACTTTTAAATACAAAGGCCCTCCACCAGGTCCTGTTGACTCTAAACAGGCTTAAATAAAAAATAATCAGCCAAATATTATTGCTCTGAGCAGTTTAAGTATAAGAAAA
>NW_006399870.1:406432-407445 GCF_000299155.1 Elephantulus edwardii
GTGATCCAGACCATAGTTCAACTGTTTGCTATGTGTCACAGAGTTGGACAATGACTAGAATGATAAAAAGAGAATTGATGCCTTTGAGTTGTGGTGCTGGAGAAGAAAGTTGAATATACCATGTATTGCCAGGAGAACAAACAGCTTCATCCTAGAGAGGATGAGACCAAGCTGCTCCATGGAGTCAAGGATTCTGAGACTTTGTCTGACATACTTAGGGCATGTTGCAAGGAGGGAGCTGTCCTTGGAGAAGGATGTCATGCACGGGAGGGTGGAAGGACAATACAAGAGAGGAAAGTCCTCCATGAGATGGATTGATTCAGTCACTGGGGTAATAAGGGTAGGAGTGTCAGTGACAGTAAAGTTGGCAGAGGATAGAGTAGATTTCTGGATTCTTGTACATAGGGTTGTTACGAGTTGCAAGCAATTCAATGGCACATAACAACAAGGACAATTTAGATTGCTTTGGTGGTTCAGTGGTAAAGAATTGTGCTGCCAATCTAAAGACACACTGTTAAAATCTATCATCTGCTCTTCAGGTGGGGGAGGGGTGGAAAGGCAATCTTCTCCTCTGAAAACTTGCTTGGAAGGTCAGCTGTGGAGGTTCAAGATTGGTTCCAACTCAATGGTACATAGCGACGACAACAACAACTACATATTTAGAGATCTCTGGTGGCATAGACCATAGAGAATTGTGGGGCTAACCCAAAGGTGACTGCTCTCTGGCAGGTCACTTCTACCACCAGCTCCTCAGGAGAAAAATGAGCAATCTACTTCCACGGCATTTACACCCCTTGGAAAACCTTTTGGAGAATCAGCTATGAGTCAGTTCTAATAGAGACATTTAAACATACTAAATTAGAGCTTTGGAGGATTGACTTACACAGTTAATTTATAGCACCTTATGTTGTGTCTTGAACCTAATAGGAACTATCTCTACTCTTTGTTTTCTCTCAAGAAATAAAAAATTCATAATTCAGTAAAAAAATTAAGTAGTGCTAAATTTATAATTT
>NW_006399870.1:412775-417257 GCF_000299155.1 Elephantulus edwardii
CTTGGGAGGGTGGAGGGACAGCGCAGGAGGTGAAAGCCCTCTATGAGGTGGATTGATTCAGTGACTGGGATAATCGGGATGGGAGTGTCAGAGACAGTGCTATTGGCACAGGACAGAGCAGGGTTTAGGGCTGTTGTACATAGGGTCGCTATGAGTCGCAAGCTACTTGACAGCACATAACAATAACAACAACATTATAAATTTAATGTGAGACAAATTGACTTAAGTTTAAGAATAAGAAATATGTTAGAAAATTGCTATGTTACATGTTAGAAATAAGAATATATACGTTAGGAATTTTCTATGTTATATGTAAGAAATAAGAATTAGAAATATGTTAGGAATATGCTATATTCTATGTTAGAAAATATGTTAGGAATATTTGTGAAAACATAATTCTAAACAGTTTAGTAGTCCCAAACAGACCCTCAGTAGCCATCAGGCCCCACTGGCCATGACATGTGTAAACCCCTGATAAGTAATTGTGACTTATTACTGTCCATGATAACAAGGAAATGCAACTGGTATAGAACATGATTGGTCAAACCCATGTTGTTTTGGAACTTATGTAATTGGGTATACAACTTAACTGTGGGATCCCAACTAAACCTTCACTTCTGCTGAAGATAATGACATGAACACTGAAGAAGCAAAATTTTTTTCAGAGCCAAAGACTCAAAGGCTCTTTTCAGAACCAAAGGCTCAAAGACTCTTTTCAGAGCTGAAAACCCTGGTCACATCAATGACTGAACTGCTGACCTTTGCCACACCAGTACTTTGGAACTGCTGAAGTAGCCAAGAAACCTGACCACACCAGTGACCATGAGAGGTTAAAGAAAGAGATGAGTTGGGATCCTAAGGGTGAGTGTTCCCACTATTAATGAATCAATATGTTGTGATGAATTTACGAATTGCAATGTAGATAAATTGCAATTGATTAGTGTTATTAATTAATCAAGAAATTGTAATTGGCTTTTGGAATATGTCTAATAGCAATAAATTAATCCTCAAGGCTTATGACACTTTAGACATCTTATAATTTTGTTGTTGTTGTTATGTACCTACTTGCCTGCAACCCATAGGGACCCTATGTCCAAAACCTCTGAACCCTTTTCTATCTTGAGCCATTCTCACTAATTCTGACACATCAGCTCCCATTGCCCCAGTTACTTTATCAATGCATCTCATCTGGGGGTCTTCCTCTGCTGCGCTGTTCCTCCACTTTCCCGAGTATTATGTCCTTTTCCAAGGACCAGTCTCTCCTGGCCATTTGCCCCAAGTATGTGAGAGAGAGCTTCAAAATACTAGCCTCCAAGGAGAAACTTGGCTTCACCTTCTCAAAGACAGACCTATTTGTTTTCTTGGCTATCCATCGTATGTTCTAGATTTTTCTCCAGCACTACAACTCGAAGGCATCAATTCTTCTTCTGTCATCCTTAGTTATTGTCTAGTTCTCTGAAACATAACAAATAATTGTGAAGAACATGGCCTGGATAAGTGCACCTTAGTCTCTAGACTGACTAGCTCTATGAAATACTGTTGCGATATTTCCTTTGATGCTCTGGTGGCCTAGTGTTCAGAAACTGCACTGCAATCCCTAAGTTATGCAGTTCAAATCCACTAGCTGGTCCATGGGAGAAGGATAGGCTATCTTCTTCCATGTGATTGATTAACTGCCTCTGAAAACCCACAGGAGAGTCACCTATAGGTTGGCTCTGACTTGGTGGTACTCAACAACAACAACAACAACAACAACAACTTATCTACTTTATATATTTTTCTATCCACTAGGCAACAGAGATCTCTCTATGATATTAGAAAAGGTAATTTACTCAAAATCACTCTTTCAGTCTTAAATACGTCTTAATCCACACATACCCAGATCTTCTGTGATATCTCTCATGTATATTGTATAATATATGATAATGGAATGCATTTTCTATGGTCATCTCTTTTAACACATTTCTTGATAGTCATAAATTGTTTCAGTTATCGCTCATTTATTAAAGTAAGTATTAGGAAACTCCACATAAGAAACACATCTACAGAAACTTTTCTTACCTCTACATTAAGATTTATCATGTCACCAAGGGAATGGCTAAGAAAAAATGTTTTACATTAATTGATCTCAAAGGTACTCATTCCTATAAGACACTTATCAAGCTCATTATGGCTTTAGATTTCCTCCCACATTTTGGTTCGCACTAGCGTCTGTCCCATGGGACAAAGTGGATAGCTGAGACTGGGAATTGGGTTAGGCAATACAAGAAAGTTTTTTTAAAATGTTATGATCTTGGTAGTTACCTCTGTAATTATTATTTTAAGGCAAAACTAAATTTTTTTAAAGAAAGTAGAGCAGAAAAATAAAACAAACAAAAAAAAAAACCCAACACCCCCACATTCTAATAGCATTATTTCCCTCATGGTAGCTAGCATGAAAAATACTATTCTATTTCACAGTTAAAATGTAACTAAAAAGTTTTGAGATGAATTAACATAACAAAGAATACAAGGAACTCTTAATGTAAGGGCTCTAAATGAATACATATTCTGTGTGTGAACTTTTCTCCCTGTCAAAAAAAAAGACATAAGAGGAATGCTCAGAGCTGGCTTTGTCCAGCATATGGTGAAGAGCAGAATGAAAACCAGGCAGTTAGAATGTGCAGCAGGGCCAGGGTGAGCAATTTGAAACTCACTAATAATTTCAAGAGAGAGTACAGAGTGCTCAATTTATCAACCATGACACTTCTCACAATTTCATTTAACCAGATACATACTGATTCTTTCCATGTGGACTAATCAGGTTCCCATGAACCTCACCTACTGAAAACAGGGCAGGGTTCAGATCTGCTGTTCATAGTATCACTATGAGTCATACTTGACTGGATGGTACATAACACAACAATTGTCTTAATTATTTAAAAGCAGTCAGAAATTTGAAATTACCCTAAATATACACAAAGTAACATATGCACTTATGTGTACATTTATGCATATAATAAATGGGAAAAACAACAATTTTAATACATGTAAACAGAACAAAAGTCTATTGTTAATTAAAATTACTTTAAGGTCAGCAATGACTATAACATCTCAGTCAAAATAAAGGAAAACATGCTATGTCCTCAGGTGTAAGAGAGTTAGGTAAAACCATAAAAGTTTTGTAAAGCTATCACTTTGTTTTCTATATTAGTAGTTTAAAAGAACACAGACATGTGTAAAATAACAGAACAAAGAACAAAATGAGGCATACTGTTTGATTCTCTCTCTCCCATTGTCATCCTGTTGGAACCAATGTATAGCTGATCATCCATCAGGTTTTCAGAGGCTGCAAATTACATGGAAGAAGATTGCTTATCTTTCTTCCTCAGAGAAATTGGTGGACTGTAATTGTCCACCTTGGACTGGCAGCACAACTCCTTATCTACTGTTGTTGTGTACCATTGGATCAGAACCCCACAAATAGCTGACACTCCAGAGGGTTTTCAAAGACAGTAAATTTCATGGGGGGAGATTTCCCATTCTTCTCTTTTGGAACAGCTGACTGATTAAAACCACTTACTTTTGTGTTGTTGGCAGCTCAATTCCTTATCATTCAACCATCAGACCTACCCATAACCTGTATCCACTTGTTGTTGTGTACCATTGAGTTATACCCTTAAGTGAGAAAAGAGGCCTATGTATTTAAATCAGTGTGTGGAAAGAATACATTAAATTAGAAGTTCTTAGAGATTTCTGCTCTAGTAAGGAATTTGAGGCCTAAATAAGTTATCTCCCATTCTGATTACCTTTTATGTTAATTGTTCTTGTTGATTGCCTTTGAATCAAGCATAACTCATAGTGACCTTATGAACAAAAGGCTTGACGCTCCTCTACAACTATCGACATTTATTTAAGTTTATAGGGTTTGCGGAAGCATGTTATTTAGGAAGTGGATGCCACTCCTGCTTCAAATATGTTAATTAGGAGACGTTAATTTAGAACACAGTAAGCTATTTAGCTTAGACAATTCTCTAGCTTCATTTGTCATGTCTGATCAATTTTTTTGAACTGTAAAAGTTCATTGAAGTCCTCAATTCCATCCCCTTTGGCTTTAAAATAGAGTGTGCATATTCAAATAACAATGGTATTAAAAGATCTTCCGTGCATGAGTAAGAATAGTGTCCTGACACTCATAACATTGTATTTAAGGATAGTCCTTGAATTAGTCTTTTTCAAGAAAGGTATGTGTCATAACATTATCTGTTTTCCTATTCATTCTGAATGCTGAGCAAATAATTAAGAGGCTAGACTCTATAAAGAAAACTGTGTCATCAGAATACTAAGAAGACTCTTTAACAACAAGCATTATGTGAAGAAATAACCTTTATTTCTGAAAGTGAGGAGGAGTTGAAACAATTTGCTGCAGAACATGAAATATAGATTACATCTCGGGATCAAGAAGATGGGGTATTCTCTAAGCTACTTCCTGCTGAAAAGGGA
>NW_006399870.1:424742-440783 GCF_000299155.1 Elephantulus edwardii
CCTTTCTTCTGCCAGGTTAGTTCCACAACAGCTCAGTTGATAGCTCCAGGTGATGGCTGGATCCATGATGGTGCCCTGAGGTCACAGGGCTGTGGTGGGGGCTGAGGTGCGTGGTTGTGGAGCTGGAAGGGGGGCGGGGGAAGGGGAGGAAAGCAAGGGACTAGGGGGGTAAGGAGCACAGGGCTTGGACAGTACCACCAAGAGGTGGGGACGGGGCTTGGGTGCTGCTGGTTGTTTATGCAGCAGCACCCTCTGTGTCAGGGGTCACACAGGTGCGGGCTGCAGGGGGGGTCGCACAGTAGCGGGTAGTCTTTGCTCCTCTGGAGTTCCGCGGTGGATGGCTGACTATTGCTCTTCCTGGGTCTCTTCCCAGCCCGTCTGGTGGTGCAACTCCGTCTGGCGGTCGAACTCCATCTCTGGCGGCGGAACTCCGTCTTTGGCGGCAGAACTCCGTCTCACCCCAGGTGCTCCAGAAAACATTATTCTGAGTAAACTAACTCAGTATCATAAGAGCAAATTGTGAAAATAGAATGATAAGTAGTAAAATATGTAGGGGGACTCAATGGGGCAAGGAATGGGAACAAAGAGGGGAGGATGAGTAGGGATGGAACTACAGGTTGCCCAGTTTGGTGGGTGGAGGAAGGGGGTGAAGGAAATGGGAAGAATCCAGTGGGGACCTAAAAAAGATCAGATAATGGTGGACAAGGCTCAGTGGTGATTGATTTTATAAAACGTAGTGCATGAGAATGATTGTATGAAACACAAAATGAGTGAAAAATGGTATGAAACACAATGTATATGAACTTTGTAAGCAAACCAAAATAAAATTTAAAAAGAAGAAATTAAAAGAAAATTCAAGCCTAGAGGTATCAACAATACTTAGAGATGTTACGGGCAAAATCTTGAATTACCCAGGAAATGTCAAAAAAAGATGGAAATAATACACAGAATCACTGTGCAAAACCCCCCAAAACTACTTGACACTGAAGCGCATTAGATCAAGAGCTAACGGTAATGGAGGAAGATGTCCAAGATACATTGAAGGTATTGAAAAACAAATAAGGCCCAAGATATCTATGGGATCCCAATTTACATGTTTAAAATGGCAAGTACTTCCCTGGATGTGATAATCAGTATAAGCCAGGAAATTTGAGGATAACTGCCTGGCTGACTGACTGAAAGGGAACCATATTTGTTTCCCATTCACTAGAAAGGTGGTCCAAAAGAATGCGGATATTATCAAACAATAACATTATTATCATATGCAGGCAAAATACTGCTGAAGATTGTTAAAAATGGCTAGAATATCATAGATACAGGGAATTGCAGAAGTTCAGAAAAGATTGTGGCACCAAGGATATCATTGATGATGTCAGATGGGTCCTTGTTGAAAGTAGGGAGTTCCAGAAAAATGTCTACTTGTGTGTTGATGGCTACACAAAGGCACTTAACTGTGTGGGTCATAACAAATTATGGCCAACTTTGAGAAGAATGGGAATCCTAGAACACTTAATTGTGTTCATGCAAAACCTATACCAATAATGTCTATAGAGAAGAACATTGGGCCAGAGGGGCACAAGGCCATGAGCATCTCTCTGAAAGGCCCAGAAGGAGTGAGAGTAGCACAGCCCCTCACTGCCCCAGAGTGCCACAGATAAAGAGTCCATACCCCAGCACCAACAATAACAGATATATTTGCTACTGACTCAGACCCACAGTTATAATACCAACAATGGAATTTATTAGGCAAGGAAGTTTGAGAGTGTGTGGCTAAGAATATCTATGCAAACCTAAGTCCAGGTATTATTAACCCAACTGTTCCAGGGCACAACTCCTCAATACGTCCAGGTCTCAGTTCAGCAGTCAAATCCAAATCACGAAGTAAGTTTTGCCTCAGAATAATCATAATCAAATACTCAGCAATGTTTAATTCAGAGCAGTTATAAGTCAATTTCTCCTTCAAGTATCTGGAAAGAACATTTAGCTGTGGCCAGCATGAATGCAAGAATCTCAAGTCACACCTTGCCACGGTTATCCACAGCAATACTACAGTCTCTCCATCTTCCAGGTCTCACTCTTATCAGAGTTTTGCTGCCAGAAACCTTGTTAGCCTCAAGTCTTGCTGCCCAGTATGGGAAGCACACTTTCTCTTATCCAAGTCCTAGAGCTGATACTGATTTGCAAATCATGTGTCTTCAGTTAAGGTAGCTGGAGACCAGAGGCACTGAACTATAATGCTTAAGGAAAAGCCAACTTTTAGGCTAAGACCATATAGACAAAGAGTCTATTGTTTCAACAGAACAAGGGAACACTACATGATTTAAAATTAAGAAAGGTGTGTTTTTGGGTTGTATCCTTTCTCCATATCAATTCAATCCATATGCTGAGCAAATTATTTAAGAAGCTGGACTCTATGAAGAAGAACATGGCATCAGGATTGAAGGCATACTCTTCAGTAGCCTTTGATATGCAAATGATACAACCTTGTTTGCTGAAGGTCAGGAGGACTTGAAACACTTGCTACAGAGGACCAAAGATTATACCCTTCAATATGGATTGCATCTCAACGTCAGGATCTCTGCCACTGGACATATAGGCATTATCATCAAAAATGGAGAAAAGATTGAAACTGTTAATGAGTTCATCTTACTTGGATCCACAACCCACTTGATACCAGAAAATCAGGAGAAATATTACACTGGAAAAGTTCACAATCAGAAATATTTCCAAATTATTCAACGGCAATGATGTCAGTTTGAAGTGTAAAGTGTATCTGATTCAAGCCATGGCTCTTTCGATCATTTGCTATGCATCTGAGAGCTGGAAAATGAATAAGGATGACAGAAGAAAAATTGATGCCTTTGAGCTTTTTATTTTGTGCATGTGAGAAGGCTGCTGAATATCCCATGAATTGAAAAAGTAACAAACAAATATATCTTGGAGAAGAGGCAATCAGAGTGCACCTTGGAGGCACTTGGTGGCACTTGGTGAACTTGGAGTGCACCTTGGAGATGATGAAGCTTCATCTCAACAACTTTTGGCATGCTACTAGGAGAAGCTATTCCTTGGAGAGGAACATCATGCTTGGAAAGTTGGAGAGTCAGCAAAAGAGAGGAAGACCCTCAACCAAATAGATTGACACAGTGACCACAGCAATGGGCTCGATTGTATCAGAGGTTATGAAGATAGCACAGGAAAGGACAGGGGTTCATGGCTGTTGTTCATGAGTCATACTCTACTCAACAGCACCTAACAACATCAAAAGAGAAAGCAAGTAATACTACAAGTGGAATCAGGGAGTTACCACAAGTGGGTATATGAGACATTTTGAGGTTGTGGAAATGTTTTAAAAGAGGATTGTGGCTGTAAAGATTCCACAACTTGGTTAATATACTAAAAATCATTGAGTTTTATACCTTAAAGGAGAACATTATGCTCATTGAACTGTAGATCAAGAAATCTGTTATTAAATACCTATAATCTAGGTTTCTTCTAAATATAATACCTGATATTTAAAAGTAATGTTAACTATTAAATAAAAATAATTATACTAATGTGGTTGGAAGCAGGAATGGCATCCACTTCCTAAACAACTTGCCTCTGGAAACTCTATGAACTTTGATAAATGTTGATAATTATAGAGGGGCTTTAGGCCCTTTATTCATAGGGTAGCTATGAGCCGTGCTCAAATCAAAGCTAATCAACAACAACAACAACAACAACAATGTGGTTATTAATGTTGTTGTTGATTGCCATCGAGTTGAGGTGAACTCATAGCGACTCTGTAGACAAGAGATCTATTGTCTTTTCATATCTATTGCTGTTTCTCCAAGTACATAGAGTTTCCAAGGGCATGTGGTTTAGGAAGTGGTTGCCACTCCTTCTTCCAAACCTGTTTTAGAACTGGGAGCTTCACCAAACACTGTCCACAATGGGAAACCATTGTGGTATTTGATCTTCCCATGGCACCAGGTTCAGCATCACAGCATCCCAGGTTACTTCATAAAGCACAATGACAAAGAGAGAAAAGTGAAAGAATGTTCCTCCAGATATAACAGCACTAGTCTCATTTAGCAGTGGTTAAGTGTTGTTGAGTCGAATATAACTCAGAGTAAGCTTTACACAAAAGACCTGAACTCTGTTCTATAGTTAATATCATTTCTGTACCTTTATAAGAGAGTTTGTAGAGTTTCCAGAGACATCTAGTTTAAGTAGTGGATGCCAGCCACTCCTGCTTTCCAATATTAATCAATCTGGAAGCTCATTCAAACATTGTACATAATGGGTAACCATTATGGTATTTGACATGACTATGGAACAGTGTTCAGCATCACAGCAATTCCAAGCTGTTCAGTACAACAAGCAGACAAATGACTGATGTGTCTTTTAAAAAATATTCATTCAAAATTTAACCATTTCAAGGTGTACAACATTTAATTTATAATCCATAAATGTAACTTACGGGTTATTATTTTGATCTTTCTCTATAAGAAATTTTTATGATATTCAGACAATCTAACTTGCTCACTCTCATGTATCAATAATTATATGCCCATTATTTGAACCCAAGTTTTTGACACATAATTTTGTGTTCTAACTCTCATGTAGCTGTCTTGAAATCAGTGATTGGTTTAATGGAGGCAGTCATTGTTAATTTTGAAAAGAATCAGTAATACTTAAGCAACACAATTTCTTTCATGTCAGGTAAAAATGACTCAGTTGAGATAATCAGTTGACTATTATTCAGCTATTTAGTGGCTTTTCCCAAAAATTTCTGAGCAATCATTTCATCATCTTGTGTGGAAGGAAAATTAGTTACAACTCACTTTCAAAATAATTCTTTCTTCAATCTAATTAGTGTTAACATGATGTCTCTAAACCTTTGGGATGCAAGAAAAACTCCAGAGGATATAACCCCTTAGAGTGATTCCATTTGTTTAAATTTGTGAAACTCACACTTTTGTGAGGCTTTCAAGCCTACAGAAAGGACTAGAGGGTCAATGGAGTCTAGTTTGGGCACATATTTTTAACAGATTTTAAATGGCTCAAGGATATACAAGAAAGTAACAAGTTTAAAGACTCCTGGATCAAAGTGGTCTGCATCCTTTTTAATAAGGTGAAGTAGAAGATTACCCACAAGTAATACCAAAGAACAGAAAAAAATAAGCCTGTGTTTAACTTGGAGAAGAAAATTGCATATACTATGTCTGTAAGCATCATTTTTCTATTATATATTTTTGGATTCTGCCCTCTCCCTGTCTCTGCTCTCCTTTTGTGTTTTCCCATCAGCTCCCTCTGCTTCTCTGTGGTTTCTTCATCTCTTCTTTATTGTGGTTTCCCCTCCCCCCTTGTTTTTTTATCCAAATGAACTAGTTACAAAATGTCCACTCTTCCTTTTTGAAAAAGAAGTACTAGTTTTTTTGTTTCTTCACACTTTAAAAGTTATAGGTCCTTTAAGAACTCAAGAATAGTTTTCCACAGGAAAGGCATATTTCTCCCTCTGTATGTGTGTGCACAGAGCTCAAATATGTGTATGTGTGTATACATATCATATATAGACATATATTTGTTTATGTATATATGTATGTATTATAAAATATAAGTCCAAAAATTTGAATAGAAACCATTCAGGATTCCTACAACAGAGTTTTGGGTTGGTTTTTATCACCCCCCATTAGTTTATTTACAAAACTTAAATACAAATTTGAGCAAATTCTTTCAATTTCCCTCACCCCCCAACCCATCAAGTTGTACAACCCAATGATTAATCACCCCCTCCTCCTGGACATTCACATCCCTCTGCTTCCAGCCTCTCCCACCCCTTCTTAATCCTTATACTCATTCTACAATAATGGTTTTATACAATATTTATCCTCGTGGGACTGACTTAGATAATGTTCTCCAGTCCCTCTCAAGTTAGGTAATAATTTATAAAGTTATTGCTCCTGTGTGCTGCATAGTATTCCACTGTGTGAGTGTATCATATTTTCTCAATCCATTCATTTGTTGTTGGAAATTTGGGCTGTTTCCATGTTCTTGTGATGGTAAATAATGCTGCTATGAACATTGGTGTATATATCTCAGTTTTTGCCTCAGTTCTCATATTCTCAGGGTATATTCCAAGTAATGGAATAGCTGGGTCATATGGAATTTCTACGTTCAGTGTTTTGAGGAAGCACCAAACTGCCTTGCAGAATGGTTGCACCATTTCGCAATACCACCAACAATGTATTAGAGCTCTTTCACACCACATCCTCTCCAACATCTATTACTTGCTGCCCTGTTAAACTTTGCCACTGTTACTGGAGTGAAATAGTACCTCATTGTGGTTTTGATTTGCATCTCTCTTATTTACAAAAGAGTTTTTACTACAGTGTATCTATCATATAATTGCACATTCTATCTTGGACCTAAATTATCATTCTGACTCTGTGATAATGAAAAAATAATCTTCTCTCTTAGCCTCTTCATCTAACAGTTGAGAGAGAAACTGAAATCCATCCAAGTCTTATCACCTAATTTTATGTTAGTCTTGGTATAAGCCTGTTCCATACCAAGTTTTTATCTGATGGTTATATAGACATATTTAAAGTTATATTTAAAGTTAACACATTTTGTCATAAGCTTTCCCATTGGCATGATAAAATGTTGATCCTTGATTTGTTTAAGATGCCCTGGTAGAACTTTTCTCAAAAAGGTTAATATTTGCTGAAGAGAAGGTATTGGAAGAACTAGGCTAAAACATTTAGAGTTATTATCACTAGAGTGCCATCGTTTCAGATTTCAAATAACTACGATTAATGATTGAGTCATTATCTTGGATTAGCTTCAATAGTATCATACATCAAATAAATATTCATCCTGACATTCTTTACATCCAGCTAAATGTTTGACACATTCTTTGAAACCATAGTTGCATAATTGTTTTTTTTCCAATATGCAGGGCTAGTAATATAGAGTAAATTAAGTAAGTTCCTAAACCATTCATAAGCATATCATAAAATGATACTGCTATAAACACATAATTGATTCTTACCACAGTTGATAACATTGATTAAGTTGCTTAAACTTTTTATGCCTCAGTTTATGATGATAATACCTATAATATGGGATTTGGGGAAAGATTTAAAGATGTATTTATAATTCAGCTTAAAATGTATTGTAAGCTTAATTATACGTGAAAGACTGAAATCCTCAAACTTATTGCAAAGGACCTCTTTTAAAGTGATACAAAACAAGCATGTAAATTTGATAGAATTTATCCAATTCTTTCTTTCTTTCTTTCTTTCTTTCTTTCTTTCTTTTTCTTTTCTCTTCTCTTCTCTTCTCTTCTCTTCTCTTCTCTCCTCTTCTCTTCTCCTTCCTCCCTCCCTCCCTCCCTCCCTTCCTTCCTTCCTTTCTTTCATTTTTATTTATTTTACAGTTGCCTTTGAGTTTGTTCTGACTAATGGTGTCCCTATCTGTGTCAGAAGAAAGCTGCTCCAGGGGACTTTCAATGGCTGCTTTTTAGAGATAGATCTTCAAGCATTTGTCCTGAAGCACCCTTGTAAAAGAATTAAACTTCTATCCTCTCATTTAACAGCTGAAAGTGATGCTGTTCACACCACTCAGTAACATCAATTCTATTTGAGAGATGTTTGTGAACTTATTATTTCTTCCTCCCTTGACTAGTTGGTTGCCTTAATTTTTTTTTTGAGGGGTGTTGCATTTTATTGCAATGTGGGTTTTGGTTTTTTTCCCTAGACTTAACATAAACACAGGTATACTGTCACCACATTTTACAATGATGGTGTTGTTGTTTAGTGCCTATGAGTCGAGTAATGACTCAAAGCAACACTATAGACAAAATATCTGAACCCTATTATATAACTTTCATTGTTTCTCTAGTGTTCATTGTGTTTTCAGAGGCCTGTTATTTAAGAAGTAAGTGAATGCCAATCCTGCTCCCAGTCTGACTTAATATGGAAGCTCTACCAAACCCTGTCCACTATGGGTAACAAATTATGGCATTTGACACCAGTAGCATGCCGTTCAGTATCAGAGCAACCCCAAGTTATCTCAGTACAACAAACTGACATACAAGTGCTGGACCACTTAGAATAATGTTCTCCACAAACACAATTACACCAGGCCAACAAAGGCCTGCCCACCAGGTCCCAACAATCTTAAGAAAGAGGCTTCCAGTCCACATCTTATTGTTAGCTAAATTCAGGTGACTAATCAGCTTACATGTGATTGTGAATTAAGTAAATAACGTACAGTTTATAGCTAACTTTCAACTAAATCAAAACAACTTACCCTCCAGAATAATACATATGAATGTATCTGTATCTACACACACAAATATATATATATATATATATATATGAAACAGTCTGGAACAAGGGGTACATTGTGAAGAGGGAGGGGAAGAAGGTGAAAATGTGCAACAATTAAAAAATTAAAATAACACATTTTTAATATAAAAATATTATACACATATAAACTTCACACACATCATGATATGTCACTTATTGTGAGCCATTATTCCTGACGAAGGTTTTCAGAGACAGAAAATCACATAGGAGGAAACTGCCCATCCTTCTCTGGAGGACCAGCTGGTTGATTCAAACTATGTACCTTTTGGGATTGCAGCACAGCTTCTTACCACTAAGCCACCAGAACTCCCAGAACACTAATATGTCAATTGGTGTCGTTGCGTAACGTCAAGTCAGAACTGACCCATGGTTGACCCTATGGTGACTTTTTAGAGCCAGTTAATCAAACAGGAGGAGATTAACTATCTTTCCCCCGTAGTATCAATTAGTGTTATAATCACTACCAATTCATGTACCAATTACATGCATAGCGATATATACCAGTTAATGGTATACTTAAGGAGACCTGGTGGTCCAGTGTGTTGACCATCGGGCAATTGGTGTGCTTCCTATCTTGGTAAAAAATATCTAAAAAAATTTGCAGTTTGCCTTCCTAGATCCTTTCTATCCATCCCATTGTAGAGCATCCTGTGCATTACTAGTAAAGTCTGTTATCTAAATATGAAACTCATTATGTTGCATAATTGATGAAAGACAAATATCATCTAGAGTTGTTCACAGTACAGACTTTGAATTTTTCCTTCCTCATAAAGATTTCTCTTAAAACTGTAACATAAACTATTAATTTCTTAACTATCTCATGCATATATATACCTTTAATAATATATTTATTACATTGAATCATGCTTATTTAATTTCTATTTCTTTTCTTACACAAGTTTATGTGTTTCTGGTTAGAGGAGTCTAGAATATTAATATTGCTATTTACACATTTCACATGATTTCTGGTCATAGTCCATGGTCAATAAACACCTATTCAATATAAAGAATAACAAAATTGTGCATTTGGGGATATTTTTTCTCTTTAATGATGAAGCTTTACCTAATTTTCTTTGTTGAAAGCATAATCCTTCAATTCTGATCTGATAATCTCTCTCTTTTCTAATTTAAAATTTACAGAAACAGGTGGTTTTCTTGTCTAAAATATCATGGGTAAAAATATCTAATTGTATCACCAGAAAGAAATGATCTATCTGGTCTCTAGGATCTATTTTATAATTCTATTTTAAACATTCCCTGTATCTTATTGTTTTCCAAATTCACATACATTGGACATGTACTTTGCGTTTTACACAATCACTCATATACACAATATTTTACATAATTACTATTACCACTTTTTTCTTTTTTTATTCTGTTCTTTTTTTCTACTATCACTCTTTTTAAAATACCCATTGAACTTTTCCTATTACTTCACCCATCCTAAACTCACTAACTTCTGCTATCCCAGTCATTTTCCCCTCATTATCTTTTTATTTCATTACTTTTTGATGCAATAAAAAAGAAAAGTGCAAAAGAATGAGTATGATGATTGTGCAAATGAATATTTGTAAGTACTCCTTATACTAATCCTAATTTTTCAGTTTGTGATTTTCTTTCACATACTCAATGTGTTAAGTACAACTGAGTTCATGTGGTAGATTCCTAAGCTTGTGGTATTTTAGTTAAATTAAGATATTTGTTTTGTTTTCTTTATTGTTTTTTTATTTTAAAAATTATTTAATTGAAAAGATCATTAAAAAACCTAGATATCTTTCCTACTCATAGAATGAAAAGAAAGTAGAGTATAAATTTGTTGTTGTTAGGTACCATTAAGGTAAAAAGAACTCATAGCAACCCTATGAACAACAGATCTGAACCTTGTCCTATACTATGGCATCCTCATCATCTGTGACACACTTGGGCCTGTTGCTACTGTCACTGTGTCAATCCATCTTGTTGAGGATTTTTTCCTCTCTTTTGCTGACCCTCTACCTTGCCAAGCATGATACCCTCTCCAAGGAATAATCTTTCCTAACAACATGCCCACAGTATGTGAGATGGAGCTTTGCCGTCTTTGCCTTCAAGGAGCACTCTGGCTGCACCTTCTCCAAGACTGTTTTTTTTTTTGTCAGTCAATAGAGTGTTCAGTACTCTTCTCCAATACCACAGCTCAAAGTTATCAAATCTTCTTCTATCATCCTTATTTGCTATCCAACTTTCAGATGTATAACAAGTGATTGAAAGCACTATGGTCTGAATCAGGCACATTTTAGTTTCCAAACTGACATCATTGCTCTTCAGTAATTTGGAGAGTTTCCTGATAGCAGACTTGTCCAATGCAATATATCTCCTGATCTCCTGACTGCTGCCACCAAGGTGCTGATTGTGAATCTGAGCAAGATGAAACTATTGAGAACTCCAATCTTTTCTCCATCTATCGTGATGTTGATTATTGGACCATTGATGAGGATTTTTATCTTCTTGATGTTGAGACACAATCCATATTGAGGACTGTAGTCTGCCCTTCTGCGGAAAGTGCTTCAACAAATGTGTAAGAATTGCAGTAAGAAGTAACATAAATAAAAGGTTAAAAAATTACCTTAAACACACACACACACACCCATCCATCAAGAACAATAATATGAAAAAGCAAACAAAAAAAAGTGAGAAAACTGGAAAGCAAAAGGCAACAATCAACAATAAAAAAGCAAAACGGGGGGGGGGAAGGATTTTAATGATGGAAATTAGAAACTAACCAGTCACTGTACAAGAATGTTTTAGATAAAAAAAAACCCAAACAAATAGGAAATGATTGAGTTAAACAAACATTAAGTTTCTTTCAGCACAGAGAATATGTTAATCTTCCTTTATTCACATATTCATAATTCTTAATTATGATATAATTTATTTAGAGTCTGAAGGTTCAAATACAAAACCTCCACATAGTGTATATGAGAATATGAACAAATTATTTCACTGATTTATAATTCTTTTATCTTCCTTGAGATGGAAATAAGAATTCTTTTAATCTTAAGATTTAGGTAGACAATGAGTTTTACAAGCATTCTATGCAAACTCTACTTCTCTACTGTTCTTATTTCCTTTTTTCCCTTTGTCGTTCCTTTCCTTAGTCTTCTACATTTCTACTTATATTGTCATTTGTTATTTTTATAGTAATGATAGTAAAATAAAACCCATTAGTCAGTCAGTTAGTTGCATTCAGATCTCCCACAACATACCACACTGCTTTCTGAGGCAAAATATTGCTTCTTTTGCAGTGTGAGTAATGATAAAAACATCTTTTCATTAGTAAGAGCTAGGATTTCTTTTCTCCTTGTGGATCTGATGATTGTATTACATTTCTTCCAATGCTGGCATGATAAATGAGAAAGGTAGCAAAATGTGGAAACTGATGACTTGTTCCATTAACTTACTGTCATTTTCCTCCTCTCCAGGATAAAAATCTAATCCCTATGGAGATAAAGAATCACACTTTGGTAACAGAATTCATCCTGTTGGGCATCCCACACACAGAAGGTCAGGAAACTGTGCTCTTTGTTGTCTTCCTATTTTTCTACCTCTGCACACTGCTAGGAAATCTGCTCATCCTTGTGGCTGTGATGTCAGATTCGCGTCTCCACACACCTATGTATTTCTTTCTTTGTAACCTGTCAGTGCTGGACATTGGTTTCTCTTCTGTTAGCACTCCAAAGATGTTGGCCAACCTGCTCGTGAGGAATCGAGTCATCTCCTTGGGTGGCTGTATGTGCCAGGTCTTTTTCTACCATTTTTTAGGTAGCACTGAATGTCTACTCTACACAGTGATGGCATATGACCGGTTTGCTGCGATCTGTCATCCACTGCGTTACACTATCATCATGAATCGTCGAGTATGCGGCCTGTTGGCTGCTGGTACCTGGTTTACCAGTTCCTTTCATGCCACAATTCTTACTACGCTGACCTTCCAACTGCCATATTGTGGCTCTAATGAGGTGGACTATTTCTTTTGTGACATTTTCCCTGTAGTCAAATTGGCCTGTGGGAACACGCTTATCATTGAGACAGTGAGCTTCACTAACATTGGCCTTGTGCCTATGACCTGTTTCCTTCTCATACTTGCCTCTTATATTCGCATTGTCGTTGCAATCCTAAAGATGCACTCTGCTGAAGGGAGACGCAAAGCGGCGTCTACTTGTGTTTCTCACCTTTCAGTGGTCACACTGTTCTTTGGACCCTGTGCTCTCATCTATACTCAGCCATCTTTGAGTGAGGTACTTGTAACCCCAGTGCAGATCTTTGGCAATGTAGTTACCCCCATGCTCAACCCTACAATCTATACCCTGAGAAACAAAGACGTCAAGGGGGCCTTAAAGAAACTGGCAGGAATTCAGACTATTTCAGAAGGAAGTCACTAGCTTACTTTGTGGGTAAAGTTTATTTCCTCTTCATTTGAGTGCTAAAATAAAGTTTAAATATATTTTAGCCAGTAGTGAGAGTATTTCTGCTGTAAAGATTATTGGAAAACAACACAACTGATATAAGCTCCTGGCATCTTCTTCATTTTCATAACCCAAGGATTTTTTTTTCCAGTAAATGATGAATATTTTATGACTTGGTGGTCACACAGTCTTTGTCATTGATATCCAATCAACTCTATTGTAGTTTGAAATCAACTCAGTGCAATATGTTAAAAAGAAAAGTATATTCCCATATTCCAAAAGAATTTTTACAAAAACAGGTAAGAACATTTGAGATTATCCTCATAGACTATAGTTTGTCAGCCTCTGCCATAGAGCTATGTGAATATGAAAGTCATCTTTCTACAAAGCCATGCTGATAATTATTGAAGAATGATCTTTGTAATTTACTGGGGTCCTGTAAGATCACAATTCGGATTGTTTACCAGGGCTGGGCAATGAAGGGGAGGACATTAAGAACTTAGTTGATGCACCCCAATGGAGAGCACTTCAGCACCTCAAGTGCACATAGTGACAAGGACTCCTTCCAGGTCATACATTTGAATAATACACATGATAATGACTAGAAATTTTCTGGCCCCTATGGTCCCTGTACCGGAGATCCATTTTTAGCCAATTTTCTTGGCCATGAAGGAAATTTATTTTACTCATTAGCATAATTTCTTCTTACTTCAAAATTTACAGAGCACAGTCTCATTCATCTTAGAAGTTGCTCACCTTCCCTCTTCTAGTAGCACTTAAACTATTAGAATTACAGTCTCAGGAAACCAGAGGAACACACAATTTGATGGGTGAAGGGAGGAAGGGGGGGAAGTAAAATATCTAGGCAGGCCTGAAAATGGGCCAGGGTAATGGTGGGTATAATTCAATGGTGATCAATTTTATAAAACAGTAAAAGGGAATGATTGTATGAAACATAATGGCAATGAAGGAAAGCGTGGGGGGGGGAAATCCACATAAAAAAAAAAAGATCCCCAAACCCCACATAACCCCAAGACAGTGAGATTAAAATCTTGAAAAATTCTCTTGTTATTGTTGTTGTCTGCATGTTTGGTTTTTGTTGGTGTTCTTTACTTTTCTTTTTTGGTCTCTTCCCTCCCTTTTAAAAATTGGTTGGACTAAAATGTTGATATCTGATAACTCAGCAGTGGAAAACCCAAACCAACCCAGTGTGTTTGAGTAAATTCTAAGGCATAATGATCCTATAGGATTGAGAAGAACTGTAGAATGTCCTCAGGTAGTTTCCCAGGTGTAAATTTTCACTTGATCACCCCACTTCAAGCCTTCATCCTATACCCTCTGAGAAACTGTTGGGTTCAAACTGACAGCCTCTCTAGGACTTCTGAAATACTAGCATTTATTTAAAAAGCATTTGTTATAATTTAGATTTAAAAATCTGTCTTAAATAAAAAAGAAATCAACATTCTAGTTATAATTGATGCTGTGGGACAAAATGTGTGTTGTCTGATTGGAAAAACAATAAGCTTACAAACTTTCACTCAAGTTACAGCTAAATAAATAAATAAGAGAAAGGCTTTCTTTGGTAGCTAGAAAGAAATTTTTATAGGAAAATATGTCACTTCACAAGATTGCAAAGTAAATATCAGATAAGAAGATAATAAAACCAAAATAAGCCATTTTTAAAAAGCAAATTCAAAACCAAATAAACCAGTTAAAAATTTATCCTATAAACTGTGCTGTGTTGCTCTCAGGTGGAAATAAAGCCTTCTCCAATATTAGTACTCACCTACAAGGAACTTAAACTCACTCATATCTGACTGATCCTTCAGGCACGTTTCAGAGGCTTTAAATCACATAGGAGATTGCCCACTTTTCTCTCTTGGAGTAACTAGTGGATTGAAACCACTATCTGAGTTAGCAATACAACTCTCTCACCCTTCGGTCCCTGGCACATTTTAAACTGAAAGTCACTGTTCACAAGCCGATTCTGACTCATAGGAATCCTTCATTCATTGATTTTTAGAGGTTGAACTTTAAAGACAGGAGACTGCAGACCTGTCTCCCTCTGAGTCAGACAGATTGAACTATATCAGATGTACACTGGTCTGTAAGTTAGCAGCAGAATTTGATGTGGATAATGCCACCAGATCATTCTAATCTTGCTGCATAGAAGTAAAAATTTTCTCTGACATTGGGGATCTTGATGATATTCATGTTTCAATGGATCAGAATTGTGGTAGTGTTTTTCTTAAGTGCCAGCAAGTCGAATTCACCTCATAAATCAAAACCTTTCCCTACCCTGTGTTGTCCTTACATTTTCCACAATATTCAAGCTCATTTTTTGTAGCTATTATGCCAATCTATTTAGTATTTTTTATGATGACCCTTTTATTTTCTTAATAAGTTCTTTTATGGAAGACTTGTGCCTACTGATAAAATGTCCAGAGTATATGAGATGGAATTTCATTATTTCCTCTAAGGAATGAGCTGGTTGCATTTCCCTTAAGACAGGTTTCTTTGTACTTTTGGCAGTCCATGAAGTATTTTGTACTCTTTGCCAAACATTATAGTTCAAAGGCATGGATTCTTCCTCAGTCTTCCTTGTTCTATCATCAACTTTCCCAAACCTATGGTGCAATTGAAAATACTGTGCTTTGGTTCAAGAGCATCTTAATATTTAAACTGATATCTTCATTAACACTTTAAAGAGATTCTTGACAGCATTTGTTTCAACTCAACATGTCTTGATTTCTTACTGCTGCTGTCATGGGTATTGGTTGCAGATACAAGTAAAATAAAATAATTAATGACTTCAACCTTTTCTCTGTCTATCATAATGTTGTCTTTTAGTATACTGTGAAGATTGTTGTATTGACATTGAGAAGTGATCTATATTGAATGCTGTAATCTTGGATCTTCTTCAGCAATAGTTTACAATCTCATAACTTTCTACAAACAAGGGTCTTTTGTATAACATAAATTGTTGATGAATCTTCACTACTTTTCAAGTGCCACAGTCTTCTTCATATAGTTTATTTTCTAAAACTATTTTCTCAGTATATATATTGAATAGATACGGGGGAAATAAATATGAGACAATCCTCTGATTTTAAACTGTACTAGATCACCTTGTTCTGTTCAAATGACTTCTTCATGTTTCATTTACAGATTTTGTGTGACACAATGAAGTGCTTGAAATGCTCATTCTTCTCAATTTTATCCACACAATCAAATGGCTTTTT